>NW_028327175.1:50880900-51184511 GCF_987537825.1 Furipterus horrens | reverse complement strand
GAAGACTCACATGACCATTTTTCAAGTCTTAATCTAAAAATACTGTAATCAAGACAGCGTGGTGCCCTGACCAGTGTGGCTCACTTGGTTGGGTGTCATCCATCAAAGAGAAGGGTAGCTGGTTTGATTCCCGGTAGTTGTTTCTCTCTCACATCGATGTTTCTCTCCCTCTCTTTCTCCCTCCTTTCCCCTCTCTCTAAAAATGAATAAATAAAATCTTAAAAAATTTTTAAAGACAGTGTGGTATCAGGGAAAGGGTAGACACATAGATCAATGAAACAAAATAGAGAGTTCAGCAATAGACCCACACAAATATGGTCAATTGATTTTTGTCAAAGATACAAAGGCAACTCAACAAATGATGCTGAATAAACTGAATATCCATATGCAAAAAACAATAAACTTTGACACATACCTCGCAGCTTATAATAAAAATTTTAACTCCAAATAGATCAGATACTTAAAAGTAAAATACAAAAGTAAAATTTCCAGAGGCAAATATAGGAGAAAATCTGTGTGACCCTGGATTTGGTGATGAGTTTTTTAATACAACACTATAAATATAATCTGTTTAAGAAAAATTTGATAAATTGGAACTTCGCAAAATTAAAACCTTTCATTCGGTGAAAGATTCTGTGAGGTGAATGAAATGACAAGCCATGCATTGTCTCTTCACGTAGTGATCATTTTATGTGTGATGAGTGCCCCTGAGATCTACCCTCTTAGCATATTTTCAGAGTTCAAGACAGTGTTATTAAGTATAGTCATCATGCTTGCGTATTAGGTCTCTGAACTTATTCACCCTGGTTTTCAGTTAGAATTCACTTCTGGCCAAAGTAGACCAAGCAGTTTTTAACTCCTGCATACAGTGTCTGAGGATCCCTAGGATGCTCTTAAGACAGATTGTCAAAATGACATGCTATACACCAAACACTGTCATGCTTTTATGGTAATAAGACTAATGATTTTGTAACTACATTAAAAGAATTGCAGAGGACTTGAATGATGTAAGTAATCAATCTTCCTTCACTATGATGTTTCTTGGTCATCAATTCTGTCTTGTTTCTTAATTTCTAAAGACAAGCTTCTACCTCTAAAGCAAAAAAGAGCTAAGGAGGAAATCCATGTGGGAATAAGGATAAGCAGAACCCAAGTGGTTTGTCTCTAGGTGTCAGATTTCCATTCTCTTGCCCATCAAAATTGGCATCACCTCCTTTTTTTTTTCCTTTTCTTCTTTATCTCCTCTGGGCTTCCGAAAGACACAAGATTTTACTGGCTACATTACTACACATGTCGAAACCTCTAAAAATAAGAAAGAACACTGCATCCTTGCCTGCCCTCTGGATAAGTTCCTACCTCTCTTCTCCTTCCTAGCAAATGGCTGAGCACTGTTTCCATTTCCTCACCCCTTCTCACTCCTCAAACCACTGGAATCTGCCTCCTTGCCCCAGTACATCAAGAAGTTTCTCACAGACCTCCTTGCTGAGAAATCCGAAGGCCAACTTTGCATCTTTATTGACTCGTCCCCTGAACTGAATTTGACACTCTAGGCCATTGCAGACATCCAGACCCAGAACAAACTTTGAAGTCAGGCAGCCTGAGTTCAAATCCCAGCATGACTACTTACTAGCCCTGCCAACTTGGCCAGTTAGTGGCCTAATCTTACAGAGCCTCAGTTTCCTACACTGTTCCATGGGGGTTGTGATTACATTTACCCATGAGACAGGATATTTATTGTAAGCACTGAGCATAACATCTGACACCCAGTAAACATTTGATGAAGTGACTTATTTTTCTTTGCATAGCACCAGCTTCCCTAATTTTGTGCCTCACGCGTTGCTCACTTAACTCCTTTCTGCATACATGCTCTCTAGGTTCCTGGGAACATGTCTTAGCTTTTCAAAGCCCCCTTGAATATCTCCTTCCCTGGTTATCCCATTTGAGTTTTTTAGGTAGTCTTTCATTAGCCCTACTGCTTATGCCCACCTCAGGCAGTGTTGAACAATTGCTGCTCATAGTTTTTATAAATGCCTTGGCTGTTCTCACATTGTGAGCTCATAGGCAGGTGAAATAGAGACAAGACTTGCGAATGGAACTTTTCATGGAGCTTCCAGATAGGTCAAATAGTGACAGTTCCCTGAGGTGGGGTGCTCCAAACCTATTCTACCTGCCATGGCAGCTGTGATGTTGCTGGTTCTCAACTGTGAGACCATTGCAGAACTGGGGAAGGAAGCAGGAGGGTAGGGCAAGTTAATTGCCACAAAACTCAGTCATTTCTCAGAGATTCACTTGTTTTTCTTCCATAAATGCTCTTTGGATTGCTGCAAGCCTTTCATTAATCTCTAGACTTCTAAAAGAGTTGACTTTTTTCTCCCAGTGATCTTATTGCTTACATGGAGGAGCGGATTCTCAGAGGTCCTTATTCTATTATCCTTAGTCCAAAACCACCCACCATCTCCCCCTAAGCCCCAAACTGCCATCCCTGCTTAGCTTCTTACCTTCTTAAATTGTACCTGCAAAGTTCAATTGACCAGAAACCTGGAAATCATCTTTGGCTCCTCTCTCTCTCTCTCTTCCTCCCTCGTTCCTTTCCTGCATCCTTGAGTTCAATCAAATACCAAATCCCAACCATTCCACCTCCTAAGCCTCTCTCAAGCTCATCTTTCTTCTCAACTCCACTCTAAAGACCAAAGTCCCATTACCAGCGTCTCTCCCTTTAACACCTACCTCTCATGGGTTTCCTTCTTTCCCCTCTATGACCTTCATTATACTACAGTCATGAGGATCATCTGAAAATGCAGAATAGTGGAGGATACGAGTTCAGGCTTGGGACTCAAGCTGACATGGAGGGTCCTGTGCCAACTTTGCTATTTACTAGCTCTGGGTCCTTGGGCAAAGTACTTATCCACCCTGTGACTCAGTTTCCTCCTCTATAAACATGGAACACTTGTTCTTAGGTTCATAGGGTATTTATGAGGATCAGATGAGAAAATCCTAGTAAAGGATTTATTACATTGTCAACATTTAGTAAGGACTCAACATATGATAAAAATATATTATTGGACTAAAACTGCAACTGTAACATGACTTGTAATGCACAATAGCATTTGGCAGGGGTTTACCCTTCCAACTTCTTCTCTCATCACTTCCCCACCTACCCTGTCTTGGAGCCATTAGAAATTCTGTTTATCTGTATATGTGAGAACATATGATGATATTTCTCAGTTCTCACCTCTCAGCTCTCAGTTTTTAAACATGTTCGTCTCTGCCTGAAATACCTGCTGTTTCTCCAACTTACCAAACGCGCTTCTGGTTCAGGACCTTTGTACGGGTTATTCCTTCTGCCTGGCAGGATCTTCCCCAGATCTTCACACAGCTCACCTCCCTCCACTCAAGTCTCTACACAAAATGTTATCCCCTTAATGCAGCCTCCCCTGACCACCGGATGTAAAGTGCACTCCCATGACTCCCTGTTACTCTGCTTTGTTGTCCTCTACAGCCCTTATTCCTGCCTGGCATTATCAACTTTTTATTACTTGCCTGTTTTCTCTGTCAGAATGTAAGCTCTACCAAGGTAAGAATTTTGCCTTGTTCCTTTGTCGTATCTCTAACACTTATAAAATTCTTGACTCATGAAAGACACTTAGTAAATGCAGGTGGAATAAATGTGAAATCTTGATGAGCTTTCCTGGTAAGGTTCACTATATAAAACTATACCAGGATGCAGATAAGGAATAGATATTATTTTAGATACCCAAAATGACCTCTGAAGACCAGATACAGGACCATTGACAGACACAGGTTCACTTCGACAGATCTATTCCATTAACACAAGAGTAAGAGATTCCAGGTGGATACAATATCAACAACAGTTATAGCCCTGACTGGGTGCTCAGTCAGTTAGAGTGTTGTTGACTCAATACGCCAAAGTCGCAGGTTCAATCCCCAGTCAGGGTAAATACAAGAATCAACCAATGACTGCATAAATAAGTGGAACAATAAATCTCTCCCTCTCTCAAATCAAGAAATAAAAATTTTTAATATTAAAAATAGTTGTAGGCTTTCACTAGTTTCAAAGGGTGAAACAAAATATGGATTAGTAAATCCCTCTGAAAAGTTTCTATTGTTATGGTCTTCCTGGGGTTGGTTGGACATCTCTGGCTTTTGAGAACGTATTATCCTTTGACACACACATATTAATATCTGTCCTGGGCTAGGGCTTACATCTTTTACCTAGCACTCATCTGCAATGCATGCTATCAGCCAGCTGTTATGCTTTCATACCATGAAGAGAAACCTTCATAAGAAGGTTCATAAGATCTTTGTTTCCTGTACTTTATCCTTCCCCTTCTTGAATTTTCCACTTGTGGAATATTACCTACCCTATACTAGCTAATATTTCTGCTCTCTCACTTCCTAGTCTTACTCGTCCTGAAACAGCTTCTTTGGAAGAATGCTGCCTTTCTACCTAAGAGTTCATTAAAGATATCAACTTTCTGATACAAAGTTTTGTATTCATTTTCCAATAGAGCTTTGGCTTAAAGCAGTGAGCAAGAGCAACGTTCCAACTTTTCTGTTCTTGCTGTGTTAGCAACTCAGCACTCAGTTCGGGTTGGAAATGGCCTCTATCTTTTTCAACTATCATTAACAAAGGTTCCTTTTGTGGGCCATCTATCATGTTTTCTAACTTCTCAGTCTGGTCACCTGCCAGCTATTTCAGCTGCACAATGCCATTACTCAAAACTTGAACTTTATTTATTTTATTTTTTTTTTAAAGCAAAAGCACTAGCTATGTCTTTGGGAAATTTCTGACAACGTTTGATGAGATCACTGAGCTCATTTCAGTGTTCTGCTTCCAGTTTGTAAGTGTCCAACTCTCTTCAGCCCAGCGCACTCTTTTTTAACCCTTTGGAATTCAAGTTTTGTCCCTTTACTTAGATGAACTTCATTAAAGGTTTTCACCTCTGAAAGGCCAAAGTCCTTGCACAAACCGGTAATATCTCCACTGAGTTCTTTCATTCAAGCCTTTTGATTGCATCTCTAAGTACACTTCCTCAAAGAGATTCTTATTCTTATTTGTATCTTGGATTCCTCAAAAAACTTTTTTGTAGCTCTGATGATCTATTGATAACCTGACAACTCTCTAAGAATTTCTTTTTCTTCCCTCAAGAGGTTTTTGTTTTTGTTTTTAATTCTCACCTGAGGTTATGTTTATTGATTTCAGAGAGAAAGGTAGAGAGAGAAATGCGGTTGTGAGAAACATAGATTGGTTGTCTCCCATATGCACCATGACTGGGGATTGAACCCGCAACCTAGGTATGTGCCATGACCAGGAATCAGGTGCGCAATCTGGCCAGGTCCCCCAAAAGGTTTTTAAATTTCTGCACCATGTGCTGCCAATCACCTCATATCTTTTTCTCTTTATGGGCAGAAGCATTCTCCCTGAAGAAAATGTTTAAGTAATTAGTTCCTAGTAAGACAGTTGTACTCATAGACTCCCAAGGCACTTATTGAAAATCAAGCTGTGGTTACCACAGTGGGGAATGGTGATGTGGCAGAGAACAGATGGGTGAGGCCAGCAGGCCCGAGACAAGAGCCTAAGCCAGGAACAGACAGTGGGTGCATCAGCTGAAGCTGATTCTTGGCAGAGCCATATGAGAAGAAAAGTCCAGGAGAAGGAAGAGCTAGAATTCAGGATACATTGGTCCCCCAGGAATTCCTGCTGTACAGCGCTTGGCTCTGGCACCCAGATATTAATTCCATAATCAAGCAGGGCTGATCCATCCCCAGATCTTATTCCTGCCCTCCTGTGGTCAGACTTTCTCCTCAGCAGTACAGGTAGCCACTGTACTGGATTAGAAACAGATACTCCTTCCAGCTTCCAGGATGTTTTCCTGCCATTTACCCCACGATGATTGTAATAAAGGTACAAATCTGTAAGAGTATGATCTGACTGGTGCCCCCTAAAGTCATGCCATCCCCAACCTGCATAATCAGACACAGTGACCTTCCCCTCCTGGCCTCTGCATCATGACCTCCTTCCCCAGATCCCCTTGGGCTTCTCTAACTCTATACCCTAGAATGATCCTAAAAATAAACGCTGTCTTTCTTCTGGGAAGGTCTCCAGTTCACTTCATCCCATCTGCCCTCCCCCTTTTTCCAGCCCCTCCAACTAGTTTAAGACAGAAGGTAAGTCCCTCAAGTCATGAGTATCCATAGAAGCCCAAAATATTTAAAGGAGTTAATTAAACTTCATAAGAAACTGAGAAGAATGTTTTTGCACAGGAGAGGACTGGGCATTGCATGGTCTGAGTCCTAGTTCCAGGTGTGCCAATCGCTAAGCCAGGTGATCTCTGGCATTTTACGATGGCCTTAGAGATGTCATTGTAGCTGATTGTGAGTGCTGCTTCTCCATTTGGCATTCTCTGCATGTCCAGTGGTCAAAGGTTAATGACCAGACTGAAGGAACAGTAAGAAACCTGGAAATTGGTTCACTTCTCTTTGGGAATGACACGACTAAGGAGAAATTGCTTACCTGGGAGGATTGAATCATGTCATACTACCTAGACTTCGACGAGCATCCTGACACTTTACTGGTGTCTCTTTCATTTCAAAGTCAGTGCCACTTCTAGCTTCTACTTAGGCAGATTTTGACCATAGTATGAACGAGTGTTTAAGGTCTTAGACCGAGTCCATTTGTCAGTTAAGGAAGTTTCCTTCTATTTCTAATCTGTCATGAACAAATGTTGACTTTTATCAAATGTGTTTTCTGCATCAATTAAAAGGATCGTGTGGCTTTCTCCTTAAATCTGTTACATCCGATGAATTACATTGGTAGTTTTCTAATAATAAACCACCCCTGGATATTTCAGAAGCTTATTCTTTTTACACTATTGAAAGGGATTTGCTTGTATTTTATTTAGGATTTTTCCATCTATGTTTATAAACAGAGGTTTAAGTACAAAAGAGAGTTTATTAGCTTATTTAACTGAAAATTCCAGAGGTAATTCCAATTATGTTTATAAGTGAGAGAGATTTAAAATTCTCTTTTTGTGCTGCCATTGTCTGGTTTGGGTGTCAGGGTTCAATAAGTCTTTTAAAATGAATTGTGTGACTTTTCTTTTTTCTAGTCTCTGAAATAGTTTGTGTAAAATGAAGATTAGCTGTCCCTTGAAGTTTTATTAAATAAACCTCTAAAAATATCAAAGTGAAGTTCTACTTGGGCAGGATGATGTGTGGATAACTTGGATGAACTCCCCAGTAAAACAACGATGCACAGTGGAGTAAATATTTTTTAAATTATGTAACTGTATTGCTGAGCTGGCAAAAAAAGAAGTCAGAAGGAAGGAAAGTAGGAATTCAGGGGAAGTAAGAAACCAGATTCTTCCCTCAGGGCATTGCCAAATCCTCTTAAACTTGAATTTCAGTTTTGAAGGTTGAGTCTAATACAGGAGAAGAGGTGACAAAACCCATCTCTGAGTCCAATAGAAGACTCCTCTAAAAAGCTGGATCTGCAAAATCTAAGGCCTTTGTATAGGGTAAACTAGAAATAAATGCATATCACAGAAGAGGACAATAAGGAAAGTTGCTTATCTTGACATTGTTGCTGAGTGGAGGGAATGGGAAATGAGTTCCCTGAGAAGTTAAAAACCAATTTTTGTCTGGCACAGGCTGCCTGGAGTACAGATTATATTTCTATGCAACAAATAATGCGACTGTATGGTCTGGTCAATGGAATGTCAGTGGAAGTGATGCTTGTATTTCATCCAGGACTTTTCCATGTATGTTCATAACTGAGATTGATTTTTAATGTTCTTTTCTTGTGCTGACCTTGTCTGGTTTCAGAATTCTTAGAAACTAGAGAGAAAAGTATTGAGTGAATCCAAGAAAGTGAAAAATCAAGAGCTGAATGAAACAGGGAAAGGGGTGTCACAGAAACAGAATGTTCCCATGAGCAAAAGGGATCTTTATTCTCTTTTTAAAATTTTTAAAATTTGATTGATTCCAGAGAGAGGGGGAGGGAGAGAGAAAGAGAAGGAGAGGAACATTGATTGGTTGCCTCTCTCACACGCCCTGACCAAAAATCAAACCTGTGACCTTTCAGCTCGCTGGATGACGCCCAACCAACTGAGCCACACCAGCCAGGGCAAGGGATCTTATTCTTTAAATATCCCAGCCTTGGGATCTTCTCAGTTTCAGACACTGTAGCTACCTTGAAAAAGGCTAGCTGCAATAATTAGTGATGGAATGTGAAGGAAGATGAAGTGGATTATTTTTGTCTTCATTCCAAAGCAATCTGGAGCATTTTGTGGGCTAGCAGTTGGGGCTTTGGAGTTGAGGTATTCAGAAAGGAGAAAAAAGGTTGTGAGTGTATTTGTGTGTGTGTTTGAGAGGGGTCCAATACAATTTGAGTACTTCTTGCATGATCTCTTTTCCTGAATGTGCTTGTCTTATTTCAAATAGGCCAGAACTCAACCTAAATTCAGTCTTTTGCATCCCTCACTCTTCTCTGTCCCAACCTGCCTCTCTGTGCTCCTCAAAGGAGTCTCGTATAACCTGCAAATCAGTACCTTGCCTTTGACCGAGCATCTGCCCTATTCACACTTGTACAGCCTTCGGCTCAAGGCCACACACCATGCAGGTCTGAGTCAAAGTTGGAGTGGGTTAAGGAGTTCCTTTACCTGGGATGTAACTGCTGCCTTAAGAACTATTCCAGTCCCAACAAAAAGCAAACGATAAAATTCTCTTGAAACACTTTCAGTCCCACAAATTCCACAGCTCCAGATATACACCCCTTGTTCCTGTCACTAGATTGAATCTTTGAACATCTTCACATCTGTCAAAGTTGTAGATTAGCAATCTTCAAGCCTTTTGGCGAGTATATGCCACATAAAATTATTTTCAAAGTATGTACTCCCTCATGCGTTTCTATTTTATCAACTAGAGTTTCTCATCAAATTTTATTTAGGTACATAGGCTATAATTTTTGCATATTGAAATTTTGACATGAATTTAACTATCAACATCATTCTTTTAAATGTACCCATTAATTCCAAATACTGTAGTGGTTTTGATATGTAGCACCATCCATTTACAAAAATACACAAACAAGCTCTTCTCTGACAATGGGAAATTTTATATCATTTTTTCCTCTTTAAATTCATATTTCCAATTTACTTCCCTTGCCCCCAGATTCGTATCCTAGTGTAACATATAATTTATGCTTGAAAGTAGCAATTCTCTTAATTCGTTGTAGCAAAAAAGTTAAATTTTGTTTAATTTCCTGTGAAGTTTTATAAATTACAATTATTAGTAATAGAACATTGAAATGTTATCCTTATTAAAAAACCTTTCAAAATTATTGACATAGATTTATTTTTAACCTATTAAATAAATACTTTTAAACAGTTTGTCTTCAGTCTGGGTGGCTCATACCAATCACTCTTCCACTCAGAGTCAATATCTTTTGTTTCCCATACAACGTGTCTCGGGCATCAGGAGAATTGGTGATGCGGTATTTCTTTAAAAATGGTTCCACTCTGGTCTCAGGGGATTTCTTCCAAGTCACTGACATCTGTTCTTCATTATGAGGCTGGCACTTCCTTGTTTTTACCAGAAGGTGTCAGGCAAAGACAGCTATCACCTATCAACTGTCACCTGGTTGAAACAGATGGTAACCTGCATTGGATTTCAGGAATATGAATTTGTGGGGTTTTGAGGAGCAGGGGGAAGAGCACCTTAGAATCAATGAGGTACAGTATTCTGAACTTTATGAAGCCAGCACAGAACACAAATGGACATTAGGGATCTGGAAATAGACTCTAAAACTATGTGTATCTTTTGTACAGCTTGGATAGTGCACCCGGTTTGAAGACAGTGCCCTTCTTAGAACAATTCTGAAATTCAGGACACTTTTGCACTCTTAAAGCTTATGGAGGACACCAAATAGCATTTGTTTATGTGGGTTATATCTAGTTACTGTATCAAGAGCTAAAACAGATAATGATTTCATTTCCTTAGATGTATACCAGGGACTGGAATCGCTGGATCATATGGTAGTTCTATTTTTAATTTTTTGAGGAACTCCATACTGTTTCTCACAGTGGCTGCGCCAATTTACATTTCCACCGGCAGTGCACTAGGGTTCCTTAGGAGCAACTTCCTCTTTGAATGGTAACTTTCTTATCCCAAACTAATATCCCTATGTAGATATTCATTGATTTAAGGGAGAGAGAGAAAGAATATATTGGTTTGTTGTTTCACTTATTTATGCATTCCTCGGTTGACTCGTGAATGTGCTCTGACTGGAGATTGAACCCACAATCTTGGCATATTGGAATGACGCTTCAACCAGCTCAATTACCTGGTCAGGGCAACTTAATGAATGTTTTACATTATCCTTTTACTCCTGCTGTGATACATGAAAAATTACATAATTTCCCTCGTTTTCTGCCTCTTCCTTCTGCCTCTTTCCTTCCAATAATCACTATTTTTATTTTCTTTATTTTCAGAGGGAATGTCTTTTGGCCATATTTTATCCACAGCTATTTTTATTTGGCCTATCCCATTTCTTAACATTGAATTGAATGTCTTCAGATGAGATAGTAGTGTGTACTCACTGGTCAGCTTGCTGCGGTCCTACCTGCCCATATTGTTCTATTCCCTGCCTTCTTCACTCATCCTTTCACCTGTCTACTTCCTATAGTCATCTACTTTATGTCGTCGGCGGCGGCGGCAGCCGTCCGTCTCGAGAGACGATGGTGTAGCTTCTTAAGAGTCTATCTGCACCGCCGAGAATGGCTGTGCAGTCCGACTCGGGAGTGACACGGTATCTGTCTCCTCCCGTGTTGAATCGACATCTTGCGATGACGCTGGAGTGTCCTCTCCAGTGAAGCTGAAGCTACAGAGCCTGGGCAGGGTGATATGGAGGGTCTGCTGTTGCCCAAGCAGCAGACCCCCCCTCTCTTCGCAGCTGAAGGAGCCAAGGGAAAGACGGAGTCAATACAGCTTGGCTTCAGGTGCGCCGCAGGAGTTGCCGGTGTTGACTACAACGTCAAACCGCCTTAGGGACTCTGGCTCTGGATTTTCTGTCGGGGTTTACTCCCTTAGCCTTTCCCCTGAAGAGGTATGCCGCAAGGCAGCGGAGGTTTTTTGGAGTCAGAGTTTTCCTTCTCTGATGTGCCCTGACTGGAAGATCGAACCAGCGACACTTAGCTCGCAGGCCAATGCTCAATCCACTGAGCCAAACCAGCCAGGGTTTCTACTTTGTGTAACTTTAGTAATATACCTACACTCCCCCCCCCCCCCATTTCTTCAACTATATAGAATAGTTCTTGAGTCCTATATTAGTTTCATATTGCTGCTATAACAAATTACCACAAATTTACTGGCTTAAAACAACACAGATTTATTATCCTATCTTTTGGGAAGTCAGAGTCTGCAATTGGTTTTACTGGGCTTAAATCAAGGTGTTTGCAGGGCTGTGTTTGTTTCTGGAGGCTCTAGAGGAGAACCCGTTTCCTTGCCTTTTCTGGGTTCTAGAGGATTCCTGTATTCCCTGACCCATGGCCCCTTCTTCCAGCTTCAAAGTCAGCAATATCTGGCTGAGTTCTTCTCATGCCACCATCTCTTTGATTCTCTCTTCTGCCCTCCTGTCCCCTGTATAAGGATTATGATTACACTGGGTTTACTTGAATAATCCAGGATAATCTCCCCATCTCAAAGCCAGCTGATTAGTAACCTTAATTCCACTTGCAACTTAATACCCCTTTGTATGTAACCTAACATCTTCATAGGTTCCTGGGACTAGGACACGGGTATCTTTGAGGGGCCGTTTTTCTGCCTACCACAACTGCTGATTTTATAAGAGTAGAATATTAATGGTTCTACCTTTTCTTTAACTGTTCCACCTCAAACCTCCCAGTCCCTTGACTCCTTTCATCTACATTATTTTGATTGATTGATTGATTGATTGATTGATTTTAAGAGAGAGGGGTGGGGAGAGAGAAACATCAATGTGTTGGTCTACTTATTTATGTATTCATTGTTTGATTGTTATATGTGCCCTGACCAGGGATTGAACCCACAACCTTGGCATATTTGGATGATGCTCTGACCAACTGAGCTACTGGCCAAGGCTTATCTAAATTTTGACATTGCCAAGCTTTCTGTCATTTATACACCATAATTATATAAAACTATTCTATGTTTATGGATTCATTCTAAAAGCTGAAAACTCAGTAAACGTGGTTTAATTCATTGTACTATATAAGTTCCCTTCAGAATTTTGAAGTTGTTGCTCCATTGCTTACTAACTTCCAGTGTTGCAGATAAGATGTCTGATGCCAGTCTGATTTTACTTTGGGGAGTAGGGGTGGGAAGAATACTGTTCCCAAGTATTCTATCCATAGGAGCTAGGATAGGCATAGTGATGGTGGAGAATATACTGCTATTTTTTGTATTTCTGTGTTACCAAACAGAAAGAGTTCATCTACCTGGCACTAGCAGAGCCAAATACTAAACACTGAGAATCGCAGTGGAAAAAACCTGGCTAATTTATTATGAATGCTGCCACCCCAGAGAGGGGAAGCTAATGCACAAATACTGGCTCACCTGCCTCCTTCTCCCTTAAATATTAAGCCCTCAGGACAATGAGGTTCTGATCAGCATCTGATATTCTTAGGAACCAAGCCTTGGGTCTGTTGATCACAGAGAGAAAGTTTTGGTCAAACCAAAGATAACAGTTGTGTTTTAGCTCCAGGTCCAGAAAAGCAGCAAAACTAGACAAAGGGACTCCATGGCTGCCATCAGGACCAGTTGCAATGACCAGCAATTCCCTACCCTAGTGCTGACCAATCAGTAGAGACCCATGACCCTGACCCTATATGCTCATTTTGATGAATCATAATATTCAATGAAACACCTGGAAAGCTGATCAATATTCTATTGAGATCCTCCCCTGAGACCGCCCCTAAAATTCCTGCCTTTAGAAAACAGATGAAAACCCTTAAGACAAAGGACCAAGCGCATCCACATGCCTTCTTTTGACTCTGTATCTTGTTTCCTGAGTTCACACCGCCCAGCTGGCTCACTTCTTTTGCTTCTGTGACTTCCTTCCTAAAGGCCAAGGCAGCTCTCTGAGCAGCCTGCTTGTTTCTTCTCTTCGAGTATAATTTTGCTTTGCATGCTAAATAAACTTCCTCTTAAAATTTTTTTATTGATTGATTTGAGAGAGAGATATTGATTTATTGTTCCAGCTTTTTTTTTTAAATTTTTTTTTTAAAGATTTTTAATGTAAAATTTTAATGAATAGGAGATTATGTGGTGTTATGTTAAAAGGGATTATAAATATAGATATTATACATATGATTTCAAACATGTAAACTAAAACATGCATAGGAAAAAAGAATGAAAATATATCAACAAGTTATCAGTGGTTGTTTCTGGGAAGTGAATTACAGATGGTTTTTTTCCTTTATTTTCCATTTTTTGCATACTACATAGATATTATTTTTGACAACTGGGCAAGGGAAGAGGAAGAGGTTGGATCTTTCACTTCCTTTCACCATTTTTTAAAACCCAGTAGTATTAATAAAATTATTTTTTTTCCTGTTCTTTTACATCTCTCCATTAAATTCCTGGATGCTTACTATTTAGTGGACAAATTCTAGAAAAATGATGAGCTCTAACAAGGATGGCATTGAAATGGTTGTCTCTGAGTCAGAGACTTTTCATCCCTGTCATGCATTCACTCACCTGTACCTGTACCTGGATTGATGTCTGTCTTATTTTGTTTTTTTAATGGATGAACATAATGATACCCCAATGAAATGTTAAGGTTTATAGTGTTTACCCTGAAGTAAAGACAATAAATATGCCTTTGTTTTATCATGTTTTACATATTTAACAAAATAGTCTGAATTAGAAGTGCAATGTATTCCAACTGTGACAACTAAAAATAAGTATATTTTCCTTCATTGTTTTCAGGTGCTTAGAAAACTTTACCAATAGTCTGTCATTACTTTGGATTAATTGATAGATATGAATTAATACCGATAATAGAAGTCATAGACTAATGAACATTTCTTTTTAGACATCTTAAACTGTGAAACAAGCTTGGGTTTCTTCTCTGTTTTTCAGACATTAGGAGAAAGAGGTTTCTTCTCAATGGAAAAATGTATTCTTCTTACCTTTGCAGCCCTCCGTGCCTGGAATAGAACTTGGCTTGCGGCAGTGAGGTGTTTCTACTGGCCAGTCCTGGCTTCAAGCCTCCCACGGGGAGATTCCTTTTAATGCTCCAAATCCCTTCCAAGGCCACAGTTCTCCACACCGCACCTCCCTCTGCGCAGGGTCCGCGGCTACTGAGGAATCCACAGTGTTTGCGGGACTCCTGGGGGCCGCCGAAGCTGGGCTCCCAGCCCGCTCCGCACCCCAGCCCGGCCGGCTGCCCGGGCTGCTCCCCGCTGCTGCTCGCCTCCGGCGCCTCCGCGGTAGTCATTGCCATCACCTTCTCTACCGTCCTGCCGCTGGGGTCTTCACGACAGGCCTTCTCAGCTCCACCGCAGGCTGGAGAATCTTGTTCCAGCTTTTTATGCATTTGTTGGTTGCTTCTTGTATGTGCCCTGACTGGGGATCAAACCCACAACATTGGCATATTGGGATGATGCTCTAACCAGCTGAGCAACCCAGCCAGAGCTGAATAAGCTTCCTCTTGCTCTAGAGTTATTGGCTCTGAATTCTTTATTGCCAAATTCAAAACTCAAGAGCTGACATTGCCAGTAACAGCTTTAATTCTGCATTTACCACTAATTGATCCCATGTCCCAGTAAAAAAAATGTGGTGCCTGGTCCCTGGGCCCTGCTTCAGTTTTCTGTGACTCAAATCACACATTCCTGTTTTGGATTTCATATTTTGAGGGGTTGGTCAGAAACAATGTGCCTAAAGCTCTATTTGTTTCTTCAGAAAATGTAGCCCAGTTATAGAAGAGAAGGTCCCTGCTTTTAAACAAAGCAATGGAACAGGAGTGTTTTATCTTGCTTTCAACTTATAGAACAGACATGGGGAAAAAAACCCAAAAAGAAAATATGAAAAATTATTGATTTAGTGATGTCAGTTCAATAAATGCATACTTTATTTTTAAGCAGCTGTTTCTGACCTCCTTATTTGGGTTTCAGTCATTAACTCTCTTCATTGTGTTTATTCCTCTTCCTTTTGAATTTAAGAGGAAAACAGAAATAAAATGGTCATTTAACATTTTCTTACCATATTTTCTCAGGCATTTAAAATTCTATTGTTGAATCTAAAACATTCTTCTGTAACCAAAATCCTATTATGAATAAATAAACTGGACTGTCTTCCTGTGAAACCTCAGGAAGCCCTTCCGCTTTTCAATTCTTCACAGAACAATGTAAACATTTTTCAAGTGAAACCCTCAATGAAAGCTTTTTATTGATTTTCATGAATCCATATGGTTTCACAGGCAGTTAACTGGCAGTGGTTCTTTTAAAATCAACCACCTTTGAAAAGAGCCTACTACAAAGGATGAGTCATATAAAATGAATTTAAAAGAAACATATAGGGTTCAATCCCTGGTCAGGGCACATATCAACCAATGAACACATGAATAAATGGAACAACAAGTAGGTTTCTCTTTCTCTCTCTCCCCCTTTCTCTCTCTCTCCCTCCCTCCCTTTCCATAAAATCAATAAGTCAATCAATCAACCAATAAATAAGTAAATAAATGAGAAAAATAAACAAAAAATTAAAAGTAAAAGAACTCTACAGGAGTGGTCTTCTTACACACATATTAAAAAGATAAGACAACACGAAAAGCTCATATTTGAAGAAATGAGCTCACCTCTTGTATATCCCCTCAGGAAGTTAATTAAAATGGATTAACTAGGAAAACTGAAAAGGGTACCTGTTCTCTTTTGTCTTTCTTCCTCCCTCCCCTCAATCTCAAAGCTTTCTGAATGTGTTTACTTTTAATCAGGATATGAAATTTGTTTTGGACCAAATTTTAAAACTGAAGTCAGGATAATTTTTCTTGGAATGTAGAACAGAAATGAGCTATTTGCAGAAATGTTTTTTTAAAGTTCATAATAAAGTTTAATAGTGACTGAAATGATTATTTACCTGATTTATCCAAATATTTATTTCTAAGAGAAGAAAATGAAGACTTTCAAATATCTACTCAAACACTGTTGCATATTTTAATTAAGTTAGAGAGACAAAACCTTTCAAAACACTTCCACTAAGTTTTCTTAACAGAAAGGTTAGCTCAAAATATGAGTGTACATGATACAATTTAGGATAAGGGTGGAGTGGGGAAAATATATATCTCAATATCAATTTTATATATTGTTATAGTGTATGTATATATTTCTTTTTTTTCTCTCTCCATTGATTCTAAGACTAATCCTCTAATCCAAAAGGACTTTAAAAAAAAAAATTAAATTGTTCCCAGAAGGGTTGACTAACGATGAAAAACCTGTTGAACAACCCCCTAGCCTCTTCATTAATTTGGAATTTGGGTTCCCTGAGGTGTTATAAGGAGTATATTCCTTTGTATTAACCTGGCTGGTTTGGCTCAGTGGATTGAGCGTCGGCCTGCGAGCTAAGTGTCGCTGGTTCGATCTTCCAGTCAGGGCACATCAGAGAAGGAAAACTCTGACTCCAAAAAACCTCCGCTGCCTTGCGGCATACCTCTTCAGGGGAAAGGCTAAGGGAGTAAACCCCAACAGAAAATCCGGAGCCGGAGTCCCTAAGGCGGTTTGACGTTGTAGTCAACACCGGCAACTCCTGCGGCGCACCTGAAGCCAAGCTGTATCGACTCTGTCTTTCCCTTGGACCCTTCAGCTGCGAAGAGAGGGAGGGTCTGCTGCATGGGCAACAGCAGACCCTCCATATCACCCTGCCCAGGCTCTGTAGCTTCAGCTTCACTGGAGAGGACACTCCAGCGTCATCGCAAGATGTCGATTCAACACGGGAGGAGACAGATACCGTGTCACTCCCGAGTCGGACTGCGCAACCATTCTCGGCGGTGCAGATAGACTCTTAAGAAGCTACACCATTGTCTCTCGAGACGGACGGCTGCCGATATGATTCCTTTGTATTGTGGGAGCTAAAAAAAAAAAATTAACACTTTTCCTTCTACCTTCTAAATTCTTCTATGCTGGACTAATAACCAAATTAATAAAGACAGATTAACAGGAGAAAATCAAAGTTTGATACTGCCCATGGGAAATTCACGTAGACACGAAAATTGCAAAGTCAGGGAGGCAACATTGGGTATATAAGAAAAGCAGGGAACAAGGTATTAGATTTCAGAAGTGAAAATGGGTGATTTACAGGAGCTGAGGAAGAGCAAAACACACATGGCAGGAAAATTCTTGCTAGGCAACTCAGAAACAACGGGATGTGTGGTTTCTAGCTAACAGACATCTACTGATTAAAGCCCTCTCATTTACCATTCTCTCTCTCTCTCTCTTCTTAAGATAGTGTTTATTTATTTTTAAAGAAAGGGGAAGGGAGGGAGAAAAAGAGGGAGAGAAACATCAATGTGTGGTTGCCTCTCGCACACCCCCAACTGGGGACCTGACCCACTAACCAGGCATGTGCTCTGAGTGGGAATCAAACCTGCAACCCTTCGGTTCACAGGTTGGCACTCAGTCCACTGAGCCACACCAGCCAGAGCTCATTTATCATTCTTTTTTTTTTTCAGATTAAGCACTAAAACATTTATTATTCTTTTCATTGAGCTGTGTGAAGGAATAGGAATTTTAAGATTTTGCAACTAACAAAGGAAGTGGAACTAATGGGCAAAGCTTGAATTAAAAGAGGCCCAAATAACTCAGAAACAAGCAACTGAGACTTTGGGACCAGCAGCTGCAGCAAATCTACCTGTCTGTGCTCTGGAGGGCGGGGAGGGCAGAAAGCTTCTGGTTGGGCCAGTGACAAGTGGTAGGAGGAAGACAGTAAGATGGTCATCTTGTAAGAGGTGCGCAACAGGCCCCGGACCCATGTTACTTTCTGTGTGAAGCTGGGGCGGGGGGAAGGGGGAGCAGAGAACTTGACCACCCCCCACCCCCAGCAACACCCACATCCACACCCTCATCACCCCGTTCAGTGAGTCTTTGTTTTTGGAGCCTCCTTGTGCTGCTGAACGAGGCAGCCAATCCACTCCGTGGTGTTCTGCTTGGCTTTCTCCCAGCTGAAGAGTGGCTCGTACCCCAGATCTTGCTGAGCTTTCTTATAGGAGATGGTGAACACACTATTTGTCAATGTCACCAAGTGATGGTTGAAGGGGGGTTGGTAGTTGTAAATTGGACTGAGCAGGAAGCTCACTATTTCCAGCAGGAAGTCAAGCCAGTACATCAGCCATATAGGAAGGCTCATTCTGAAATCAAGGCAGAAGCCCCATTCTTTGCTCAAATTGTAATTGAGGCGATCGTAGCTTTGGTGAGGTGTGTCATCTGAAATGTAGTAGAACTGTCCTTGGATGTTTGGGGCTTTCTCAGAGTCCTGTAGGGCCCTCAAAGTCAGAATGTGGGCCCAGGCCACGTTGCCAACATAGACTGGGTTGACAGCGGAGAATTTGCTTTTATGTGGCAGGACACCATTGTTCTTCAGTGCCTGGCCAATAAAGCCATACAGGAATGGGCTTCCTTCCCCGAAGATAAATGTGGGCCTTAAGGCACACATGTACAAGGTACCACCGTTTTTCAGAGCCCACCCATTTGCTGCCAGCACAGCCTTCTCAGCAAGCTTTTTGCTGCATGGGTATGCAGCTGACCATGTCGATTCGAGATTCTCTTCTTCACGGGCATTGAGGATGATCTCCCTGTAGGAGTTGGGCACAGCCACCTCTATGGTGCTGGTATAAATAAGGATCGGCATGCTTGCCTGGGCACAAGCCTCCAACTAGATCTGGGTACCTTTCAGATTGACATTCATGATGATCCCTTGCAGAATGACGTTTAAGATGTCAATGACAGAGGCGGCATGGATGACAGCTGAGGTGCCCTGGCAGACTCTCTTCATGAACTGTTCATCCAGAATGTCTCCTTCCAGCAAGGTCAGCTTGACCTTGCTCTGGAGCTTAGAAAATTCCTCCCGCAACTCTGATCTGAAAACTTTGTCCAGTGCTCAGATCTCCTGCAGCTCTTTCTCCTCCACCAACAAGCAGATGATCCTCTGTCCCAGAAAGCCTCCTGCACCTGTCACAAGGCAGCTCCACCCAGCCATGGCCACACCTGTCTGGATGAGTATTTCTTCTTTATATCTTTGTTTGTTGGACTTCCATGCAGCTCAGTTTTTTGGAACTTCTGGTTGTCTCTAGTTTTGAGGTAGTTGTATTCCTTCTTCGTTGTGGAGGGAGATGCAGCGTGACTGTCTAGGCCTCCATCTTAGCTCCATTTACCATTCTTAATTCAAATTCGGCTAAGGCAGCATCCCAAGATCTTCCTGAAGCAGATTTTTCTCTGTTTGAATTTCTTGAACAGGAAAAGGGGGACAGTCAAAAGTTCTTTCTGTGAGAAATGCTCACAATAAAACACCAGGACACAGGACTTTAGTAGTAACCGAGGCAGTTGTTTATTCACAGATCTGCAGCTCTGGGCGCAGCCAGATCAAAAGGTGCGCGCCCAAAAGTCGGAACCGGAAGTTTTTATCCTAATACGGGTAAAGCCCCTCCTTTCCTCCCCTTCCCCTTCCTCTCCGTTTTTCCCTACTGGATACTCCGGAGTTACACTCTAAAATGATTGACTAAATCAACTAAGGGTAGTAATTAACTCACGAATAAGTTTCCTTAACCCGCTGACCATGCATAATTCGCAGGTGATAAATATTCTGTGATGGGTGCCCCTCACACTCGGTTAACTCAGACAGTTTATGTCTCTAGTCTCATGTCTTCAGCCCCACATTTCCCAAGTGATAAATTACATTTCTCTTTTGCTGCTAATTATTTCTTACCGGTTTGAGTGTCACTTTTAACTGTCTCTTACATTTCTGAGTCTTGTTTCTTAGTAAACAGCTTAAAATCAATATCACAAAAAGGCAGTTTCAGGGTGGCAAAAGTTTGGTCCCTTCAATATTATCTATATTCAAAGGACTTGACAAGCAAATTAATAATGTGAAATGGATTAAAGAGAGAATCTTTACAATACCCAGGCCAAACTCTTAAAGCACCATTTGAATGCTGAAGAATCATTAGCTTTTTGTACATACAGAATAACTGGTGATCATTAGAAAAGATCTCTCTGGTTTCCTAAAGAATATTTTCTAAAAATCATAACTAGCTGATACATTATCTTATTTGCAGTCATTACATGAATTTGCAAAAATAAGAGTACATTTCTTTAAAAATTCCTTTCAATAAGAATTAGAATTACATTCAATTTTTTTTTCCTGCCTTTGGATAAAGAGATAAAAAGAAAATTATTTTAAGAAGGTGTTATTCCTCCTTAAAGGAAGGAGGAGCAGGAGGGCGCATGCAGCTCTGGTGGCCCGGAGGGACAGAGGCCTGCCAGAGAGGGTTCTGGAGAGTGAAGCACCAGACTTTGTTTTCTAGAAGCTTTAAGAGAAAGAAAAGGGGAAAAGGTGGAAGCTTAGTCAGAGAGGTTTTCATTTGTTGTTTAATTTTGGAGAAACTTGACCATATTTGTAGCTTGAGAATGATTTAATAGAAAGTGAGGAGTTCTGGCTGGGTAGCTCAGTTGATTAGAGTGTAGTCCCAATACCCCAAGTTTGTGGGTTCAATCCCTGGGCAGGGTACAAGAATCAATCAATGGATGCATAAATAAGTGGAACAACAAATCAGTGTCTTTCCCTCTCTCTCTTCCTTTCTCTCTCTCTAATAATAGTTTTTTTTTTTTTAAATTGTATTGGAAAATGAGGGGTAACTGAGTTTCTAAGCTGGTTATTTTTAAGAAACAAGAGACTCAAGAAGAGCCTTTTACTTTCCCTTTACCTGTCTAAAATAATTTATTAAAAAAAAACTGTTTCAGGAAGGGAGCTGTCACTTTAGCATAATATGAACTAAGTGTGGCTGACAGGGAGGAACCAAACAAAGTATTTCATTAGACTCCCCTGTGTCCCATTGTTTCTGAATGGCCCAGCAAAGATTTGTTTACCAAATGTTCACTCCTTTTCTGGTATCTGTGAATTACCTACCCCCCCCCCCCCACTTATAAAAAGATTTTATTATTTATTTTTAGTAAGAGGGGAAGAGAGAGAGAACAACAGGGAGCGAAACATCCATAGCCTCTCACATGCCCCTAAACCAGGGACCTGGCCTGCAACCCAGTCATGTGCCTTGACCAGGAATCGAACCAGGGACCCTCTGGTTCGCAGGCCTGCACCAGAGGGGTCCCAAAGTTCCCCATAGCTCATGGTTTTGGGGATGGGGAAGAAATAATACAGCTTTTAAGGTACTTTCCATATCTATGGCAGGCTGGTAGCTAGGGCCAGTAAAAGGGCAGATGATACTGTTTAAAATACTTTGCATAACAATGACAAGGAGAGTGCTGAACCTTTCCTGAAGGAGAGAGCCAAAATGAAAGGAGAGAGCCATAAAAAAAGGAGCCAGCCATAAGGGAGGGGGCCATGCTGTTTGAAAGGATGTAAAAGCCATGAGAAGCAGCACAATAGAAGGAGCATGTTAAAGGAGCATGATGGAGAGGCAGGTTGTAGCAGCCATGCATAGAGAAGTAGCTGTGCAGTTTACAGTCAGGAGCCAGCCATGTGGCCTGGGCTAGTAAGAAAGCAGGCATGATGCTGCTTTAATCGTGTCCGCTCTAGCCAACTCCAAAACTGCCAAGGACTCCGCCTTGCAGACCTGGACTCTATCTGGACTCTTGGAACCTGGGACATACGGAGAGGACACTCTCTTAAGACTTGTGCCTTTCATGGACTTCACCTTAATCCAGTGTAACATCGCACACATTTTCCTGGGCTATTATATGGAGGCTGATGACACTGTACCACAGATCCTGAAGGAGAGAACTGACAGATATGGAATGGGGAAGTATTGACCTTGGTTTTGGCTCATAGCCTTTTGAGGAACAAGGGAAGTGCTGGGTCTCCCGGAAAACAGGGCTCTGAGCAGAAGTGTTCACAGCACCCCCGCCCCCCCAGGTTAGAACATTGTAAATAAAGACCTGTTTCCTGCAACACTAATAGTTGGGTTTTACAGGCGTTATGTGAATGAGCCCTCTTTGCTTGGTAACTGGCTGGTGCTCAACTCACATCAGCCAGGGGTCCTTTCTCTTTGAAGTCCAAATCACTACCCCTCTTTCTTCTTAGCTGAAGATGGCACATAAGCCCCAACTGCCTTATTTGCCTTTGGGTCTCCTATTCTCATGGAACCCCCATAGGTACATAATAAATTCTCCTGTTCATCTGTCTCATGTCAATTTGATTATTAAGTCAAGCAGACAGACTAAGAGGGAAAATTTCCCCTCCCCTGTAAAAGGAGGGATTGAAAATGTCTGGGAGACAGAAAATCAAGGCAACAGGAGGTGAATGGAATTAGACGTAGGATGAGGCACAATGGAAGGATTAGTATTGAAAAGGAAGATGAATAATTTTTTAAAAATAATTAATTAATTTGTTTGTTTATTTATTTATTTGTAAAGAGAGGGGAAAGGAGAAAGAGAGGGAGAGAAACATCACTGTGTGGTTGCCTCTCACTCATGCCCCCAACTGGGGACCTGATGTGCAACCTAGTCATGTGCCCTGACTGGGAATCGAACCAGCGACATTTGGCTCTCAGGCCGACGCTCAATCCACTGAGCCACAACAGCCCGGGGGAAGATGAATAATTTTTATTTTAAGTTGGGCATCTCAAGGAAAGTTGATAAAGGGTTGGAAGCAGGGGTCCTGTAGTCCAGAAGCTGCTGATGTGCTCACTACAAGTGAGTGAGGCAGAAGCTATATAGGAAGAACTCTGAGACTGAGCTACTGTTGCTGACCAGCATCTAAGGTCCTGGTTACCAGGAAACACCTTTTGGCACTTAGGTAGGATGACTAGTAAACCAAGGCAGGAAGGAGGGAAGCCCTTGAAATTCTATGCTTTGTTTTTTCTATCTGGGAAAGAAAGCCTTTGAAATTGTGCTTTCCTCTCAAAGTCTGAAAGGCTGGAAAGGGCTCCCAGTGCCCAAAGGAAGAAGCCATTAACACTTTTGGATATTCACTCCCCCCCACCCCAAAGCTGACACCACCTTTACCTGTCAATCAATATGTAACTTCTTCACCCCCATCCTGTCAATGACATAGATCCTCAGAACAAAGGACTTTCTCTCTCTCTCTCTCTTCCTATCTCTCTCTTTGGCCACCTGGCCTCAGGCCACCTGGGCACTAGCCACCCCAGCCTTTGACTGCCCTCACCTTTGCAGCCCTTACCCTGCTTTGCCCTGAACCTGTGCCTCTCACCGCCCACCTTAGCTAGGCATGTTCTCTTCCATGACAATACGTCACCAATAAACTGTGCTTGCACACTAACAGGCTTGCTGCTCTGTAAGTATTCAGTGCATCGGTTTCTCCCATTAATGTAAGAGTAAAGAGAGAAAGAGGACTCCAGAAAGCCAGATATCCAACAGAAGAGAGTGGCAAGAAGGTCTACCAGGATGGCAGCGCAGCCTGCAGGGATCAGGTGGGAGCAGTTTGGAGAGCTCTGGGAGACAGCGAGGGCTCTTGGGAAAATGAAATTGATAGATTATATGACAAGGTTGATTATATAGAAAATAATTATGACAGGCAAAAGTGTTACCGAGCAAAGTGGGGCTCGTTGGGCTCATTCCTGTGGCGCCTTAGTGTACGACCCAACAATTAGTGTTGAGAGAAACAGGTGTTTACAATATTCCAACCTGGCGGTGCTGGGAGCACTTCAGTTTGGAGCCCTGTTCTCCCATGAGACCCAGCACTTCCCTTGCTCCCCAAAAGGCTATGAGCCATAACCAAGCTTATGGTTAGTTTCCCATTGCTTATCTGTCAGCTCTCTCCTTCAGGATCTGGGGCACGATGTCATCAGCCTCTGCATAATAGTCCAGGAAAACATGTCCATGTTGCACCGGATCATGGTGAAGTACATGAAAGGCACAAGTACTAAGAGTCTCTTTTCCATGTGTCCTGAGTACCAAGAGTCCAGAGACAGTCTGGGTCTGCAAGGCAGAGTCCTTGGTGGCTTTGGAGTCAGCTAGAGCAGGCACGACCTAAGCAGCAACATGTCTGCTTTCTTTCTTCTTTTTAAGTATATTTTATTGTTTATGTTGTTACAGTTGTCCCAATTTCTTTCCCGTTTGCTCCCCTCTGCCCAGTACCCGCCTTCCCTCCAGCAATCCCACTCCTTCCCCACTTAGTTCATGTCCATGGGTCGTGCATATAAATTATTTGGTTTCACCCGTTCCTATATTATTCTTAACATCCCGCTATTTTGTACCAACTGATTATGCTTCTTAATCCCTGCACCATTTCCCCATTCCCCCTTCCCCCTCCGGCTAATAACTTTCCAAATGATCCTTATACCTTTGATTCTGTTCCTATTCTGGTTTGCTTAGTTGGATTTTATTTATTTATTTTTTAGATTCAGTTGTTGATAGTTGTGAGTTTGTTGCCATTTTAATGTTCATAGTTTTGATTTTCTTCTTCTTAAATAAGTTCCTTCAACATTTCATATAATAATGGCTTGGTGATGATGAACTCCTTTAGCTTTACTTTGTCTGGGAAGCATTTTATCTGCCCTTCCATTCTACATGATAGCTTTGCTGAACAGAGTAATCTTGGTTGTAGGTCCTTGCTTTTCATCACATTGAATACTTCTTGCCAGTCCCTTCTTGCCTGCAAAGTTTCTTTTGAGAAATCAGCTGATAGTCTTATAGGCACCCCTTTGTATGTAACTCTCTGCTTTTTCTCTTGTTGCTTTTAAGATTTTCTCTTTATCTTTAAACTTTGACATTTTAATTATGATGTGTCTTGGTATGGTCCTCTTTGGGTCTAGCTTGTTTGGGACTCAGTGCTTCCTGAACTTGTATGTCTATTTCCTTTGTCAAATTAGGGAAGTTTTCCTTCATTATTTTTTCACATAAGCTTTCAATTTCTTGCTCTTCCTCTTCTCCTTCTGGCACCCCTATGATTCTGATGTTGGCACATTTAAAGTTGTCCCAGAGGTTCCTAAGTCTCTCTGTAACATAACCTCTGGGCTGCTCCGATTGAAACAGAACCCACAGGCCATTTAGTTAGGGGCCCGATTGCCCGCTACCAGAATTACAACTCTCAGTACTAGAGTTTGGTGAAAAGAAAAATAACTGTTTATTTAACAGTTAAATAGATTTAGATTATTTGCGGATTTCTGCTGTTGAGTCTTATGTTCTTTAAAATACCCACAAACACATGGTTCTGCCTCCCCCTACCAAACCAGGCCAGCCTTAGAAAAGTCGGAAACACCGTTTCTGTACTTCCTAGGCACAGTTCAGCTTTACCAGTAGCTGCCAATCACTCAATTCTGATTGGGGAGGTCCTTTCTGTGCTGTGGTGCCCTCCAGCTCTCAATGCAGAACCGCGTGGATTCTCAGCCTCCTTGTAAACTGCCTTCTTCCTGCAAACCGCGTGGATCTCTTCTTCTCAAAACTGCATGGTGAGAGCCTCTTAAAGCGGCCTGGAAAGCCCTCTCAGAACCACATGGAGAACTCAGCTTCTTTAATCCGCATGGAGAACCTAGTTTCTCAAAACCACATGGAGAAGGCCCCTTCACCAAGACACATGGAGGGAGCGCAAGAGAGAGAACAACCTGGAGAGCCCCCTCCTCCAAACCACATAGAGGGAGAGTGCAAGAGCAAGCGAGAAAGAGTGCGCGCACGAGAGAGAGAGCCCGAGAGAGCGTGAGAGCGCAAGCCAAAATGTCCACAGCTGCTTATATATCCCTGACTGCATTCTCTGATGCAGTGGGTGTTGCAACCAGTTCTGACCATTCACAGAACCCTACGCAGGCTCTGTAGGCTCCTTCGGTACCATCCCACAGTTCAAGACTCCTCCCATCCTCTTGGGCCTTTTTGCATAACAAAGACACGAACAACTAGCCCCAGGCATGCAAAGGCGTCTTAAAAGCTGCTTCCTTTCCCCCATCCCCCAGCCACAAACTCTGGGGTTTGTTTTGGGACACCCCTGTTTCTGTAATATCTCCTCATTTTTTTCAATTCTTGTTTCCTCATTCTGTACTGGTTGACTGTTTTTTTCTTCCTTATGTTCCAAATCAACCTTGGTTTCCTTCCCTTCACCATTGGTTTTGTGTGGATTTTCCTTTTTTTCATTTAGCATAGCCTTCACTTCTTCCTTTCTGTGTTTGCCGTACTTAAGCATATCTGTCAAGTCTGTGAGCATCTTTAACACCAGTGTTTTGAACTCTGTCCCTTAAGTTGTCTATCTCCTCATCTGTTAGGTTGTTATCTCTTCCTCACTTAAATCTCCCACTGGAACCTTGATCCATTCCCTCATTTGGGCCCTACTCTGTCTCCTCATTTTGATGGTGTCCTGTGTTTGTTTGCCTCTGTGTCTTAAGTAGAGCTGTTGTACCTGTCTGGATGAGTATTTCTTCTTTATATCTTTGTTTGTTGGGCTTCCATGCAGCTCCATTTTCTGGAACTTCTGGTTGTCTCTAGTTTTGAGATAGTTGTATTCCTTCTTAGTTGTGGAGGGAGACACAGCGTGTCTACCTAGGCCTCCATCTTGGCCGGAAGTCTCATACCTGCTTTCTTACTGGCCCAGGCTGCATGGCTAGATCCTGACTACAAACTGCATAGCTGCTACATCATGGCTCTCTCTCTTACATACCAGACGTCAATGGCAGACCCCCTTCTTTCATTCTTTCAAACCACATGGGCCCCTTTCTCAGGGACCCCCCCTAATTTTAAATGCTGACCTGAAGCACCATACCTCATTCTCATAAAAAGTATCTTAAGCAGTACCCAGCACAGCTTGCCTTCAGGGAAGGCTCAGCTATCACCTTGTCATTGATATGCAAAGTATCTTAAACTGTATCATCTGCTCTTTTACTGGCCTTTTACCCGAACAGTAGCACAGCTATTCTATTACAAAAGAAATGCTATCATTATGATGGGGGAACTCAAGAGTTAGAAAATTTTAGTTCTAAGTTATAGTTAGTAAACATAGTAATGAATGTGTGTAAAAAGCTGTTGTTTCAGGAACTGATGATATAACCCACCCTGACTCCAGGAGACCACAACCAAGTCCACCTTTGTGCCCAGGAGGACTACAAGCAATCAAGATGGTATCTGGGCCACTGTGTCCCAGGGAGAGAGATCACAGGATGCAGGACATGGATAAAGAATCACCCAGGACACAGGAAATGGGACACAGAGAAAGAGAATTGCCCAGGACACAGATAAAGAATCACTGGTCAAGAGATGAAAGGATGCCAGGGAAATTGCTGACTGCAGCTTTTATTTGATTAGCATTTTTTCCTGAGTTCCAAATCCCTTACCTAAACTTTTCTTCCTCCTGAAATCAAAACCCCTTACCTATACACATTTTCCTTTTATATAAAAAAAGCTGGCTTGAAAGGAAATGTAAGATGGTCTTTTAGGGTATATAACCCTCCGTCTTTGTAGATCGCCGGCCATCTGAATAAAATGCCCAGAAACACTTAATCCCTGTCTCTACTTATTGGGTTTGGTAGTGACAGGCAGTATGAATGCTGCCTTTTCCAGTTTCAATTATACACTATGTGGTTATGCAACAAGTAATTTTTATTAGCCATAATTACATAAATGCTGACTGTTAATTTTATGAAAACTGATATAGACTGGCAAGGTGGCAGATGGGAGTGCTCAGTGGGTTAAGCTTTCAGCCCACATGGAACATAACATAGAAGATAATACACAATAAATATAGTCAACAGATCAGGAAAGAACAGTGTAAGAATAGATCTGAAAATATAAAAGGAAAACTGCAAAAATAATTGATAATGGTTGCCTCTTGGGAGGGCACTATAAGGTGTACTAGAGCTTGAACTAGAGTGGAAAATTTTTGCAAAGCCCCATGGTGACAGTTGCCCCCAAACAAGTCATGTATTGGCCAAGTGTAGATAGCACCTGTAGAATAACTACCCCACCCCTGCTTCACAACGAATGTTTTGCTCTGTAGTTTTGTTACTCGCGTTGCCCACAGTTATAACAGTTGTATTCCTAATCCCCAGCTAGCAACCCAGGATGTGGGTTTATGCTATATAAGCAGCTTTGTACTGAGGCTCAGGGCTACTCAACTTGAATCCCTGCGTGGAGTGAGAGTGGGTAGTCGCTGGCCAGCTAATAAAGGCTCTTTAAATTCTGACTTGGTTGTCTCCAACCATTTGGTTCTCGCACATGGTCTATAACAAGGTAGGTTGTGGAGAAGGGAGATGCTATTTTTCATTTTATATTCTGTAAAGATTTTGATGTTTAAAAAACATTGTGTATATATTAATTTAATAGAAATAAAGGAGAATTCAGTTACCAGCAGGAATGGAGTGGGGGCACTATAGGGCTCTGATTATTTTCTGCCTGGGGCCCAAATTTATAGGTATTTGTTTCTAAATGAATACTTTGTTACTTAGTTGTAATTGAAATTAATTAAACTTCCACCACTAGATAGAAGTCTCCAGAGACTTTATAAGTGAATATTAGAGAAATTTCTTCTTTAATATTTAAAAACCAACAGAATATATCATGGCTTTTTTCAAAGTTGATGCTTTAGGAAAGTAGAATAATTAATTTTATTTGCTTTAAAGCCATTCTTGAACTGGAAATTAAATTTGTAATGAAGTTTTCTAAATTAAAGGTAAAATCAAAGTGGGTACCTATGATTATGTTTTTTCTTTAATAACATATGCATACTACTATTGTTTTAGTTCAAGGTGTGGTGTTTTTAAATTCAACATTGAATTCTCCTTCCTAAAAAGGAAAAACCAGAAAATAACTTCAAGAGAGGAAATGGCAAATTATAAGATGGTTATTTCTACTATGTCACACATATAAAATTACATTATATAAAAGGAGCTAATTCAGTTAATTTAGGGAAATTTTTGTGGGGGAAATATTGTACATGGTCTACCAAGAGCTACAGTCTTATTAAAACAGGTCTATTACTGCTTGTTCCTGAAAAATCCACATCAGAAGAGATGGACTGAGAAACTACCTACATATGAGAAACACTATGTACAATAGTCTTACTTGAAAAAGTGTGCAGAGTACTTAAAATTAAGGAGCCACTGTTCTGTGTTATATCTGTTGACATTACCTCTATTCTAGTTAACCTACCACAGATGCAAAGGATGAAGCAGGAAGGTGGTTGAGAGCTAAACCTCCAGACGAGACCACATTCCTTTGAGATCTTCCAGCAGGGAGAGGGGAATCAACCTATAGATTAGTTAACATCTTTTAAACTTGCTAATTAGTACCAGTAGGGGCCACTAATTTAGTCATGCTTAAGAAGGCAAGGCCTTGTACTGCACAGTTTGTAGGGGTGAGTTTATCTACTCCTTGGAGAATGTATTATCAGCTCCCTTTTGCGGATGATAAAACTGAGCCAGTTCTTGATAGAGTTAAAATTTGAAAGTTCCTGGCTCTGAAAGCTCAGGCTTCTATTACTGCTTTTCTTAGAATTTGTGGCACATTCTACAAACCCCTAGGTTATTAAGAATTGTGTTCTCTTTTTCTGGAAGGCTGACATTGATATAGTTACAGAATCCTCGCACATTGGTGTCGATTTGGCCAAAAGAGCCCAGGATTCAGGGTCAGCAGGTCTGAATTCTACCACCAGCTCTGCCTCTAGCTCAGTGTTTCCTGGTGAGGTTCTCTACTTTCCTGAACCCCAGTTTCTGTCAAAGCTTAAGAGGCCTCAGAGTTCTAGCCTGCTCAAACATATATAGATTTCATACCTTCCCTTCCCCAGGAAGCTGCCTGGCTCTTTTCATGGGTTGGAAATTCTAGGTGTCCAGTTAATCTCCCCAGGTTAGAAGTTGGGCCAGGTAGTGACTGCTGCAGCCAACAACGGAGCTCACTGAAGTCCTGGTGAGAGCTTTGTCTTTTCATGAGTCACAGGCTGTCACCATGCAAGTTGCTACAGCAACCTGATACTGTTCATGTTGTTTAAATTAAAAAATATATATTATTTTAAAAAATTTTGGAGTCAGCTCTCTTCATTACTCTCAATGGCTCTGAGTAGGGCCTGCTCCATTATTTCTCTTCCTCTAATTGCTTTTCCTTAGTCTCCACCTCCTAACCTGCCCAACCTGCATTAGGAAGGTTGAGAACCACTGCTCTATACTAATCTATTTTCCAGCCTCTACTCCCCTATCCTCCTGAGAGCGCATCCTGGCCCAGAGAGTTTCCATTCCTGCTTTCTCTCACCCGACCTAACTAAAAAGAGGGTCCCTAATAATTCCTTGTTACATTCAGAGAGCAGAGAGTGTGCCCATAGTTTTTCTCCCTGCCCAAATATGCTCTCCTCACAGCCACTTCCCAAGAAGAGGAATTTGTTAGAGCAGTGGTTTTCAACCTTCTTAATGCCGTGACCTTTCAATACAGTTCCTCATGTTGAGGTGCCCCCAACCAGAAAATCATTTTTGTTGCCACTTCATAACTGTAATTTTGCTGTTATGAATCATAAATATCTGATATGCAGGATGTATTTTCATTGTTACAAATTTAACATAATTAAAGCATAGTGATTAATCACAAAAACAATATAATTATATATGTGTTTTCCGGTGGTCTTAGGCGACCCCTGTGAAAGGGTCGTTTGACCCTCAAAGGGGTCGCGACCCACAGGTTGAGAACCGCTGATATAGAGGGACGAGAGCAAACGGCTCTCACTGGATTCTCGGAAGAGCCTTGGGAATCAGAGCAGAACAGCCTATGCGGAGACTCGAAGAAGCTTGGGCAGAGGAGCCTTTCCCAAAAGTTGGTAGGTTGTCTTGGCAAATGAGGAAAGAAAACAGATTTTTGGGACAGGGATCCAGTGGATATCCCTGTAGACACGAGGCAGAACGCAGACTAGCACCCATAGGTGCCCACTGCGCGGGTTGACCACAGGACACTCGAGAATCGCTCCACTAGAGGCTCCAGCAACCAGCTTTTTCGCCAGACCGAGGGAACAGGGGCGCACAGCCAAGCCTGCGCAGGAGCCTGGGAGAGTCTCGCCGGCCCCTCGCTGGGCGGCCTCCCGAGTCCAGCGCCGCACCGGGAAGTGATCGGCGACTGCAACCGCCTGACGCCAGCGGAAGTACTAGCATAGGGGGAGCCTGCTCCGCCGCCTGGCGCCGGGGGAAGGGGCGGCCGCGGGGCGGGGCTGAGAGCAGGCGCAACTGGAGGGGGCGGGAGTGGGTGGAAAGGGCGGGGCCGGAGGGCGAGAGGGGTGGGGCCTGAGGAGGCTGGGCGGGTTTTGGCTATGGTTGTTTTCGCCCGGGCCGTAGTACCTGGCGCTCAGCTGGGGCTGCCTGCGGTCGAGGTTTGAGCTGGTGTGTGCAGGGGCGCTCGAGGCTGTAGGGAGCAAGGAGAATCGGAGGGGAGCTGGGAGCAAGCGAGTGCGCTCTTGGTCCTCGGCCGCCGCGATGTCAGCGCAGTGCTGTGCGGGCCAGGTGAGCGAGGCTGGGTGCCACGCGGGGAGCGACGGATTGGGCGGCGGGTCAGGAAGCCCAGCCACCGCGCGAGGTTCCCTGGGTGTGCTCCCCAACTCCGCGGTCGAAAGTGGTGTGGGTGGTGGATCGGTCGGGGCAGATCCCGCGTCGCTTGTGTTACTGCCTTGGGCCTGAGCACGGCGCTGGGCTTTTGGGGAAATCCAGTGCCGCAGGCGGGCGGGAAGGGACTCGGGGAAGCCCGAGACCCCGAGGTCTTTACGTCCGGCCTTAAGGACTTCCCTGGAGCAGGGTGGGGAGGACTCGGGCGGAAGATCCCGATTGCTCCTGAAAGAGCCCGTCTTCTTCTCCCAGAGCCCGAATAGGTGGTGCTGGGCTTCGTAGCCCACCCGGCTCTGCCTACCGGCTGAACCCAGGAAGAGATGTGGGTTTGGGCAACATCTCCTTTCCCATGCCCTGAACAAAACTCAGGTCATATGGCTCAAGCAGGTGGCACTTGGCATCTCGTAAGGCTAGTGCATTTGGCTCTGTACCTTCGGGAACGTATCGAATCCTGGTTTCCAAACTACAGTGATCAGGTCTGGGTTTAGGGAAGACAACCCTGCTTCCTGCGTTTCTTGACCCAACCCTGGCGGGGCAGAAACACGGCTGCCTGGATAGTGAGCGAGCCTCCGTATCCCCGGTTTAAACTGAATTTGCCCGAACCTGTTTTGTAACTCTCGCTTGTTAAAACTCATGGTGTCTTAAAACATATATGTACATTAGGAGTAGGCGTCTCCTACTGGTGAGTAGTGCATCAAGGCAGAATTAGATTTTAACCCTTTAATGCTCATTTCTCACGCCTTCCTGCAGAGTTAGAAAAGCCGAAATATTGTAGGTAAAGCCTTCCAGACCTCCATCTCCCTCCTCCCTGTAATACTAATTATCAGCATCTCACAAATGAGTCTAACTCCGGTGGCATTCAGGGTCAGAGATGTTCTTGCTTCCTAATACATTCAGCCTTCGACAACCGAGGCCCACCCCTAAGTGATGTAGAGGTTAAATTGCTACAGGTTTCTGAAACCTTCGGATTGTACTGGCAAATAATCTGCAGATAATCCGACTTTCTTGGAGTGGCTACTTGGACTTATTGTTTCCTTTCTGAGGTCTCATACTGTACTTGGCATGCATTCAAGCTGGTCTTTTCAGGGATGAGAATATTGAGGTTTTTAACTTGAGGTGTAATGACTTGCCCTGAATCAGGCAAGAAGAGAGGATGCTTCCCACCTTTTCAGGGCTTCAGATAGCTACATGGACCGGAAAAAAGCTATTTTCTGAATGTTCTGTATCTCAAGAAAGTTTTGCAGATCTTTTGTTGTTTTGAGATACATTTTAATTTGATGCAGCACTTTTCATTAATAGTAATTACAATACTGATATTTCCAGGCATCTCCTCCACTTCTTTGAAAGCTCCCTGAAACATTCTGTCACTGCAAGTAACTAATTTATGGCTCTGAAAATTATCACTAGTACTCAAGTGGGTCTTGTAAAAGAATTATTGGTATAGCTGATACTTTGGTAGAATTTAATGACTTGCACCTAAAACTACCTCCTCAAGACTTTGGAAAGAACCCAATCCTGGCCATTCATCACAGAAAATTTAACTTCTGCTTTTCAGAACTGCTTGAGACATCATTGCAATGAGTCTCAAGGCAGTGAGTGGGTGATGACACTATGACTTCATATGGAGGGCCTAATAAGCTTTCATTAAAAAAACTCAGAGACCAACAGCAGCTAAATAAGTCTTTTTTGTTTGCTTGAGCACCTATGAACTGTTTTTACTCACAGCACTTCTGACGTCAAATGTATGGGGTACCCCCCTACCCCAGCCAACCAGTTACCCAACTCTGGACACCAGCTGGATGTCCAGTGATTCAGTTCTATTCTGACACTAACCACCTGGAGTTAGGAGTTAGTATTCCACAGTTTCAGGGCATAGTCCCACAGGACTGGATCCTTCCACTCTTGTACCCCCATTTCAGCCGCCATTCACAAGTACTGGGCCTTCCGTATAGGGGATGAAGATCAAATACAATTTCTTTTTCTTTTTTTATAAGAGATTTTATTTATTTTTAGAGAGAGGGGAAGGAAGGGAGAAAGAGGGAGAGAAATATTGATGTGTGGTTGCCTCTCGAGATGCACCCACAACTGGGGATCTGGCCTGTAACCCAGGCATGAGCCCTGACTGCAAATTGAACCAGCAACCCTTTGGTTTGCAGGCTGGCTCTCTATCCACTGAGCCACACCAGCCAAGGCTAATTTCTTTTTATATCACAAGACAACAGCACCAACTATGTGCCAGGAGCTGGCGATATGGCAGTGAGCCAGATAAACATCATCTCTGCCCTCAGTTGTCATTCTAGTTGCTGGGAGTTGGAGGATGTGGGAATGAGAGATTCAGTTTTTTGCCTGAGCAGCTGGATAGGTGATGGTGCCATTTACTGAGGTGAGGTAGGAGACTGGTAGGGAAGACGACATTTGGCAAGTTAAGCCCTTTGTTTTCTTTTGGCTCTGCTACATTTGAGATGCTGATTAAAAATTAAATATCCAAGTCACCAGTTGGATATTTAAGTTAGGAATAGTTTGAGTTTGGAGATAGAAATTTTGGTCTTTTAGAGACTTTGAGGACCATCAGGAACAATGTGTAACCCAGAAAAGAGCCTGGACTTTGGACTCAGGTCTGGTTTTGATTTGGGAAATCTGGACAATGAAGGCTGGTGTGACTGCACATGCTACTGGCTCCGTGTTAACCTCAGTTTTCTCAACTGTAGAATGGGTGTGATAATATGGCCTGTGGTTATAAGGATTGCATGTGATAACAGACAATCTCTAGTACAGGGTTTGTCACAGAATAAGGAACTCCCCAAATCTTAGTATGTTAGTGGCCATTATCCATCTGTACCTGGGTAGTCTTCAGTTCATCTTATTTTATTTTTGCACTGACTGTGATATACACTTAGGTTTTGGTTCGGCTTTCAGCTGATAGATGCTAATGGAAGTAGAACTTAGAAGAGAGGTCAGTCAACACCTTCTGGGTACCCAGCACTGTGGGAGGCCTCTGGGAACTGGGTATTGAACCAAGACCTTCCTTGCTGTCTTGGAACTTAGGGGCTAATTGAGGGAGGGAAGTGTGGGGGAAGCTAGCTACAAAAAATGACAGTGCATTCTGTCAGAGGGGAAATGAGAGGTATAATAAAATCTAGACAATCCTTTCAAGGCAATTCAAGAATAAGGCTTGGCAGAGTGTACTCCAGGCAAGTGTGAGCAGTAGTGATAATAAGAACAATAGCTTAATTTATTTCATACCTGCATTGAGCTATTTTTATTTATGTTGTGTATTTGTATTATTCATTCCCCTGACTAGGGATCAACACTGCAACCTTGGCATATCAGGGCGACACTCTAACCAACGGAGCCACCTAGCCAGGACTCTGGGGTGGGTGATATTCTAATTGGCCTCCTTTTGATGGTGAGGCAACTGAAGAACAGATAGAGAAATTCACTTGACTGGTCTTTGGTGGTGGAGTCAAACTTGGAACATGCGTTCACTGGACTCGAGTTGGAGCACTTGACTTCTATCCTGATTATTTTCATTACAGTGTACGTAAATGATGATGAATAACATTTGCTCATTATTGTTGTTTATAGTGGACCTAAGTTGGTTTTTTTAAAAAATTGTTTTTCTATTACAGTTGTCCCATTTTCCCCCCATTGCTCTCCCTTATGCCACCCACCTGGATTTTCTTTAAAAAATTTTTTTTAATCCCGACCTGAGAATATGCTTACTGATTTTAGAGAGAGGGGGATGGAGGGAGAGAGACATTGATGAGAGAGAGAAACATTGATTCATTGCCTCTCATACACGCCCTGACCAGGGATCGAACTCGCAGCCTAGGTATGTACTGTGACTGGGGATCGAACCCGCATTGGTGTACAGGATGAAGTTCCAACCAGCTAAGCCACTTGGCCAGAGCTAGACGTAAGTCAGTTTTGGATACACATTATTAGGCTGTTTTGTTAGATATTGGTGGTTGCCAGTAGTTATGGCAGGATGAAGTTTAGCTTCTTCGTCATTACCTGCTCCAGTTATAAAGAAAGCAAGTATCAGACCAAATTCTGCCATACATGCAGACATAATTGGCAGGCAGCAGCCTGATCTGAGACTTCATTAAGTTCCAGCTCTTTGCCTTTCTTGGTGCACAGACACACAACTTGCATGTTCACCTGACACAGATGGAGCAATATTCTGTTAGTTGGTAGAACTTGACTGAGATTGCTAGGACCACATGGATGAATTCAGTCCATGGTGCCAGTCTCAGGGTGATGACTCACCTGCTCTCATAGCGGGTTCATGTAAGGGCAAGAATACCCAGGCCAAGGTATTTCCAGCTGGATCATATTACCTGATCACTGAGATTTTCCCCAGTGAAAGCCCACTTCTAATATCTGTTACATTAATTAACAAAGCTGCTAATGCCACCTGGGACTATCCATTATCAAAGATAAATAAAACCAGGCATTAGTTAAAACATTGAAAACAGATTTTACTGAGTAACCACTAATACTAGGGGGAAAAGCCTAGCTCCATTTTGATCAGCATGATGGTGACAGAGTTTTACAGAGAGAATGAGGGAGTAGGGAAGACAAGTGAGTGGGGGCCCAAGTGGCATTAGGGACATGCGAAGTTACAAAGGGCTGGTTCAGTGTACATGTCATTGGGCCAGCTGTGTCTGCTGGCTGGCAAGTTAAGATTCTCCCCTTCCACAGAGACTAGGAGACAGGTCCTGTCCTCTTGATTGCATTTCTAAGGAATGGCTTTTGGGTCCTTGAGAAAGACACTCCTGCGTTGTAGGAAATAGATTTAGTCCCTGTGACAGGGACGGGTTAACGTTTGTAAGCTCTTTTGGATAAATGCTCTAAGAAATGGAGGCCCATCTCATGTGTTGACTAGAACAAACAGTAAATTTCTTTTGACAGCCCTGAGCTTTTTCAGACAAGAACCCAAAAGGCAAAAGATGGCTTGGTTATCAATCCCAAGCATGCAGCTTTGGGCTGCTAGAGGCCATGTTAAAGTCTGGTCAGGTCTCTGTGCAGGGATTTGGGCACAGTTGCTATGTGCTAAGGGTTCTTGCACTTCTCATGGGTTGACAAAACCTAGGGTCATCCAAGTTAGAGGTACCAGAAGCCCATGCAGGAGAGGACTTTTGAGTGTGGCCTCTGAGTTAATGTTAAATGTTAGCTGAAAAGGGTTTTCCTCATCAGGGCAACTGACCACCTCTAGACTGTGGCTTAAAATAGACACACGCATGTGTGTGTGCACACAGAATCCGCGAAGACTTCTTTAAAGATTAAAAATTACACACCACATAAGAGTAATGATTTCCCTGAAATGTCTTTGCTTCTCAATAAAACTGAGATCTCTACTTTAAAAAAAAAAAGATTTTATTAATTTTTTAGAGAAAGGGGAAGAGAGGGAGAAAGAGAGGGAAAGAAACATCAGTTGGCTGCCTCTCTTACGCCCTTAATCGGGGGGGACCTGGCCTTCAACCCAGGCATTGTGCCCTACCCTGGAATTGAACTGGCGACCTTTTGGTTTGCAGATGACGCTCAAATCCACTGAGCTACACCAGTCAGGGCTGATCTTTTTCTTTATGGTTACTTCTACAGATGGGTCTGTCTAGATGGTGTTTGAGTCACTGTTTTCCTTCGGTATGAAGGCGCCCATTTTTGTTTCAGTTACGTTAAGTTTGAGATCTGTGCTTTGTATCACTAGTATTGGCACTTTTCTTTTTCTATTCATTTTTATAAAACAGTCAAAATGCAGTAAAATGTGCACATAATGGCTCTCCCACATTTACGAAGGTGCTGATTCAGCTGGTGTTGTTCTGTTGAACTGGTGAGATAATGCAGAGTGGTTTGCAGATGTTTTTGTGTAGTTAAGTTCAGGTTATTGGAAAGATGAGTCTCTCATTTACCTTGAACAGTAGGGAGAGTGAACCACTGTTAGATAGAGAGTTTGCACGTTGGTTGCTCCTTCACATTTGTTTTCTTGGGCTGCTTTATAGCTGACCTGGGGGAGCTGACAAATAGCTTTGGGCTGCAGCAAGTGAGTAGGATGACTTTGCTGGGAGGGCCGGAGGTTGGGGGGGGTGGGTCAACCTGTAAGGAGTGGAAGGCTGCCCCTGACTCATCTCTCTGGTGTTGAGTTAGAAGACAGTACTCCCTCCCCCACTGTTTCCTTCCATCCATTTTCTGTGCAAATATCACCTGTAGATTTCCCACGGATAGTGAATACCTAGGAGTGAGTTGATTCTGAGACATGGAAGCTTTTCAGCTTCCCAGGTGTTTCATGTAAATTCCATTTAGATGCCTGAGATTGTGTACAGCTGTAATGATGGCATTATCTACTTAGATTTCAGAGCAGTACATGGCCAATTCATTTATGATAATTTGGCCTTAAAAAGGAAGTCTTCATATAAGCAGAACGAGCCATTGGATGCAATTCCATTTTATCCTTTGACTAAGCTATTTTCAGTACTTTAAATTGTAATTATAAATAAAGATCCTGTGTTCTTTTACTGTCCTGAGCAGCACTGTTAGTAAATTTTCATTACGTATTGCTGTTGTCAGTTAAATTTAGGGTTGAGATTGGATGCTGAGAGCAGTATTGATCAAGTTACTAATCTAAACCACAGATTGTTCCTCACGATCAGGTTTTACAAGTTGTCCAAAGTAAACCTTTGTGACCCTAGTTAAAATGTATTTTGAAATATTTCCAATGGGGATATCCTCTTATCTTCTAGCTTGTGTATTAATGATATTTTTTAAAATTTTAGAACATAATCTGAGAGTCAGTGTAGTGTGTTGTAAGAAATTCAAATACTGGATTGATTTGATTACATAAAACATCTGTTTGAATTTTAAAGGAAACAGGATTTTACTTTTGTTTTTTCTTATGTAGTTTGCCTTGTGAGATTAAAGTTGAGCTAATGTTTAAGGAAAGCAGCTGTTATGGAAAAACTTAGGGTGAGTTTTTATCACAGAATAAATTTTAAAACAATTTGTGGGTTTGAAGTAGGTTTACATTATATAGTGATTAGACAGCAGCCTCCTCCTGCTTCCATGCAAACTGTCTAGTTAGAACAAAAGGAGGAAAAATATATACACAAATCATGTTTGTGCAAAGATAACCAGGAGTGATGGAAAATCAGACTTCTATTGATCACTTTTTAATAAACTGGCCAACTTCACTTTGAAACAAAGCCCACGCGATTTTTATGGGATTTATTTTCCATTTTTTTGTTCTCATTATATTTCAGTAATTTTACAGAAGGCTGAGTTTCCTAATCTCTGATCCTTAGCTTGTGTGGTTCACCAAAATAGGGGAAGAATTCAGTCTTTTGTTCTTGACTCCGTGCTCATTGAACTCCTCCAGTAACATCTCAGAAATAATGGCAATGTTTTGTAACCATAGAAATGTAACTGTTCTCTGCAACAGCATTCTCTAACGATATGAATTTTATTTGGTTTGGTAGCATTAATCATAAGGACCCTAAAACATTGTTGACTTACTTTATTTGCTCTTGGAAGAAAAAAAATCTAACAACCCCTAAAGTGATATGTCAATTGATAAATATTCATTGGGTACCTAGCATAATATGATCCGAAGGCAGTAACTAGGCTAATTTTTATGCTTGGGAGCAACTAGTGAATTGATGCTGGATATCCTTAGTATAAGATTTCTCCTGGGGCAGAACTTATTGGCAGATCCCATTGAGGTTTGTGTACCTCAGCTTTGTGAACCTTTTATGCCTGGGAAAGGGATGGAAGCAGAGTGTCTCTTGGGAGAGACATTCTGGGAATAAATGAGCGTACTCAGAGGAGCGCGTGGAGAGCTGAGTCCCTGGGAATGGGTTTCAGGACTTCCATGCAGCGCTGCAGTTCCACACAGAGTGGTGTCTAGGTGTATTCTGAACACTTCTCTGGAAGAAAGTCCTTAACCATTCTCAGCCTCTCAAAGAAGTCTTATGATCCCAGGAAAAAAACGGATGTAAAACAAAACGAAACAAACCCCAATGTAGAATGAGGAGAAAACCAACAAGGGAGACATATTCATATGAAAGTCAGACAGTTCCCCTGGCAAAGAAAGAAAAAGAAAATTGAGGGAGGGTACAGCTTGCCTGGTGAGAGAAAGCCTGGGGCGTGGGAGGTGGAGGAGAGCTGCTGGTTTTGTGGATGACACAGAGAAGGTAGTAAGAGGGAGGCTTCTGGGGGGTATAGTGGGGGATGGTGGTGGTTTGGCAGCCTTGGTTTCCAGGCAACAGAAGCTACAATAGTGCGGGTTGAGGGTACTGGGGAGCTGGGGAACTGAGGCCAGGGATGGTAGGCTCTTATTTTTTAAGACTATAGCAATGGAGGGGAAGACCATTATTTTAAATCTTTTCTTTTTTCTCTAAACTAAGTATTTAAAGCCATATTTTACATCCCACATATTTTGATATGTTGTGTTATTATTTAGTTCAAAATATTTTCTAATTTTCCTTGTGATTTCTTTGACCTATGGGTTGTTTAAAAGTGTGTTGTTGTTTTCCAGATATTTGAGAATTTTCCAGGAGTATTTTTCCTGTTGATTTTTAACTTATTTTTATGGTGATCAGAGAACATATTCTGTATATATTCATTTCTTTAAAACCTATTGTTTTTTTTTTCTTTTTTTTGTTTGTTTTAAGATATCACTTTTATTTTAGAGCGAAGGGAAGGGAGGGAGAGAAACACCGATGTGCAAGAAAAACATCGACTGGTTGTCTCTCTAATTCCTCCAACTGGGGACCTGGCCCACAACCCAGGCTTGTGCCCTGACTGGGAACCGAACCCTGGTGACCTTTTGGTTCTCAGGCCAGTGCTCAATCTGCTGAACCACACCAGCCAGGGCTAAAACCTATTGTTTTATGGCCCTGATATTTCTTGGTGAGTGTTCTGTATGTCCTGAAAATAGCATATTCTATAATTATTGGGTATAGTGTTCAAGTTGGTTGCTGGTGTTGCTCAAATATTCATCTTTACTAATTTTTTTTGGGTGGTGGTGGTATCTAATTCTATCAATTACTGGGAGAGGGGAGTTAAATTTTCCAAATATGGTTATCTTTGTTTTTTTTGTCCCATTAATTGTGACAATATTTGTTTACTATAGTTTGAAGCTCTAGTAGGTGTACACACATTTAAGATTGTTATGTTTTCTTTTTAAGATTTCATTTATTTTAGAGAGAGGGAAAGAGGAGGAGAGAAACATTGATGTGATAAATCAATCAGCTGTTTCTTGAATGCCCCCAACTGGGGACCTGACCTGCAACCCAGGCATGTGCCCTGACTGAGAATTGAAACAGCAGCCTTTTGGTTCACAGGCCAGCACCCAGTCCACTGAATCACACCAGCCGGGGCTCTTTTCTTTTTTTATTGAATTTATTGGGGTGACATTAGTTAATAAGATTATATAGGTATACAATTCTATAATACAGCATCGGTATATTGTATTGTGTGTTTACGACCCCAAGTCAAATCTGTTACGTCTTCTTAATGAGTTGATCCTTTTCTAAAATGATCCCTTTTGTCTCTGGTAATGTGCTCTGTCTTCAAATCTTTGCCTGATGGCCTTACCACATTTTCAACTTTCGACTCATCTGTGTCTTATATTTAAAAGTGTCTCTCTTATAAACAATGGATAGTTGGGACTTGTTTTTTGATATAGTCTGACAATATCTGCATTTTAATTGGATGTTTAGATCATTTACACTTAATGTAATTATTTATATTTGCACCAAAGGAGGTTATATATTGTTGGTCTTTCCATTTCCCCTTCTGTTCTTTTTTTTTAATCTTTTTTGGGAAAGGCATTCATTGACTGTTTTTCAGTATTCTATTTTCTCTATTGCCTTTTTATTTTTTAAAATGTTGTTAGGGTTACAGTATGTAGCATCTTGAAGAGGGATAAGCATCAGAATTTCACTGTTAGTGATGGAAGCCCATGATGAATTAAGTAACATTAAATGAAAACCAATTTTAAAAGTGTTTTCTGCTTTATAAAAATGATTTATAGTTATAGAAAATTTGGGAAATGAAGAAAAGTATAAAGAAAAAAAATTATTTCTAATCCCAGAGAGAACAAATCCTATTAGCAATGTTTTATTGTATTTCATTAAGCCCTGGCTGGTTTAGCTCAGTGGATTGAGCGTCGGCCTGCGAGCTAAGTGTCGCTGGTTCGATCTTCCAGTCAGGGCACATCAGAGAAGGAAAACTCTGACTCCAAAAAACCTCCGCTGCCTTGCGGCATACCTCTTCAGGGGAAAGGCTAAGGGAGTAAACCCCGACAGAAAATCCGGAGCCGGAGTCCCTAAGGCGGTTTGACGTTGTAGTCAACACCGGCAACTCCTGCGGCGCACCTGAAGCCAAGCTGTATTGACTCCGTCTTTCCCTTGGACCCTTCAGCTGCGAAGAGAGGGGGGGTCTGCTGCATGGGCAACAGCAGACCCTCCATATCACCCTGCCCAGGCTCTGTAGCTTCAGCGTCATCGCAAGATGTCGATTCAACACGGGAGGAGACAGATACCGTGTCACTCCCGAGTCGGACTGCACAGCCATTCTCGGCGGTGCAGATAGACTCTTAAGAAGCTACACCATCGTCTCTCGAGACGGACGGCTGCCGACGATTGTATTTCATTCATGTTAAAAATGAATTAGACCAGCCCTGGCTGGTGTGGCTCAGTGGATTGAGCGCCAGCTTGTGAACCAAAAGGTCGCTGGTTCGATTCCCAGTCAGGGCACATGCCTGGGGTGCAGGCTAGGTCTCCAGTTGGGGGTGTACAAGAGGCAGCCACACATTGATGTTTCTTTCCCTCTCTTCCCCTCTCTCAGAAAGTAAGTAACATCTTAAAATAAATAAATAAATTAGACCATACTCATATACTGTTTTATACCCTAATTTATTTTCACAGAACAACATAAACAGTTTCAAATATAAGAATTCTTAAAAAGAAACATCTTAATGGCTATATTACATTTAATTGATCATATCAACATTTATTTCACTATTTTTATTTTATTAGAAATTTAATGTATTTCTTTTTTAAAAGGTATTATAAATAACTCCTATGCAATTTTTCTGTACACTCATGCCTTTTACTTTAGTTTAGAGCCTTGGAAATAGTCCTGCTATAACACAGCATGAATACATATCCTAAAAATCAAACTACACAAAATCATACAATAAAACCACAGGCATTATAGGAAAGATGGCATTGAGCACAGCATTCAAAAACTGCCAATAACACATTAAAAAAAAAAAAAAAAAGAACCTAGTAAAATAGTATTAGTTTTACATTTGAAAGAAATTGGCACTTGACCTTGAAAAAGACCTGAAATTTGTTTGTGGAAGTGGGTGTTGGGAGAGTTGCAGCTTGTGGACATCAAGTGGTGGAAGGAGGGTTATCTGAAACTGAATGGAGAGTTGTAACACCAGAGGTACTTCATTGTGACTCATACAGAATGCACTTGAACTGAGGTGTGGACATTTCATATATTCCCACGTAGCTCAGTTCAGCTGGGCGCAGTTTTTTCCGCTTTCAGTCAGTGTTTCTCACAGACAAAATTGCACATCCTGTTATGCGTGAATTGTCCTCTTGACATGGTAGGAAGAGGAAAAAGTTTTCCTTGGCCCTCGTAGGGTCTCTGGCTGGATTTGGAATATTAAACTGACAAAGATTTGATCAACAGGAGGAAAGCACACCCATTTATTTAGTGTATGAATTTTATGTGACTTGGGCACCTTCATGAGGGATGGTGAAACCTACTTGCTTTCATATTAGGTTGAACAAAGAAGCAGTTGTGGAAAAGTGACTAAACTGTGGGGAAGTGAAAAGGGAAGATAAGTATTATTTTAAAAAGGTCTGTTTGTATAGAATTCTCTCAACCTCAACTTTTTGTTCTTGATAACGTCTTTCTGGTACAGGGAGGGCTCCTTTCATGTGGGAGTTTTATCTCCTGCTTTCAGGAACGAAAAGGGAGGTCAGAGTGCCCTTTTTGCAGCTGCTGTTTTTCAAGTGCCTTTAAGTAAAAATAATCAATATGCCAAAGTGGCATATTTTGGGGTGAGATGCTCTGAACTCTTTCAATGTCAATCCTGTTGGAACATATTTACTTGTACATTTTCAGAGCAAGTACTGTATAGTTGAACCAACCATAGAATGAATAGCTCAGAAGCCTTGGACGTTGCAGACCTTCAGAAAGGCTGACCCTTGCTCACCCCTGTTAGCTGTGAGGGAGGCGCTGTCTACTCCCCCACCCCCGCACTTTGGACTAACTCCCAGAAAGTTGGTGCTAGAAGTCTTCTGCCCCTGAGACTCTGTGTGCTCAGATTTCTTGTACCATAATAAGTTAACTCCAGAGACAGGAACTTCCTATCTTCAAAAGCAGCTCTAAGCTCTACTTAGACTTTTCTGCTCATGTCTTGGAGAGGGATGCAGTAGTTTTGTATGGTAGTTAGAAGAGGCAGGCAGCCTCTCAGGTGGCTGGGGCCTGTGGCTCCTGGACCGTCGAAGACCACAATTGGGTTGATGCTACTGCTTCTGGTTTTGAGGATCGCTAGTGTCTACCCAAACCGTAAACTGAAAATTGAGACGTGCTGACAGAGGAAAACTGTGCCTCTGGGATGACAAAGGTCAGTTGGAAGCCCAAACCTGGGAGCTTTTAGCGCACTCAAATAGTTTTTCAGGATAATGGTCGGGCTGTTTGAAATTAAACTATCTTGGGAAGTTCTTGGTTGGGAGAAAGCCAGAGAAAGTCTCATTGCTGACTGAGGTTTCTGATGGGAGTGATACCTCACTCCTCGTGGTGGGTTACCATTCTCAGATGCCTTATGTGAGAACCCTGGAAGTCACACAGTGGACCTCTGGGGCTAGAAGGATCCTCAAGGGAGTAGAATGCCCACCTTCTGTTATTGGGGAGGAGACAGGCCCCCAGAGACAGGGCCTCTTCCAAGGCCACACAGCTAATCAGCTGCCAGCAGCGGTTGCCACCAGGCTCCCCTGGCCTTTGCCATGTGCCCCAGTGCCCAGTACACAGTTGACTCTTGATAAATGCCAAAAGAGTGAATGGGTAGATGTTCGTTTTTTTTTTTTCCTTACAATGTCTGCTATCTTTGCAGAGCAGTTCAGCAAAGAGCTCATGGCTACAGACTTTAAACCTCATCTCACGGTTGCAATCTCATTTTTTAAACTGTATTTGCTCTCATAAAATCAATCTAAACCTTTTGACACCATTCTTGTAAGCTCCCAAGCAATTGTTTAAAATTACTGTCCAGAAAATCCTGCTCTGCCTATGGAGTGTATGATTTAATAGAAAGCGGTTTTAAAGAATGTGCTTTCTGCCCTGGCTGGTGCAGTTCAGTGGATTGAACACTTGCCTGTGAACCAAAATGTCACCGGTTCAATTCCTGGTCAGGGCACTTGCCTGGGTTGTGGGCCAGGCCTCCAGTTGGTGTGCAAGGGGCAATCCATCGATATATCTCGTACACATCAGTGTTTTCCTCTCTTTCTCCCTCCCTTCCCCTCTCTCTAAATAAATAAATAAAATCTTAAAAAAAAAAAGTGTGCTTTCTAACCAAGTGAAGTAGTTCTTAAAAGTTGCAGGTTGCTGAGTAAGGGGTATTAGGCCATTTAGAAAAAGCTGGTTAGCCAATGAGCTGTTCTATGCAAATTGTTATACCCAGCAGTGGCTTCTGGCTACAGGCTTTGGAAAGCATGAAGAAGTAAATTATTTCCTTATGATAGGGGGAGAGGAGGGATGAGGGTTGTCATGGGATTGCATTTTCTTGGAAACAAGAGGTTCAGCAGAATTGAGTCTTTGACTTTTTCTGCTATAGTGCGGCAGAAAGAAAGCAGGGCTCAGAGTGCTGTAGAAGGCCAATGCCTTCATTCCATTTGCCCCTCATTATGGGGATTCTGAGGGTACAGTATTCCCAGATATTAGGGGAATGCATTGCCCTCCTCAGCCCCTGCCCCTTCTACTCAACATTGTCCTTTCAGGTGTTTGTAAGATTTTGAGAGTTATGAAGGTCAGGTACTGTAAACAAAGCCCAGAGCTTCTGATCAAAAAGTATCAATTCTATGATACTATGAGGCTATTATTGGAAGAGATAAAGAAAAAGCTACAGGCCTGTTCAGCTGTGGCTTTTGGGAGGAATGCATCCCAAGGGCAGTGCTGTTGGTGTTTTGGGTGGGGCAGTTCCTGCTCTTGAAGGGAGTCCTGGGAGAGCTGAAACTGTTCGTGCTTGATAACCTCCAATGTCAGTAGCACTCACCAGTCTTGGTGAAAGCACTGCCCCTACCTTTGTGACTCACGTTCCAGGGGGATGGGATGTTGCTGCCCAGATCAGAACCACTGAGTGATCTGGGATTGGTAATGGTTTCATATAGTTTAGAACTCCAGCAAAAAATGGTCTGAATCCTACATCTAGTAGTGCATAGCTGGGGAGATGAAACGGACATAGGTAAGCAAGGTAGAGGATTCACCACAGCACCACCTGGATGTATATAATATGATTTCAAAACTTGACATAAGGACATAGGCTGTACTTTGCACGTACAGTAGTTTACTTTAAATGTTGTTCACAAGTATCATTAAGATTTTAGTGCTTAAGCTAAGCTAATGTTATGTGTTTGAAAGGAAAGGAGAAAAACATGCTTTGTAGTGAGAGAATTCACTTAGACATAGTTCTGGTGTGCATTTTTAGGCCTTTTTTTGGTGATTGTTGATAGTGTTGATGTAAGAAATATCCAAACCTGTAGAGAATTATTATGAAAGTTTATTTGAGCCAAACTGATGACTTAGGCTGGGGAGCAATATCTCAAATGCTCAGAGACTTACAGTTTTGCAGCTTTTATGCATTTGAAATTATGGAGGCAACAAGGAAGATTAGATGAAGGTGGGAGAAAGCAAGGTGGGGATTTGATTACAGACTAGTTAAGAAGATTATGTGCTCTTGATTGTTAATACCCTTTCCAGAGGTATTCTGGTATCTCACTTTGTTGTAGTCAACACCGGCAACTCCTGCGGCGCACCTGAAGCCAAGCTGTATTGACTCCGTCTTTCCCTTGGACCCTTCAGCTGCGAAGAGAGGGGGGGTCTGCTGCATGGGCAACAGCAGACCCTCCATATCACCCTGCCCAGGCTCTGTAGCTTCAGCTTCACTGGAGAGGACACTCCAGCGTCATCGCAAGATGTCGATTCAACACGGGAGGAGACAGATACCGTGTCACTCCCGAGTCGGACTGCACAACCGTTCTCGGCGGTGCAGATAGACTCTTAAGAAGCTACACCATCGTCTCTCCAGACGGACGGCTGCCGATACGATCTGGTATCTCAAAGCTGTGTTAACCTAGATGCACAAGAATAATGGACAGGGCTGGCTTAAAACTTTTTGCTAAAGAAGTTAATAGGCTTGGGAGTGACTACCCATCATGACCTGCCCAGTTAGGGACTTATGATCAGATTACCTAGTGAAGTTACTTTCCATAGAACCCCTATTTTCTATCCACAGTAGTTTAGAGGCACTATAGTTGAGTAGTTAAGAGCTGATTGTGGTGATGGGCGGCCAGAGTAGCCTTTGCCCCTTGCCAGTGGTGTGCCTTTGATCTGTCTTTGAGTTTTCTCATCTGTAAAATGGGGTAATGACTAGTATCTTCATAGGATTTTGCCCTGGGAACAGTAGCTGGCCCAGAACATGGGTTCATTAATGTTAGTTGTTATGGGGAGGGCTGGCACTCTCCGTTGGGACAGAGAGCAGTACCCAACTAGTAAGTTGTGAATAAACATATTTTGAGGCTTGATCTATGCTCTTTACATTAAAATAATATATAGCTCTAATATTTAACAATATTAAAATGGGTTAAAAGTGGGTCTATAAAAAGTCTTATTGAGTTAGCCAAGAAGTTCGTTTAGTTTTTCTGTAAAATAAGACACATTTTTTATTTTCACCAATAACTTTATTGATGTGAATATTTTGAGTATGTGAGCTATCTCCTGCTATTGGCTTCTAGAGGGTAGAGGCCACTAGAAGATGCTGCTAAGCATCTTCCAATGCATAAGACAGCCCCACAGCAAAGAATTATTTGGGCAAGATATCAGTAGTACCAAGAAACTTCGTAAACCATTTCTGACACGTTTGATCAGTCACAGCACTTTCTCCATATTCTGCACAAAGCCTTTTTTTGCACTTCAATTGCATGTTTACCTTTTTTGAAATAATAAAGCGTGATATGCTGAAAATTTTGCATGTATTCTTCCATCTTCAATATTAAAATGGCTGCACAAAAATTCACCAATTTTGATAAGCTTTTTAAAAAATGCATGCTATATAACAGCCGTCACACTATAATCTAACAGAATTGTTCAAATGAAGTGAAAGACAATCAAGCACTACTAGAGCTATTGTATGGAAGAAATGTAACGAACTTAAGAAGGTATGAGTGAAATTTTTAAATAATAATCTTGTAATGGCAAGGTTTTTCTAATTGTGATGGAAGATACATAAGTCAAATTGAAGAATTTGACCATGTAGAAATTAGAAACTTGCCCATAGAAAAATATAAACAAAGTCAAGACACAAATTATACACTGTAATTTATAGGAGAGATCTATTTTTCTTAATTTACAAAAATTGTTCTTATAAATCAACAGAAAATACATACAATATAAAAATGGACAAAGGCCAGGGATAGACAGTTAAAGGGGAAAATGCAAATGGCCAATAAACATGTGAGAAGATGCTTATTTAGTTTTACCCATAATTTAAAAATACAATTCAAAATGAGATATTGTTCATTAATCAGATTGGCAAAGTTAAAAAGTATAATACCCAGAGCTGACAAGGTGATAGAAAAATCTACCTTTGTGGATTCATGTTTTTTCATCGTTGGAAAAATATTTCACTTAGCATAATCTCTTTGAATCATAATTAAATATGTCTTGTGTTCTTGGATCTCGCAGTTTTACTATTTTTTGTATTAGAAATAAATGCAGAACATCTTCATGGATCATTGATAGTGGAGACTAATTTAAAATAAATTATTAGCCTTCTGTACAATGGAATACTATGTCATCATTAAAAAGAATGAAGAAAATTTGTGTGTGCAGAGGAAAGATTCCAATATACTGTATAGTGTTTAGTAGGGATTAGAGAACAGTATGTGTATGATGAACCTATGTATAACTTTCAAAAGGAATAGCCACATGTTATATATGAAGATGCTTGTATATGTATATATTTGTGAGTTTTTAAGATAAACCGGAAACTGTCAACAGTGGTTAATGTAGTGGAGTAAAAACAGGAGATTGGGGGTAGGGGATAATGTAGGTGGCATTTGCTTTTCATTTGAAACCTTGCTGTGCTGTTTGAATTTATCATGAGCACGTGTTGGCTACTTCTTTTAAAAGTTTCAAGCTTGTTTTAGTAAGCTTTAGGTTTTAACAGACCTAAATGTGTGAAATATAACATGTTATATAATTGCATTTTCTGGCACTGTTTTCATTTCGATATTACCTTTGACCTTTGAGGAGGAGGTAGTAGTGATGATGGTGATTGACGGTGATGGTGGTGGTATGGTGGTGTAGGTGTTGATGGTGTTGGTGGTGGTGGTGGTGGTGATGGTGTAGATGTTGATGGTGCTGGTGGTGGTGTTTGTATTATGTATTTAGGAAGTGGGTTTGTATATAACAGATTTAGCACATTTTTGCATTAAGACAGGAAACTGAGGTTATCAGTTTGTTTTTGCACAGCTGATATGTGGTGTAATTTATTTTTATCTTTGTTATCCACAATTTACATATGTAAATGAAAACATTTTTAACTCAAGTGTACTGAGCTGAACTAGAATAAAGAGTATGCCACCTGTAAAAGCGGGTGCCAGGATGATTAATCTTTGTCAGAGGACTCTAGCCGGCCGTAGGTTATGAGGAGGCATTGAAAGGGCTGCTTTGGTACAAGACAAGAAAATGGTTCGAGAAATGGCAGCTCTAGTACAAGGTTCAGCCATTTCAATGTGTAGTCTCTTAAGAAAACTAACTGTTGAAAGATCCATGAAATATTTTATGTAAACTTTACAAAGCATTTTATAGCTGACCAATAATTTAGGAAACACATGAAACAATTTCAGCTCCTAAGTGCTGGGAATTTGCCCTTGGAGACAGTTGATTCCTGTTTAAATTAACAGGTGTTCAAAAAATCTCATAGTTTTATTTTTATTCTTAAAGTGGAATTGGAGAAATGCCTAACCTTTTACTTCTCTCTTGAGCGGAAGTGTCCAACCTTTTAAAGTTATTATTTGAGGGGTTTTTTTTGTTTGTTTGTTTTTGTTTTTGGACACTTGCTTATTTGTCCATAAGGGACTATATTACATCGTTTTGTAATTAAAGAAATGATTTATAAAATGTATAAAATTAGTTTTATTGATAAAGTTTACATACCATTATAGGTCACACATTTAAAGTGTACAGTTCAGTGGTTTTTAGTATGTTCACAGTGTTGTGCAGCTATCACTGCTGTCTAATTTTAGGACATTGTTATCTCCTCCGAGGCCATTAGCAGTTATTCCCATTTTCCTCCCAAACTTCCTCAGAGCTCTGACTCTATGGATTAGCCTGTTCTGGAAATTTCATGTGAATGGAACTGTACAGTATGTGGTCTTCTACGACTGGCTTCTTTCACTTTTTTTTTTTTTTCATGCTTTTCAATCACATTCATATGTTGTAGCATGTGTCACTCCTTCATTTCTTTTTTATGAATATACCTCATTTTACTTATCCATTTAGCATTGATAGTTGGGTTGTTTCTACTTTTGGACTGTTTTAAATAATACTGTTAATGAACATTTGCTACAGGTTTTTATGTGGACATGTTTTCATTTCTCTTGGGAGTGAAATTGCCGGATCATATGGTAAATATAGTTAACCTTTGAGGAACTGCCAGATAATTTTCCAAAGAGGGTGCTGCATCTTGTATTCCCACTAGCACTTTTTGGAATTCTGATGAGCTTTGCAGTCAGAAAATCAGGTTTCATCATCTGTAAAATGGGAATTGTGATACATCGTAGGGCCCATTCGAAGATTAAATGGAAGAATGTTTTGGAAGCACCTTAGTGTAGTGCTTTGATCAGAGGAAGTATTTGAGAAATGGTAGGTAACTATTATTTATAATGATTACTGGGTATAGGGACCTTCCTGGTTGCCTGACACACCCATCTGTAATTTTTGGTGTTTTGATGGCAGTACAGCATATAATTTCCTGCCTTCTTAAACTGGGACTCTGCACAGCTTGATGCTTTGAAGTAGGGCTGGGGCTCTGAGCTTTGTTCTGTCTCTGGAGTTTTGCTTGCTCTTCTTGGGTACACATGTATGTGCAAGTGCATATGATGCTTGCATACAGAATAAGCCTGTGTTTTCAAAGCAGTATCAAGGTAGCAAACCTACTGTCTTATCTTTCCTTTTAAAAAAAAAATTATTTTTTATCCTCACCCTAGGACATGCTCGTTGAGAGGGTAAGGGAAGGAGACAGCCAGGGAAACTTTCATGTGAGAGAGAAATGATTGGTTGCATGTGCCCCAGCTGGGGACCAAACCTGCAACCCAGGCATGTACCCTGACTGGGAATTGAACCCATGATCTTCCTGTTTATGGGATGATGCGCCAGCCAGCTGAGCCACACCAGCCAGGGCTGTCTTTGTCTTTTCTAGTATTACCAGTCTCTCTCTCTTGGCACTATTAAGGTTTTGTTCATTAATCTTACCCTTGCAGGGTGTTAGATTAGAAAAAACAAAAATAAATTCTAGAAGTCAAATAACTTATCCAGGTTTCACATTCATCTCTGTAATGGAAGAGGTAACGCTGCTCTTCCTGCCTATCGCTAGGGTGGTTATCAGGTTAGAACGACAGGAAGTTTGCGAAGGCATGATCAAAGTGTTACACTTGGATGGGAGTGTGAAAATGGAAGAGTGTAGTCTCATGAGAGAAGTGCAAGCCTCCTCAGAGAGTTCAGCTCATGTGTGTGAAGTTAGATTACGGGCTTCTGGAATGTAGAACTCACACAATTTCACTAATCCTGTAATGGGCATACTTACCATTATAATCTGTAAAATGTAAAGAGAAAAACCGGGTAGCAAATGCTTCCTCTTAGATGGTAGAAATGGTTTTATATTTCCTTTGATCTGTGCAGACATTGGACTCTTATAAAACAAACAAACCCTCAAGAAGAAACAAAGCACCACTTCTGCCGAGAGCATTCCAGGATGATCTCAGCTAGAAGTCACATCTCCCTCTTTGGGCTGCACCATGCACCACTCATTTAGCTCTGTGCCTGTCCACCCCATGCCAGTTATTTCAGTAAGAGCCCTATCTTTCCTGGTAGACAATGAGCTTCTGAATTGGTTAATGAATATATATTAATTTGTTAACCAATGAATTAATTGGTTAATTAATTCATTGGAGCACCCATTTTGTTGCAGGCACCAGGGATACAGCCTAAAAGAAGATGGTCGGTCTTTGCCTTGATGGAATATAGTCTAATGCAGGGGACAGATTTTAAAGAAATCATTCCCAAAATACCTAATTCCAATTGTGATGAATTTGATAGAGTTAAGGTTTATAAAAGAAACTTAATCCAGGCAGGAGGATTAAGCAGGTCAGGAGGCAGCGTGGGGAAGCATTAGTGCTCGGACTGCCACAGAAGGTCGCAGTTTATGGACTGCAGGAAGGGAACCAGCTAAGAGGGCGGGCAGAGCTGAAATCCAGTTCTTGGTTGCTTACTCAGGCTGTGCCTTTTTTTAATTTGCAGAAAGGCATTGTTTAGACTAGTAGGGGCAGTGTTTAGCTCCTGCGGCAACACCCCCCCCCCCCCCGCCCCCTGCCACATCTCTAAAAGAAGCATTGTGCAGATCAGTACATTTCCCCCTACTTTATAATGTTTACTTAAGAGGCACCTGACTGAGGTGGAAGTCCCAGTTCTTCCACTTACTTGGTGTGTCTTTGTTATTTGATCAGCTTTTTAAAATCTGTAATAGAGGTTGGCGATAACAGCACAGGGTTATGATGAACATTAAATTCTATAATGTATATAAAGGAATCTAGTAAAGTATCTGTTGCAGAAAATAGGTGCTCAATAAGTTGTGTTTCTACAAACTTGTTCGTAGTTGTTGCTTTGGTTACTGTTGTTTCTGCTGTCTAATTTTGGCCCACTGTTCCACATTTATCCCTGTCTACCCCAATTTCTTCCTTGACTTCTTTGGGAAGACTGGATATTGGCTAAAATGCCTGCCAGCAGGCCCTTCTTACTTTCCAGCTGGTGAGTGGGATGTTGCATCATCATTCAGTCTTAGTGTTTTTTTGGTTTTGTTTTCTTGCTCTAAAAATTTTAAATAATAAATAACTTTATTTCAAGTTTTTCTGTATGCCTAAGGATACCAGGAATTTAGTCTCTAAGTTTAATTTCATTAGAACATTGACTTTCAAACTTGTTCTCTTTGTAAAGCATGGTGTTTCTTACTCAGTACCATGAGAAAGTTAGTGATATGAACTATATATGGTTTTATAGCATGATATCATTATTATATATGTCCCGTAAAATCCCAAGCATATTTGTTCATTAAAAAGCAAGCTAAACATCATCATCTAATGCCTAGTTTTTCATTAATATTGTGATGTGTTTTTCTGTTTGCAGTCTGGCTATATGTAATTGGGAGCACGTGGTGAAGGCGTAAGGAAAATTTATAGGATTAAAAAATGAAAATTAAGAAAAATGAAGCCATTTTGGCAGTACGTTTTAAAATATAGGTTTTATTATCATCCAGGTATGGCAAAGCAAGCAGATTGAGAGACAACTGCTGTTTGTTACTCACAGTTCCCAAGAAGGAGTTCCCATGCAGGGCCGCACTGGGAAGCATCAGGGCCAGTCAGGAGGCAGAGGAGCCAGGGGAACGCATGGGCGGGCGCCTTTGCCTTGGGAAAGGCAAGGCAAGGCAGGGTAAGCAGCTTTAGAAGTGGCTGGTGTGAATAATTTCAGTGCGCCCTGGGGTATAGGGATGGTTTCTAGTTGTCTGGTATCTGGTCCTGAGAATTATTACCTCTTTGAGTCTAAGAACCAGACAGAAGAGGTGGTCCAGAATATTGGCCCTGGATTGGTTGGTTTGCACACGAAAAGTATACTCATAGGAGAGTAATTTGCTATCTTTAGGAACTGGCTAGCCCTGGGAGGGGCAGTCCTTCCTGAGTCAGCAAGGCCCAGATGCCAGAGCATCAAGAATACAGAAAATAACTATATTAGATTTTGTTCCTGTAAATTAGGAGAAATTTACCACGATTTAATTTCAGTGATGGACCCCTTGGTCCAGGTGTGACACAGGAGTGCTAAAGTAGCAGGGTGTAAGAACTCCTAGCTTGGAGTGGATAAGGCCACAGTTTTGGGTCTTGTTCCCATGTGGCCCAGTTTTATTCTTACAGGTACCACCGTATTGTTACAGAGCAAAAGAGGGTTCTTTCACATGGCACCTCGGTGTAAAACCCAACAACTAGTGTTGAAAACAGGTCTTTATATACAATATTCCAACCTGGGGAAGACAGTGAGCACTTCAGCTCAGAGCCCTGTTCTCCCACAGGACCCAGCACTTCCCTTGCTCCCCAAAAGGCTAGAAGCCAAAAACATGCCCAGGAGTTCCCCATCCCTTATCTGTCAGCTGTCTCCTTCAGGATCTGGTGTACGATGTCATCAGCCTCTTTATAACAGTCCAGGAAAACATGTGCCATGTTGCACTGGGTCATGCATGGTTCTCCCTTTACCCTTTCAAAGCCGTATGGTGTTATCCTCACCAAAATGTCTGCACCTATTTTTAAATCCCTGACTGCATCTGTGACGCAGTGGGTGTGGTAACCAGTTCTGACCACTCACAGACGCTGGCGCAGGCTCTGTGTGCTCTTTCTGCACCATTCCATGGTCAAACCCCTCCCATCTCCTTGGGGCCTTGGAAGAACCAAACATTTGCATAACTGAGACACTAGTTACTAGCCATAGTCATGCAAAGACATCTTAAAAGCTGTTCCCTTTTCCCCATCCCCCAACCCGCAGGTTCTGGGGATTTTTGGAGACCCCCACTCTGTAACAGTATCACAAATTCTTAAGTCTCCTTATAGACACCAAACTTGCTAGTGTTGATGAAAGGTAATGGCAAGCGATGGTGGATCATAAAGCTTTGCCCTGCCTCTCAGAAATCACCTAAAAACAGGTGCATCCAGCCATGGTTACTTGGTCAGGTGATTTTTCTTCCCAGAGGAGAGTACAGTAGGATGTTCCCCAGGGGAGCTTACCCCAGAGAGTGGGGTTGGGGCCATTTTTATTGAAGCTATCCTTGAAGCTCAATTTATAGAATTTCTTCTCTTCTGATACTCTGATTTTGCCAAGGTTGTCTTGCTATTTAATGATGCCAATAAAGTGAATTTTATAAATAAAATAGCAAGTCATACATAACACATGTGGGTAGCAAATTAAATGGGCTTTTACTTTTTTCTGGATCAGAAGATTTCTACTCTTTGATTTTTCACCATCAATTAAAATTTTCTCTTGATTTAGAAAACTTAGGAAGTTTATGGTAATTTTGAAAACTTGGAAAAACAGGACATGATAAAGGAAGAGATAGTATAACTTAACAACTCTGGTTGATATTTTAGTGTATTTATCTTTCTCCAAGGAAGTTTCTGTCAGGGCAGCCCTGCTCTGAGAAATCACCCAGAGACCGCTGTGGAAGCAAATAACTGACTTATTGAGGGACCAAAGGAAGGCGCAAAAGGATTTAAGGGAGAGGCAACTCCCAGACTGACTCAATGGCCCATAGGAGCAAGGGAAGCAGGGGAAGGGTGACTCCCAGTCCTTCTCGTGGGCCCATAGGAATTGCCACCCGCACTTCTGCAGGCACCCTTTTTTATACTTGTGAAACACACCTTTCGGTAAGGGTGAGTTTGCTTATCAACATATTCGGTAGGTCATTTACATCTCATGCGCCACACCCCCCCTTTCCCACACCAGGTTAGTTAACATATCGGGCTAGGTCCATTACCATGTCCCTGGGAACAGGTTCAGTCCCTCGGCATATCCTTTGGGAACTGCTAAATCCAGGGTCAGGTTGATTAGCATATACCAAAAGTCCGGGTGTGCATTCTAGCTGCCTCTGTGTTCTGACAGTTTCCATTAACATTTTTGCATATTAAATTATTTAAAGACATCTTTTTCATTCTGTCATTCCCTTATCTGGTGGCGTTGAAGTAGTGTTTGATCCCACTGGAAACTTGCTTTTATTACTTGCCATCCTGAAGAGTCCTGAATGAGGAGCTAGGGAAACTTGCTTTCGGGTATATGGAATGTCATCTTTAAGCACAGGATTGTTTAAAGTTTCAATCTGAATTACATACCTGCACCTGCCATGGATTTGTTTTAGATACTGGATACTCAGAACAGAAGGCCCTGCCACTGCAGAAGGAAAACACTTGCCATGGCACCTGAGCTTGGGTAAAACTTTGAACCAGCCATGGATCACCTGGGGAGCTTATTAAAATGCATATTCTAATTCTGAGTCAGTACGTCTGGGGTTGGACCCGAAAGCATGGCTGGCCCATGAATCACACTTGGAAAGGTTCTGCAGAATTTGCCTGATGCTTTCTGCTTTTGCTGTGAAGCAATTCCTGCTTTTGTTCTGCTCTGGGCTGGTCTTTTGGGGGCCTGGCTCCACCTCCTTTTTCCATCACCTCCTCCAAGCTGCTCTAGACTCCAGCTTTTCCTGGGCTCACACCCACATTCCTGCCAAACCTGCTCCGCTCTAAAGTTTCCCCAAGTCAGGGGCCAGAAAGATTTTTTAGTTATTTCCTACTTTCTTGCCCTCCTCTCACCCCTCAGCTTCCTCTCTGGGAGATAAGGCCTAGTGCTGTCTGATTACTTTCTCTCCATGGAGGGCCCCTCTGCCTGTCATCTCTGCCTGGTCCCCAACCTGCTTCCTGCTCCTTAGGCTCTTGGGGGAGGAAGGAGGGGCATCAAAGGAGCCCTCTGCTCAGTCCAACATCCACTCCACCAAGCTGACTGAGAAATGGTAGGTTTGACTGAACAAATAACTGTAATTAAGGTTTATCTCCTGAACTGCCTACCCCTTGGGCCTGTTTATGACAGCAGTTCATTCAGTGTGTGCATCAGCCTGGCTTTGTGGTCCATTGTTTTTGATTTTGTTGCTGGGGTGCTGGTCTTCGCAGTCTAGGGCTGATAAAAGCTCTATCTTTATAGTTTTAAAAATCAGAGGGAATATCACTCCCAAACCAAGTTACTTCCTTAAAAGGAATGCCTCAGGGGAAGCTCTCCTTAGACTCCCCTCTGCCCACCCATCTTGCTTGCATAGGCAAATACCCTGATGAATAAAAGAGGTGAAAGTTGCGGTGGGGGCCCCTATATAAGAATATTTTCATTTCTGTTGGTATTTTGATAGGAAAAAAATATGATTCAGGGACTCCTTCATTTGGCCCTGGTTCCTTTTGCAACTGTATTTCAGGAACATTAGCCAGTTTTCTGAGCTGGGGAGGGGGGCAGTGGAAGGGGGGAGTCACATGTGTATAAAGTCACCTGCCATGGAGGCAGCCCACACCTAAATCAAACATCCTCATCGGTGCCAGCTGGCCTTGTCATGGGGACCTGGTTAGAGAAGGGTTGAGTGGATGCTGATAAAATCCACCGGGCATCTGGCAGCACTTCAGCTGGAAAAGGCAATCACGAGTGGACATTCGCTGGGGAAAGGCTCACACCTATCCATTCCTTCCTCTTCAGGCCAAAAGTGGGAGAAGGAGTTAAATTTCAAGGATGAAAGGAAAAGAAGGCTGGAAAGGAGGCTTCCTGCAGGCTTGAGGGACTGATGAATGGTGAATTAACTGTGAGAAAGTGTTTCCTCAGCTGTATTGTTACTTCAGCTCCTGCAAAAGCTATTAAACCAGGACCTTTCATGTGGCCACCAGGCTTTCATCCAGAAGGACAGTGTGTTAGAGGGAGGGCTGAGGGTGACCTTGTGGGAGTGTCGTGAGTCCTCTGTTTCCCCAGGGGGAACAGGAGTCTAAGTGAATGTGGGCCTTTCCTTCCATCCATGACATCCACAGATGGCCATAGGTTTACCAACCCAGGCCCACTATCTGACATTTGTTTCTAGTTTGTCTATTCATTTACAAGAAAACACGTTTGAAGTGTCACCTTTTATTGGGCATTTTGTGCATGACAAAGAATAGAATTATATAAAATCCTGACTGCTGGAAAAATTCAAGGTAGGTGGTGTGTGCAAGTTTTCCCTTGCATAGAACCACTGGAGCTAGACTACCCTTCAGAGAGGCATCCTGTCACCGGGTAGTGAGCCAGAGGTGTCTTTTGAGGAGTGACACCTTTCCGTGGTATGGGTAGGGAGAGTGGCTAGCAATTGACCTTGTACGTGGGGTGGGAGTAGGGACTTGGTTGCTCTTTGCTTTTCAGAAGTGGGGAGGTACATCAGGAATTAGGCATTTGCAATATACAGTATTCCCTCATTTATCACAGGTATTATGTTCTAGACCCCCCCCCCCGTGATAGGTGAAAATCCGCGATGTTGGAACCTTACATTTATTTTAGTACTTATATATATTTTAAGGCTTTATAAAACCTTCCCACACACTTATAAACCGTTCCCAGTCCCTTATTAACCTTTCCCATTCCCTTATTCCCTTATTAACCATTTCCACACTTTTATAAACACTGCTTATGTTCTTAAACATATTCTACACCCTTAAACCAATGTAACCATATGTATACAGTATCACAGAATCCCGCAATATAGCGAAAAATCCGCGATAAATAATTAAATATAATATTTAAAAAAATCCCGCGATACAGTGAGGCTGTGATAAGTGAACCATGATATAGAGAGGGACTACTGTACCCTGTAGTTGTCCAAGAGCATTCCGTTTATGGCCACCCCAGGGTTAACTCACTGGGCAGCAGCCAGCCTTTCATTTTAACTGTGTTGAGATGGAAACCTTTCAAACTGCATCAGACACTTAGACATTTACTGCGTTCTTACTAGGGTCCACAGACCAGTATTTAAACCTATTTATGGTGACTTCATTTACTTGTTTTGATTGCCTTTAAGTTTGCTGCACTGTAGATAACAGAAGTCTGAGACCCAAAGCTGAGTTATTATTAGCTAGCTTATCCTTCCAGATTGCTGAGTTGTTTCAACTGGTGTATTTCTTGCTGGCCACTAATGCCTATTTTGGATTTCTCCTTGAGCCAAATCACCTAACCATTTGGAGCCTCAAATTTTGCATCGGGAAAGTGAAAAGACTGGACCGGATCAGAGACTTTCAGCCTGGGTGCTGTGACATGTTTCAGTTTGGGTGGAATTTTGGGATGCTGAGTTTCATGATATAAACTCACTTAGAATGTTTGTTTTATGAGGACAGAGACTATACTACTATCTCCTAGAACTGTGCCTGGTCACTAGTAAACATTCAATAAATCTTTGTTGTATGAATATATAAGTGTTTGTATTATTATAGTGCATCCATATGTTTTATACATTGGAGTTGTACATAGAATTTCACTTGACCTTAGTGTACTGCTGAGCCCTTGAAGTTCCTGGCCAGATGAGCTCTGAGGTTCTGCCTGCTCACACTGTCTGAGCTGGTGAAACAGTTCACATCTGCTCTCTGAAGGGGTTCAGAACAGGCGTCCCCAAGATGTGCTACTTTGGCATGTGGATCCTTTTGAGCTGAAAGCAACTGAGGTCCTATGGTCCCAAGATCAACTTTTACCTCTCCCTAAAAGATTTAAATGGTGTGGGGCAGGGGGGCTTGCCCATAGCAGTTATCACCAGAAAATAACTTTTTATGACCTATCTATGGGGCAGGGCCAACTTCTAGTGACTGAACAATTGCTACTCTTCTCACCCTGTGAATGACCTTCCTCCCCTCTGAAGCCCCAAGGCACCTTACCTCATCCTTAGCTCAGAACGCCAGGCACACCTCCTTTTAACTTTCTGTCCCTGGAGCTCTCCGGTGGGCGTGCACTATAAATGGGTTATTTTCTCTTGTTGATATTATCTGTCTCATGTCAACTTAATTATTAGACCAGCCGAAAGAACCTAGGCGAGTAGAGGACAGTTTCTTCCACCCCCACACCTCCGTCCCAGAGCATTCTTGGATCTAGTTGGTGGTTGGCTCTGTGGCCTCCGTCACCAGGCTGGAAAGCATTCCGTGGCTTGGCAGCATTTGGGCATTGGACTGGCATAAAGCACCTCCCCGAAGGGACTTGGCAGATTTCTCCATTGTCTCATAATCTCGACAAAATCAGGCAAATTTTGGGTTTTGTATTTCATTAACCGCTTGTTGATAAGCTCTCATAAAGGTAACCAAGCAGGATTGTTTTCTTCTTATTTTGATGAGATTTAAAAGTAACTTTAAAAAGTGATTTAAGGCACATAAGCACTTTTCTCCCCGCATTCTACACTTTTCCATTTTGAATTTCAAGGTTTCACTTTCTTACACCATTTTTTCCCCCATCTAGAACTTGCTGAACTTCCCCCTTTCTCAGCCTGGTTCTGCGGCAGGTGTTTGTGGCTTCTGTGGGAGCAAATAAGTGTCCCAGCTGCCTGGTTTGCTCCTTGGTGGAAATGAAGGTGGCTTTAGCCTTTGGGCATGTAGGAAGTGCTGCCACATACGGAACAGCTTTTCTCCAAGTGGCTAGGATGCTCCCTTGGGTTCACATCTTAGGAGTTTTATTTTTTTATTATTTTCCGTCAACATATTTATTTATCATCCACATTAGAGCAGAAAAATAAAAAAAAGTGTTATAAATCAGGTACTTATGGTTTGATTCCCTCCCCCTCCCATCGTCTTCCCATGTTGACCTGATATGATACAGATGATAACAGCTGGCTTTTGGGGGCGGGGTGTGTACCCTGTGCCAGGCTCTATGCTAAGAACTTTGCCTGAATTGTCTCATTTAATCCCCCTATCAACCCTGTGAAGTGTTTTTATTCCCATTTTACAAAAGAGGTAATTGAGAGAGGGAATTGGTTCAATGCTCATCATCAGACAGTACTTGAGCTTGAGCCTGGGTGTGAATGCAGACAACTTGACTCCATAGCTCTTGCTCTTAAGCCCTAAATCAGTGATTCTCAGCAGATGGGCAGTGGGGGTGGGTGTGGGGTGGCATTGTCTGAGGCATTTGTGACTGTCACCACTTGTGAGGCCCAAGGGGTGGTGTAGAGACATCTTGCGTGTAGAGGCCAAGGGGGCTGGTAAATATCCTTCAGTGCACAGGATAGCTTCCAACAGAGAATAATAGGGCCCTCAATATCACGGGCCTGAGATTGACAACCTGCTGTAAGCGATCTGCCTCCCAGGAATGTTTGTTTTCTGTGGAACTGCCAGAAAGTGGAGTTCGTTTACCTTTCACCCTTAAACCTACTGAAACGTATCACATGTGGAGGGTGGTGTGATGGAATCATTCAAAGAATCCAACTGCTGTCTGAGAACAGAGAACTTGATCAACATTCTTTAGTGCTGAAAGTAACCCTAACCTCCTGAGAAAGGGACTCCCCACCAGGAGAGTTTTGTCCCAGTCCCATTGTCAAGCACCGAGGGTGCTCACGGTCCATCATTCCCCATTTCAGATTCGGACCTTGTGGCTACAGAGTGTCCTTTAAGGAAGAAGGACAGTGACCCTCACCTTTGCTTTTCACGGGAATGCCGCTGATTGTAGAAACTTAACTTGTTCTAGAGTGTTGAAACCTGTGTGAGAAACATCTGTCAGAAACTCCTTTCTGACAAACCCCCAGAATCTGTTGCCACGGCTATGGGAAGGACTGTGAAAACCTTGGGAGTTTTAAGGGATTCTTTAGACCCAAAAAAGAAAAACATGTAAGAAAGAGATGAAGGAAATACATATAAGAACTAATTTCTGGACTGGGCAAATATATAGCTTGTTTAACTCCTTGAACTTATAGGTAGCTGTTTAATTTTTCTCATTTTCATTTCAAATTCTATGAAGTAAAGGTGTAGCTATGTAAATAAAACTAAAACGTATTACAAGGGTTAAAGAATTTTTATTGTGGTAAAAAAAGAAACAAAATTTTCCATCTTAACCATATTTAGAGGCACATACAGTAAAAATGTTCTAGTTTTATGCCTTGGTTCCAATGATAGTTCACTCTGGCTGTTTTCTACCAATCATAGCTGAAGTGGATTACATTTACTTAATGGCTGGTTTACTTAACAAATATTTACGTGCTTACCAAATAGGAGATAGAACAAGAATGTGGCTTTGCTTTCTTACAATATAGAAACTTTTAATGTTTTTCTAATTATAAGATAAGGGCTTGTTCAGAAAATGCAGAAAAAGCATAGTCACTCATAATCCTATAACTCTGTTAACTACTGCTGACATCCTGGTATATCCTTCTAGATTGTTTTTTGTTGTTATTGCTGATCTATATGTCTTGTTATATTTTTACCCCAAATGCTGTCCTTCTCTAGACACTTGTGTTGTTAACTATTTTCAGTTAACACAGTGTCGACATCTTTCCATGGCAGTGAATTTTTCTATATAATCTGTATTATTTCAGTAGGTTTATTGTATTGAGTGATTATTACTTTTTCCTTGAACATCCAGGTTTCCTTTATCTTCTAAACAACACATAGATGGCCATTCTTATGTATATTTTTGTATTCTTGTTTAGTGAGGGGAGAAACAAAATCTCTTATTGCCGCGTTCCCAGGAGTTAGCACTGCACACAATAGGTATGTAATATAATAATAGTCGAGTGAATGGATGGTCTGGTTATGTTCAAAGGATTAGGAATAGGGCTTTTAATATGGGGTAGGACTTGATGGTGAGGAAGGGAGCTTGGTGATTGGGGCAGGGCTCTAATAGAGGTCACCCAGCTCCACTGAGGCCAGAGGCTGCCTGGGAGGGAGGAAGGGGCCCAGCAAGGGAAATGGCTTCTCCAGATTAACTGCTTACTGCACACCCAAGGACAGCAGAGAAAAACTGTTTTCTTTCTTGCCTCCTCCTTCCCACATAGCTAGTTTCTCTTCCGTAGGAAACCAAGGTTTCAAGTGAGTGTTACCTGCCCTATTCACCCTCTTTATGCCACCTACCAGCTTTCCTCTGACCTTAAGTTGCCTAACTTCTCTGAGCCTCTGTCTCAGCTCTGTAAAGTGGGGGTGATATAATAACTAATAATAATGTTGTGCCTTGCAGAGAGTAAGAGATAAATTACTGTGTACATTGTTAGCTAATATTGTGGATTAAGTGATCTAATAGGTGGCTCTATATTCTTTTGTAGGGAGAAGTCCACTGTGAACTCATACAAACCAATTTACTAACAGATATAATATGTGTTGAGTTTTTTGAAACACAATCATTGTATAAGTTAGGGACTGCCTGCAACTCCACTAGTGGTATGGGAAGATAATGCTTTATCAAGCAGAGGACCTGCATGTTCTTGTTCTCCTGGCTTTCAGGTCCCCTCAGTCCCTTGCACCTTGCATAGTCCTCAGTAAAGGACAGCACCTGGCACACAGGGAGTGGGGTGGGGGCAATGGCAAGAATTGCTATTTACCGCCACTACTGCCTTTCTGTTGTGGTGGGAAAAAAAGTCCGTATAAGTCAATGGGAAGCTGTTTCTGGGCTTGGAGTGAGGAGAATGAGCTGCAAAATGTTGGTTGTCAAATCTAGAACTTAAATGAACATCGTTATTGAAGTAGACTCAATTATTCATTGCCTCTTTGCCAACCACACATGATTGATTCATAGGTAATCCCAAAGCCTCAAAGGCTAAAGAAGGAAAGTGGGCTGTGACATTGCATGAATAGTATTGTATGCTACTGAAAGATGGAAATCTAAATATCATTAAAGTATAGCGAGTACTATTTAGTGAAAATTTTTGAATCCAATTTTATGTCTTTAGTGTTTTTACTCTTATTTCCTTGATGTTATAACCACCGAGCATGCCCAGGAACACCTGGGTTCTGCTTCTGACAGCTTCAGCAGCTTTTATTTTTGAGGAACTTCCTTACTGCTGCCCCTCCCCTTGCTACTTATTAAGGAACAGTACTAAAATTAAAGTAGTTTAAAAAAAGTGTCTCCTGTCTTTCCTCAGTTCTGCTAGTGATCCTGTTTTTCCAAGTCAGGAAAAGGGACTGGATGAAGGGCGGTGCTAGGCTTGAAGACTTTTTTTCCTTGTGCAGTTTGGACTTAGTTCAGACACGCTAAAGCCAACTTGGCTCTCTACAACCCTCAAAGAATAAGTCTTTCAGAATGAATGTTTTCCACATTGCTAAGGGATTTACACACCCCAAACGGAAGCATGGAAACGAAAAAGTGTGACCCACATTTGGGATGATTCTTATGGCAGAAGTGTCCTGTGCACTTTGCTGCCTTTCTAAATGAAACCAAGGAGACAAGACTTCATGGATGCCTGGGCCGTCATCATAGACGAATTCTCTCACTGCTGGGGGCGCTGGGCCTTGCAGAACATAGTCCATGAAGCAATTAGAGTGATGCTCACGTTATGGTGAAGTGCTTGGAGAGCTTTTGACTGCTGCACTTTTCAGTCCTTACTTTTCCTGATTGATTTTCCCCTCTTCTTTCTTGCTTTTGGGTTAACTCAGCGTGGTTGCCTCTCACAGTTTGTTTTTAACATCTAAGAATTTATGGATGGTAGGGATGTCAGATCCCCCCTTGCAGGGATGACAAGAATGAAGCATAGATACCACCGTGCCTCTGGCAGATGGTACTTGCTGACCATTGCATTTTCCCTACTGAGACATTCAGGCTTAGGGCCCACCTCAGCACAGCACACCAGGACGCCACTGCCACGTTGAGCTGAATGTGAGATGACACCTATGTACTTGTCATCCATGTTGTCTGTCACCCAGGCTCCATCAGTTTATCAGTGAGGGAAACCAAGACCCAGCGAGGGAACGTGGCTTACTCAGAGCCACGCAGAGTTAGAATCCAGGTCAGGGTTCTTGGACCTTCGTTCTTCCCACCAGCTAGTCCCTTCTAGTCCCTGTGGGCTTAAGAAACTGGTATCCAAGCCTCTTGGCACTGTGAAAATAAGATATGATGGGACTCCTATGACTAAGATAACATGAGGTGTGTGGTGTGCTCACACTGTCTATGACATGTGGTTTCTTACTGATTCTTTTCTGTTTCCTGCTGGTGTTGTTGCCAGTTGCGGATTCTAGGTAATAAAGGAATTGTGCTTTTTAATTTGACAGAAGAGGAACTGGGAAGTTACTACCAGCCTTAGCTTGTGTTTCTGTGATTATTTCTTCACATGATGGGATCAGTCCTGAGAACTATCTGCGCCCATGGCCAGTGGGGAGGACAGAGAGGGAGAATGATATTTATTTATTTATTGTGGGGTGTGTGTAAGCGAGTGTGTGTGTGTTGTGGGGGTCCTTCGATGGGAAGAGAAAAATAACACTTGGGAGTGAGGCCCAGCTCCAGGTAGCAGCAAGCAGCTGGCATATCCTTTCATTTTGACTGCCCTGGCAAGAACAAAGCACCTTGTATTTAGAAAAGTCTTTGCTACTCATGCCTTTGCTATTTCAAAGGAAGTTGGCTAGAGGGAGGGTGTGAAGGGCTCTTTGAGATTTTTCTTTTTCACTGTGTTTGTGGAGGGGAAGGTTCTTCAGAAAGAAAAAAAGAGTCACATGAGCCAGTGCCACATTGGCAAATGCTTTTATGTCAATACCTTCAAATTTTGTTGCTTTTCTTAGTCACTTTTCCTTTTTTGTTAACAAAAATTATGACGGTAATACATGCACATAGTAAAAACACAGAGAGCAGAACAGTGAGAAGTAGGTGTCTTCTTTTCCTCCCCACATCTAGGCCCACTCTGCAATAATTGATGTTAGTCATTGCATATATGCACACGCTGCACATAAAGATAGGCATACATACACACACACACACACACAAATATCAGGGAATAACAACTGTGTTAGTTTTCTGGGGCTGCCATAACAAAATACCATAGGCTGGGTGGCTTAAACAAATTTAAGCTTTCACAGTTCTGGAGGCCAAAAGTCTGAAATAAAGGAATTGAAGACTTGGTCTCTTTTGAGGCCTCTCTCCTTGTCTTGTAGAAGGCCATCTTTTGCCTGTATCTGTACATGGTCTTTCTGTGTATCTGTGTCCTAATCTAATATTCTGAGGACACCAGTTATTAGGGCCTACTCTAGTGACCTTGTTTAACCTTAATTATGTTATTAAGGACCCTATATCCAAATATTCTGAGATACTGGGGGTTAGGACTTCAACATGTGAGTATCTTGGGGGTGGGGTGGGGAGGATAACTCAGTTTAACCCTTATTTATTTACTCTATTTTTTCCTTTCTCTTTTTAAAAAAAGATTTAATTTTAGAGAAAGAGGAAGGGAGGGGGAAAGAGAGGGAAAAAAATATCAATGTATAGTTGCTTCTCCCACACTCCCAACTGGGGACCTGGCCTACAACCCAGGCATGTGCCCTGACTGGGAATTGAACTGGCAACCTTTTGGTTTGCAGGCCAGCACTCAATCTACTGAGCCACAGCGGCTAGGGCAATTTACCCCTTTTAACTACATTGTATTGTATAGATAGCCCATAATTTATTTATCCAGTTCTTGTGTATCTGGAGAATAAGACTGTGTTCATGCCTGTAGTGAACAACCAACCTTGTATCAGAATCTCTGTGCCCCTGTGCAAGTATACATGCATGATGAACTTCTAGAGGAATTTCAAGCATTGCCCTCCAAAGAGATTGTTTTGGGTCCTTCCTGATCGTATAATAATTTCTTCTGGAAAAGGAAAGTGTGCAGTCTCTATAAATTAGAGCCCTACTACTTTGTGGTACAATGCTGGTGTGAGAAATGCAGAGTGTGCCACATGACTTGTGCATGTGGCCCTGTGGAGTGGGGCTGCCAGCCTCTTTCAGGAGTGTTGCCATTATGACTTTATAGTACATTGTTCATTCAGCGTCCATTATTGAGCTATTAATGGGCACTGTGTTGTTTGTTTCTCTGTTGTCATTATTGTTTAATAGAATTTACTTTTTATTTTATTTTTAATTATTATTACTTATCCTCACCCAAGGATGTGCTTATTGACGTTAGAGAGAGGCAAAGGGAGGGAAAAGGAGAGGGAGAGAAACATCGATTGTTTGTCCCTTGTACATGCCCCAACCAGGGATTGAACCCACAACCCAGACTTGTGTCCTGACTAGTAATCAAACCATGACCAAACTGAGCCACACCAACCAGGGCAGTAGGCTTTACTTTTTAGAGCAGTTTTAGGTTCACAGTAAAATTGAGAGGAAGGTATAGAGATTTCCCATTTACCTTCTGCCCCACACATGTGCAGTCCTCCCCCATTAGCCATACCGCTCACCGGAGTGGTACATATAATTAATAAACCTATCGTGACTCTATTATTATCCAAAGGCCATAGCTTATAATAGGGTTCACTCCTGGTGTTCTACATTCCCTGACGTGTTCAGTAAATGGTTCTGGCCCTCTGGAGCCAGGGCTTACAAGACACTGGCACTCCTCCATCCTGGGACTGCCCTGGAAGTCAGGCTGGCCAGGAATTATTCCAGTTTTGAAGGCGAGGGTCAGGGCAGTGACATACTCAGAGTACTAAAGCCGTAAGTGGCAGGGGCTGGATGTGAACCTTTTCATTCTAACTTGCTTTTCCAGAAAGAAGTGGCAAGTCAGCAGGGCTGTGAGATTTTTCTAGATGCTAATATAATAATTTATTTTATGGATGCTGTTGTGAACTTCTGCTTATTGTTCCTAGCAATGTTTATTTAGCTAAAGATATGCACTGTACCCTTGGTTGTTGGCATAGTTTGCTTTGATAAATAACTTTTAGGCTACTAGAAAAAGGCTATTGGATTTTAAAATTAAGTGTGTGTATGTAGATCTATGTGTCTGTCTTATCTATGAATCATACCATAGAATTATATAGGCAATGAAAGTGAAAGTAAGGAGACTTTGAAAAGTCAGATCCTTAGACTGCCACATGACTTTAATAATAGAGTAGGATTAAACCAGTATGATTTTTATTCACACTTTCCATAATCACTCTTCTATCACTGTTTTATCTGTCTTTTAATGACCAGTGAGGCTCACATTATGCACATGTTTGTTCATTTTTTTCCTTCTGTGGAGATAATAAGTTTTCGTGTTGATTCTACTGTGGGAAAGTTCTATCTAACTGCTTTAAAATATTTATTTTCCCAAATAAGATATTTTGTTTAACACATTTGAATTTGAAATACAGTAAGATTGGTTACGTAAGACCATAGAACTAAAGAGTTAGCCACCAGTGAAGGAGGCGGTCTCAAAAGAATTTGGAAGGCTAAGGAGGAGGGAGGCAGGGCCAGAGGGGGAGTGGAATGTGAGTGGGAAGCACAAAATTGGGGATAGAAAATATGAGTCAGTGAATTGTAAAGGAAGGTGACCCATAAGAACACCACATAGGGTCCCACTTGTGTGATCTGTTAGCTCAGCCCAAGTAAAATAACTAATCCTACAAAGCAGTGGCCTACCCTTATGAAGCAAGAGGAGTTTTTGGCGGGGGGGGCGGGGGGTAATGGCTTAGAAAACTGAGGGAATGCCCTGGCTGCTGTGGCTCAGTGGATTGAGCGTCAGCCTGCGAGCCAAGTGTCACTGGTTCGATTCCCAGTCAGGGCACACGACTAGGTTGCACGTCAGGTCCCCAGTTGGGGGCGCGAGTGAGAGGCAGCCACACAGTGATATTTCTCTCCCTCTCTTTCTCCTTTCCCCTCTCTACAAACAAACAAACAAACAAACAAATAATTTAAAGAAAAGAAAAGAAAACTGAGGGAAGGTGGAGAAAGTATGTTAGTGTTACGGTGCATTCACGAGAATAGAGAGTCCGAGACAATTTGAATTTCAAATTGTGGCATTTATTTTAGCTGGCCAGCGACTGTCCACCCATCCACAAGCCGGACTTAGGTGAACAGCCCCGACCCTAGGGATTGGGGAGCTTATAAAGCGTTTCAGGTGCGTTCCTGTTCCTGCAGGTGCAGGAACTTGGACAGTAATACAGCTTGTATAGACAAAAATTTTCCACTATTTCCCAGGTCATTGCTCAAAGGAATAGGTCACTGCTCAAAGGAATAACAGGTTAAGTTCCTTGTTCTGCTTGGTTGGAGTATGTAGCCGTGGGGGTCTGGTTCCCGGGACCCAAGTCCAGCTAATTATCCTACTGGCTGAACATCTGAAAAATACCTTCTAACAATTAGTAAAAATTTAAAGTCATGAAATAGTACAGAATACCACGGCCTCAAACAATGGCAGTTTCATGAAGTAGACGGAACAGCTTGGGAAATTATTATATTTCCAAGATCAGTCATAACATCCTTGTGATAACAGCCTGTCTACTACCTGTTGTCCTATGATCTCATTCTAAGTGATGTTTACAGTGTGGCATTCTAATTAAAGCTTGATTTGCAGTTATGCAAGGTCTTGAGCTTCCGAATCATAATTAAGAGACAGAATTGTTAGGTTGTAGGTTTTATATAGCATATAGTGTAATACATGTAGGTTTAGTTGTTATTTGCAGTTTATGGTAATCTCTTGTAGAAATCCCTCTGTGACGCTAGGTGTGTCTGATTAGGTCAAAGAGACTACAGCATATTCATAAATACTGTTACCACCCCCATGTTATGAATGAGGAGTCTTAAAAGGGTTAGTAACTTGCTCACGGTTCATAGCTAGTAGGTGGCAGACCCAATTCCCAAACTCAGGCAATGTGACTTTGAGCTTGAACTTTTAACCCTACACTCTATTCCCTATGCTTTAATAAAGATCTAGTTTCTTTTTAGGACAGTGGAAGTATACTATATGATTTTATAATGATGGATTTATGCCATTATTCATTTGTCCAAACCCATGAAATATACAGTGAACCCTTAGATGGACCATGGTCTTTGGGTGATTGTGATATAACAACGTAGGCTCATCCATGGTTTAAAAAAAGTACCATTCTTGTGAGTAATATTGATAAATGGGGGAGGCTATGCATGTGTGAGAGTAAGAATATGTGGGAAATCTCTGCTGCCTTCTCAATTTTACTGTAAACCTAAAACTACTCTAAAAGGTAGTCTTTACAAAGAAAAATAAAATAAAATAACACCAGACCCAAACCTGGAAACCTAGTCCCTATTTATTCAATATCCTCAAATTATGTCTAGCTGCATTGACCACTAAAGCACCCCCCCCCATCCCCGAAAGAGCTGGTTTTCCCAAATAAAAGGTGCGTGTGCTATCTCTCAGTGGTACAGCAGGAACTGTGCTTTCCTCTGCGCCCAGGCCCCACTCATGAGCCTAAAAGCCTACCATTAGTGGCATGAAGCTGTAGTAAACAATGCCAGGGTAAGAGGCATTTATTCCTTTTGAGATTCAAGCCGCACGCTCCCATTATTTCCTGTGAAGGAGGATGGATGCCAGCATACCTACATGTCCCCAGCTGTTCATACACTGAGTGCATTCTTTTGCTCTCAGATTTTAACAAGTCCTTTTCTTAGGCCCGATTCCCTGTTTTTCATGTGCTCCTCACCTCACTTTGGCCTTTTTCTAGTTCTTGGCTTCTTTAGCTTTTAGCTGATCCCAGAAATCTTTATGTTGCCTAAGAGTCATGCTTCAGGTGAATTGTACCTTTTATGTTTAAGTATTGGGCATCAACCAAGTCTTAATGCTTATCATTGAGGACAATATTAGACCAATTCACCTGAAAGCTTTGTTCACTACTGAACTGTTCCAGCATGCTCTGTGGGCAGGATGCCTCAGAAACATGGTAGCCTGAAAGATTGATCTGCGGAAAGATGGGGTTGGGATAGCAGATGTGTAAAGCCGTGGCTCTAAGAGGATGCTGTGTGTTCCTTTCCTAGTTGGCCTGCTGCTGTGGGTCTGCTGGCTGCTCCCTCTGCTGTGGCTGCTGCCCCAAGATCCGACAGTCCCGGAGTACCCGCTTCATGTATGCACTGTACTTTATTCTCGTCGTTGTCCTCTGCTGCGTCATGATGTCACCAACTGTGGCTAACAAGATGAAAGAACACGTAAGTAGGCCCCATTTCAACTCTCCTCATTTCTGAGGGTTGATGAGTGTGTGTGGGAAACACCCAGTTTAGTGGTTAGATCCTCCCACCCCAGTGTGGTTTCGGGTGCACTCACTCTCTGATCCCTCAGGGAAGCCCCTTCATGCTTTTCTGCTGAGCAGGCGAACCATTTAACGTCTTGAACTTTAGTAGTAGTACGGAAGCAATCAGTGCTTTTGGTGGAGAGGATTGTGTGCTTTTTCTTAGCTTTGTTTATGGCTGTTTCTGATTAGATGTATAGGTTTTTCTTGTAGACTTTCGTATCTTCCCCTTGTTGTAATGATGGTTGTCAATATCTCAGGAAGCAGCTGTTATGAACACTTAAATTGCCCTGTATGATAAGGCCTGTGATAATTCTGTAGATAATCAGGGTGATTTTTACTTTTCTGGATATGTTACTTATAGGGTGATTTGTAGGGTGAGTGTCAACAGAGGTGAGCATGGATTTCCAGCCATTGCACGGGAAGAGTCTGTAAAAGTAGGCATGGTATGTGATGCTGGTAGAGACACATATAGGACCTTTCTGAAATTTCCCCATAGTAGGCCTCTTAATCAGCCAGGTTATGGGGGGAGGAACTCTTGGAGTTTTTGAGGGAGTCCAATAAATAACACCATCTTTCCGCTCCCAGGTTCTAAACAAATTGACAAAAAGACTAAAGTGTCAGCAGGTACATGTCAAACATCACCTCTGTCCCTCACAGAGCTGACGTGAGACAATGTGGCTCACGTCACATTGTCTTGTATCTGCAAGGAAGTAGGTTTCCTACTCCTGATCCCCAAAATGAGTCAGGCTTACCCACCTGGAATGTGCACCTGGGTCAGGGCAGCCTTCATCAACAGGGGAAGACTTTGCTGGGAAGAGGAACAGTCTTGCTTCCTGGGGCAGCTTCCTTCTAAGGGAAAGGGGGACAGGAAGGTGAGCTTTGCAAGCCCCATTTGCCCTTACAGACTTAAGTGCTCTGTGCTCCTGGAACCCCTCCCCTAAGGGAGATGGCATTCCCAGGAGCAACTACCAGGGAGTGTTCCTTCTCCCCAACCTTATTCTGGAACTACAGACTGTTTTAAGTACAATCAAGTGTGTCAAAACAACCATTTTCTTAAACACACTTGTTACGTTCTTATCCATTGTCCTTTGAAGCTCTCTGTTGGGTATTGCAGGAATTGCAGTGCTAAGGTGAGTCATTTGGCTATAGTCTGATGGCAAATGGGAAGCCCTTATAGATTCTTGGGTTAGGAGGCTGTCATCAGAGGAACAGGGATATTTAGGGAGGTGAGCCCAGCAATGGTGTGTGCACAGTGTAATTTGGGGTCAGAGCAGAAAGAGGGAGGGAGGGGAGAGAGAAAGGGTTCTTATCAATGGGAGCCTCAGAGAGGCTCTTACAAATGTTGCTTTGCCTATTCCCTGAATGTACTTATTTAAATGGTTTGGCTAGGCTTCCTGCATAGGGAATGAGGTCCCTGTGGGCGAAATCAATCCTTTTCCATCTTTAGGGCCTCACAGGAGGGCTGGCCAGCTGGTCACAAAGTCAGCTTGTTTCGTGGCCTATAGAATAGAGTCTGATCTCATCCTCAGGCGGAGCTCGAGGGTGGGTGTTGAAAGGTCCCCTTATAGGGAGGCACACTGGGCTCTGCTGCAGTCCTCGCCCCCTCATTGTTGGCCTGTGGAAGTGCTGGAGGTTGTCATGGGAAGAGGAGAGAACATGTATGCTTGTAACGGCACGGACCAGAGTGTGTAATTGACTCCCACCCAGCATTCATGTGCAGTGGACGGGGTTCTGTCCAGAGCCACATGGGCCTTTGCTGTGTGGGTTAAGAACACGAGGGAAGCAGTCCTTTCACTTATTTTCAGTTTTTTCCTTGGTTGCAGAATGCGCCCTGTGTTTAAGTTTGAATAAGAGGTAACTGCAAGGAGCTGCTGGACCAAACTTCACCCTGCTTTTTTTTTTTTTTTCACTAGGGACACTCCTCTTTTCCATGAGAGCTTTGGCTCAGAGAAAGCTCCACTGTGCTGCTTGAATATGGTGTGGTTTTTGTCTTCTGGAGCATTTTCCCATCTCAAAATGTGTAGGAGCCATTTGATTGCAAGTCATTTGTGCCTGTAACCAACTCATTCAAGTCATATAGTCTTGAGATATTTGATGCCTGGGGGATTCAAAATCCATTTTAGAATGTAGAATACAAAAAAAAGAAGAGTGAGAGATTTAGGCCTCCTGACCTACACCACTAAATCAGGATGTCACTTCTAGGTTTGGAGGCAGGTGACACATTGAGTTTTGGGCACCCTGGGAAGCTACAGGGGCATTTGAGGAGGGAGAAGAAAGGACTTTTTGTTTTCTGTGGAAGAGGGGCCTCTAAAACCAAGCCTGCTTTGGAAAAGGGAGGAAAGGTGACTTACGGCCCTGAGGCCTTCTTCCCTGTGAGCTCAGTATTCCAGGCCAAGGTGGGAAGAGCCTTACATGTTCCTAACCTGAAGCATCTTAAATCCATTTTTGTCATCCATGTTCCTTGGTCCCTGGGCTGCTCTAATTCATTGATATGGGTAGTGGGTAGTACCTGAGAGGGCTGAATCTTCACATTTTAATTTTTTCAGACCCAAAGTACATGTTCCACAATGTGGAAGACTGCTTTTTGTGTGTGTATTGTATGTTTGTTTTAAGTTTAAATTTTGAAGAATGATTCCTTGTATTAGGAAAAGAGGCGACCAAGATGTTTAACTGGGTAGCGGGCTCTTTCTTGTTCCCTCACTTGTTTTAGAGAGCTTTATGTTTTGTTGCTAATCTTACTTGATCTCTTTAGGAAACGTTTCATTTGACACTATTTTCTGCTCTGCTGGGTCTGGGTCAGATTTCCTTTGAGTGAGTAGTAGTGTGGAAACTGCCCCCCTCTGATGGTTATTCTCTCCCTGGATGAAAGAGCTTTCTGGTTCTTTTCAGCACAGGGTGCTAACATTGCAGAGTAGAGTGGGCTTCAAAGGGACATGGGACAAGATCTAACAGGATCAGGACAGGAGGGGGACTGACTCATGGCTGCAGTTTCCTCCGTCTTGAAAGCAGCTCCTGAATTCCATTTTCTCCCTGGACTTGATGAAAGCAGGTGGTCCGGCCCCAGGACCCACCCATTAGCCAGTGCCACACCCGGACTCTCCTTTAGGGAGTTATAAGTGGGCCTGCAGGCTTTTGTCTGGGCAATTAAAAAAAATTAAATTTGGCTGCCGTTGGAAGGGCTAGCATGCCCCATTTCTGGATGCTTACTTATAGCCTCTCTCACACCTTTTCCCTCACCAGACAACCCTTCCCCAAGGCATTTGGATTTGCAACTCCCAAAACAGTTTAACTCCTTTGAGTTCACAAGCTTCTGAAAGGGCTGTAAATGTCAAAATGAACAGAGGGCTCTCTTACCTCACTCATTCTGGTGGGCAGTGTGGAAGTTGCTGAGTGTGCTAGAGTGGTCTGTATAAATCTACCTGCAGAGCCCCAGGCTGAGACCTCAGAAACCCGTCTCTACTGTAACCAGTCTATTACCCCTCTGGCATTTTTACCCTGGTAACTATTTAGGAATTGTTCTAATCACTGTGGTCCACTAGGCTCTGTGGATCACTCAGTTTCAGGACTACAGTAATGTAGGGTAGAGGTGGGACCCCAACTTGGATCTAAACCAGGCTCCTCTTTCCCCAAGTTAAACTCATCACTTACCCCTCTTCTCTTTAAAATCTTAAGTACAAATTCTAATCTGCACATATCATGAAGTCCAACATTTTCCTGGGAAGTAGGAAAAGGATTGCTGTAGAGGCGGCTAACTGGGTTTAGGCTCTTTGAACAAATGTAGCAGATGGGCTTAAAGGATTTTTCTCTATTTATTCAGAAAACCTGGTCTGACACAACACATTCCCTAGAGGTGATATATCAACTTCTTTTTGGTCTGTATTGCTCAGGCATTTTCACTGTTCATTGTCTTCATCAGGAGGAGGAAGGAGGAGATGCAGTGATTGGAGATTCGTGTGTATTACAGTATTAATGTAAGATTATGTGCAAGCAAATGAAAGTGAAAGTCAAAGGATTATTTGTAGCCAGTCTAATCTCAAGGCCACACCCTCATCTTGTTATCCATCTGTCAGAACAAATGCTCTTCTCATTCTAGGGCTTTCCCCTTGTTTCTGGCTTTGATTGTTCTGTTTGTATGTATATCTGCATTAGAGTAAGTATTGTTTGTGGGAAAGCCCTCCCTGTGCTAATCAAGGAGGACTAAACAAAACAAAACAAAAACAAAAACAACCAAAACACATGGGACAGAGTTACTAGTTAAAGGATCTAGTTAAGAGATAAGAAATGGGAAAAAGGATGGAGCTCACATTTATGCTCTGTGTTCTGCCCTGTGAAAAGATGGCAAATATCACGCAGTGTTAAACAGAGAAAGTAATGATCCCTTTTAGAGTATAATTTGAATAAATGGTAGAATTTTGTTTTAAGTGGAACGATCTTAACTCATAATCTGAACAACCCTCTTATTGGACAGGTGATGGAGATGTGGCTTGGCTAAGGCTCTGACAGTAGCTGGATGTGGCACTAGAACCAGGACTGCCGGCTGCCTGACAGGTGCTTTTTCTGCCTGTGTGACTAAGTTTGGTTGTGCAGACATTTATAGACGTAACAGGAAAAGGCTTATTAGCAAGCTTATCCTTCCGCCTGATTGCTAATCTTTCTTCTGGAGTTTGTGGTGAAGGAGAAGTATTTCTTCTGGTAACGGCACCACCTGACACCTTTGGGCACTTTCTTAGCTTATCTTTCCCATCTGCTTCCTTCTTGTTGTGAAGGCCAAAAGCTGGGCTTAAGGGACTGCTGATAGTCTGGTAGAAAATAGGGGCAACCACAGATCTGCGGTTTATTTATTTGGCTTTGCATGTAAAATAGAACCTGCCTTCAAACTGTGTTTGGTATAACAACCACCTTCTTAAAGTAAACAAACGTCAGCAATGAAAAATATTCCTCTTTAATCCAAAATACTGTGTAGTTTGTCCCAGCATAGACTGGCAGGTATTTAGGCTGAAGCTGGAAAGTCAGGCTCTTGTTTTGATTTTGGTATTTACTGGTCGAATGTTAAGAGAAGTGTATACCCGAGACTTAGCATCAGGTGTTACTATAAAGTGTTGAACTCTAGAGTAGAACTCCATTCTTAGCTGGTGTCTTATGTTTTTGTGTTACAGCAAGTGTCGCATTAGCAAATATATATAGTGCCTCACTGAGTTCCTTGATTCTAATGCATTGTTTTAAAAGTCAGCGGAGATAGAGTACTTTTCAAAAGTTCTCTTTCTGAGCAGCAGCTGAGTTCATTGCACTGGTTGTTCCTTACATGTGCCAGATTTATCAATGAGTACATTTCTGAGGTTGGAGGGGGTTCGGGCCATTAAACTTGAAGGCCTTTGTAGGACATGGAGGAGAAGTTCTCATTGTGGCCTAATCGGAGTTTCCCTGTGTGGAGGTTCCACCTCTTAAATCCTCCTGGGTTTCCAAACAGTTTTATCTTTGGTGAATAACACAGTGTGGGAGAAGACGGAGCTCCTGCAACCCTCCTGTCCTTGGCTTCTTTCATTGCTGGGCCTCACCCTCCACACAAGTGAATGCTGGGAAATGATGGTGGGAAATAGTTTTGTACTAAAGGCAGGGGTTTGAACTAATGGATATCCTGCTGAGAGTCTTTTTTTTTTTTTTTTTTTGAGTCTGAACCGAAGACAGAGGTTTGATCTTTGTCCAGCAATAGTGAGGTTTCCAGGAACCAGAAAACAAGAAACAATAGTTATTGTCCTTGGTCTGCAGGATCCATTACCCAGAAGCTTTTTGGGGATGAGGATGGGGGCATCAGACATTAACAGGATCTCTGTTTCAGGATGGCTTTGGTTGTGGGAGAGGGAGAAAGATAAGATATGAGAACTGACGTTTTCCTTGCCCTTTTCTTCTGTCACCATCAAAAGCATCTGTTAAACAACTGTCCACAGACAGGGCCTTGGAGTGCTCTGCAGATAAATAGGACAGACAGGAGCTTACAGTTAGAAGTGAACAAGTTTTGTCGTTATAAACATGGGGCCAGAGGGAACAGACAAATGGCACAACACAAATGAACTAAGAGACAGTAGCCTCAGAAAGCTTGGTAGCAGGAGACATAAATATTGTGAATAGCTGAATCTTGATACTTTACGCAGAGTTTAAAAGTAGGTGATAGTGTTACTTGGGTGAACTGTAATCTGAGTTCATGTTTAAAAAAATCTTCTAAGTCATGTAATTCCTTCCTCCCTCCTTCCCTTCCTTCCTTCCTTGGTAGGTGCCAAGACCCTGTGAGGTGCTGAGGATGGAACCCATAGCAAATTATAAAAATTACTCAAATTTAACTTTTAGTTAAACATGTTAAACTAGCTCTCTGAAGAGTCGTAACTCTACTGTGAAGGGAAGCAGCTTTTGCCACTCCCAAAATATGCCTTTTAGGATATTGATTTCAAGCTGTTTGATTATTGGGAAACAAAAGACTCAGAAAAACCCTTTCATCTCCCTCTCTCCACCCCCCTTTAACTGCCTAAAAGGAATTAAGATGGAGGATCTGTTCCAGGAGGGCCAGATGTCAGCAAACATTTGTTTACCAAACATTTGCGTTTCCATCACCATGGGTATGCCTTTCCTGCCCTTTGAAGTCCCATCACTACCTAGTTGTCTTCTTAGCTTGGAAATGGCATATAAACCTCAGCTGCCCAATACTTCTTTGGGTCACTATTCTTAATGCTCCCGAATAGACATTCATGTAATAGACATTGTACTCGTTATCCTGTTAATTTGCCTCTGCTGATTTGATTATTAGCCCAGCTAGAAGAACTTAACACATGAGAGGAAAAAGAGCTTTTGCCCCCACAGCTGGCTGTCATGATTTCTGTTTAAAGATTACGAAAGAGTACAGCCATGTCCGGGAACCTGGAGATCTGCCTGTGAAGCAGGTTTCCGGCAATATACTGCTTGACATAAGGAAAGGATGTGTCCTGTAAAGCCCAAGAGGGATGGATCTGTTGTTCTGCTCTTAAGGTAACATAACTGACTTACACTCCCAATATGGGCTGCAGAACTCTGGTTTGTTTGGAAACAGGAAGACCTCTTGACCCCAGTAATGAAGACCCCAAACAGGATGACAAAGATGACACCAGGGGAGAAATAGATTAGGAAAACCATGGCAACTTACATCAGAATTGACCAATCAGCGTAGCCCAGGACCCTAAATCCCTTACTGGTGACTTTTACCAGTTAAAGACCCCATATGCAAATTATCGGGGACTTCAGGTCTTTTAGCATCAGCTGCTCATTCTCTTTTCATCGGTACCTTTGAAGTATATGCTCTGTTTTTTTTTTTTTACTACAACCTGATGTCAGTTTATTTGGCTGTGAAGGTGCTGGGCGAATGGATCCCACTTCTGGGTGGACAACAGGGATGTGGTACGAGTAGGATAAAATCTTTGTTCTTAGAGAGCTTTTATGTCAGGTAGGGGAAAATGAGAACAGTATGGTAACTACAGGGTGGAGCAAAAGTAGGTTTACCACTGTTTGTACAGACAATAATACAATAATTAATAAATAATAATATAAGAATAAACTGTATTTCATGTACTCACAACTGTAAACATACTTTTGCCCCAACCTATGTATACAGAAGGAGCCCCCACCATTAGACTGGGTGTGTACACAGTTTGCGTGAAAACTAAAAACTTCATTAGCCACTACAGGAAATGGGGGTGTCAGCTCAGCTGTCACTTTTGGTGGTTATTTTGGGGGTGTGGTTGTTAAATTTCAGTGAGGCTGTTTCTACAGTCTTAAAATAAGTCTAAAATTATCTTTTGACATACCGCTTTCATCAGTGTGATTTTATTTTTGGTTCCACAGGCTGTTTGCATAACAGACATGAGGACTTTTTTCTGTTAGGGCTGTTGAGGGTTGCAACCCACAAAAAAAAGCATTGACACTCACAGGGATGTCCTCCCCCCGTCCCTCCACTACCCCTCCAAGAAATTCCTTGTGTAGCTAGATAAATAAAATAGTTTATTTGCTGCACTCGCAGTGACATGGGAAATGTATAATACAATTGGATTCATTTAAAGCACAGATTCGATTTGGGGACAGCAGTGAGCCCTGCTGAGATGGGAAGGAGTCTGAGAGACAAGAAGGTGGAACTCAGTGCTGGGACACTCCCAAGTTGTCCAAAGGAGCTGCTGTGCTCTCCGCTGGTCCTTTGGCTTTTGATCTGTAGAGTAAGTTATCACCGGTTGTCATTTGCCTTTGAGATGTTAATTTATACTTCAGCAGTTCTGCACAAGTTCTCAGCTATTCATCCTGGTGGTCCCGTGGTGGGCAAGCCTGTCCTGTGAAGAGCCAGCTAAGAAAACATTTTCGGCTTTGAGGACCATGTGGTCTCTAGCAACTGCTCAACTCTGCCATTGTAGCACATAAACAGCCAAGACAATATGCCAGCAAATGAGCATGGCTGTGTTCCAATAAAACTTTATTTACATAAGCAGGATATGACCCACAGGCTGTCATTTGCTGACTGCCGTGTTAGACCTTCATGGCTCTGTGTGTGTCATATGCCATTAAGTTCTCCCCTTCTCTCTAAAGGGAAAACTTCAGTGGCCTAAACTTTGTGCTGAGGATAAGAGACCACTTGCTTACGCTGCAGATCACGGGGCTGTGTGAATCACATACTGGGTTGATTAGAGAAGGATAAATTGAGCATATGTCTTGTTCCGTGTGGCCGTTTGAGATCATTCTCAGGTGAAGATAATTAGTATTCTATTTATGTAACCAAACCAAGCATTTTGTAATTGGGAAGAAGTAGGAATGGAGAAAAATGTGTGTGTACCCTAGTTTTCTTGCTGCTGGGGACCTTCTATTCCAAGTTCAATAGATGGTAAAATGGGAAAGATGCTGGGCCAGAAACCTAAATGCCTGGCATACCGTGGTCTTCAGTACTAGGATTGGGGAACAAATAAGTGGGGACCCTCGGAATAATGAGATTATAGGTACGGTAGGGTACAGTCTTTTAGGCGATTTTAGATTCTCATGTTCCACCTAAGATAAAAATCATGCATAGTCAAAATTAACCATGAAAATGCTTGAAATATCCATGAAGTAGATAGAGCACACATGGTTTTCTGGCTATAGCATTTCACTAAAAAACTCCTTGTTAGCATGGATTTTCTTAACCTGTTTTATTCACTGCTTATATCCCCATAACCTAGAACAATACCTGTACATAGTTGATGTGAGTGAGTGGGGTGAATGATCAAAATCTGTGCTATAATATATGTTTAAGTGTTATCAGATAATGTATAGTATGGAATGAAGAATGTACATGCAAACTAATTTCACTGGGTTTTTAAAAATTATTTATAGAAGACAGTCATGCACATAGTTGAATTTGCATATTAACACGTCACCACTGTATGCCAGATTTAGACATTCAAGAAGAAAGCTGATTTGGGGCTCACTGTCTTCTGCCTGATTAAGTGATCCAAATAGAAAGCTTTGCCTGTTTATACTTTTAGTCCTCTTGTTATAGAAACCTCAACATCTCTGTGTTTAAGGGGTATCTTTTAGTTGGCCTTCTTCCTTTCAGAGCAGCACAGAGTCAGTCCTTCATCAGACCCTATGTTCTGTGGGAGGGGGTAGGGGAGTGGAAAAACCGTATTTTCTAGCTAAAACGAAGTCTATACCTCCATAGGCCACATCAAATCAGCAGGCAGGATCTATCCATTCCACGGCCCCCAAACCCCATTGCTGTTGCCTCATTGAAGAGTTCCGTATGTTTTCACTGAACTTAACTCTTCAAGATCTCCTTCAAGATCAGTAAGTGGCGTGGCTCTTGTTTGTACATTCCGCCCTCGATGTTACTTGATTCTGTAAACAGATTGACATTAGCTGATCCCTGGTCCCCTTCTGTGGGAGAGTCCTTCATTCCACCATAATGAGTCAGTCCTCTGAGTTGTCTTCAGAATGAAACGTTGTTATTTAAAGTTTGATTAGAATTGTTTTCTGACTGTCTCATCATATTTGTGGCTGCTGGATCGTGATAAAATGCTCGTGGTGGAGGAGCTACGAGTCTGCTTTCAAGACTGTGGGGACTGTTTGGGAGCATTAAGTTCCTGATTTCGGAGGTAGCAGGGTCAAATGAAACCAACCTGAGGAATTTTTGTTCCTCTTGTGGCTTTTAATAATGACACAATGTAGACTTCTTCTTAAAAATGTTTAGAAACCCAAACAAAAGAGAATCAAGTGCTGGTTGTTTCCCTCAAAGGGCCTCGAAGATAATAACTTAGTGAGAAATGAGCCTTGTTTCCCTAGAGGCTGTTTGCCGCGTATGGAAGCTGATTTTAGCGATCTCCATTTCTCAGCTTCTGTCCATTGGTGGGTAACCGACAGACATCGCTGACATGGACCCACAGAGAAAAAGGAATTGTCCTAGAAAGTTGGAGGACAAGTTAGAATATCAGAAAGGGGAGAGGCAGACTGAGAAAGGCTCTCACTACTGAAATTCATTTTCAAGTAAGGGTTATTAAACAGAATGTGCAGATCTAGTTCTTCTTGTTTTCATGACATTACTCATGCTGAGCTGCCCAAAGCTTTCTTCGCATCTTAATTTCATCAGTGCCCTAGATATTTGATATAATGTAAAATCATTAGCTTTGGTAATATGCCAAGTTCTCATCTCTCCCAAATAATACTTTGATATTATAGGAACATGACTCTCATCTTTCTCCTCTCCATTTCCATAAGAATCACTCCCAAAGTCTATACTTTATTTCTTGGTTCACAGCATCGAGGCTCCTGGCCAAGTAGATCTGTAGGTCTTTCTGTAGCTCTGTGTATTTATTATTTCTGTATATTTGTTCGCCTCTGATGGAAGTTGTTTGGAGGCATAACTAGCATTTCTCCTCTATGAGAAAATTATGCGATTTTCTCTTAGTCCCCATCCTTTTGAATTTTAATACTTGCATGGATGTTTTGAACATCTCTTCCAGGATTTGGAAGTTGAGATATATTCTTTTGGGTGGTGACTAGCTCTTTGAAAGATAAGTAAGTGAATACTGTATCTTTCACAATGAATCCTTTGGTAAGGTGAACAGAGAGCATCTGTGTGTTCTAAGATGCCCATTGCCCACCACGTTTAAATCAGAATGCATCAACCAGTCAGTGGTTCATGCCCTGTGCCCGACTCCCTTCCCCAAAAGTTCTTTCTATAAAAAAGATAGTACTGCCCTGGCTGGTGTGGCTCAGTGGATTGAGCGCCAGCCTGTGGACCAAAGGGTTGCTGGTTTGGTTCCTGGTCGGGGCATATGTCTGGGTTGCAGTCCAGGTCCCCAGCTGGGGGCGAGCGACAGGCAACCACACATTGGTGTTTCTCTCCTTCACTTTCTCCCTCCCTTCCCATCTCTTTGAAAATAAATAAAGAAAATCTTAAAAAACAAAAGATAATACAGTGATCCCTCACTTATCGCGGGTATTACATTTTGGCCCCCCGCCCCGCCAGCGATAGGTGAAAATCTGCAAAGTAGGAACCTTACATTTATCTTAGTATTTACCGTACAGTACCACAAAATCTTGCGATATAGCGAAAAATCCGCGATAAATAATTAAATACAATATTTTTTAAAAATCCCGCGATACAGTGAGGCTGCGATAAGTGAACCGCGATATAGTGAGGGACTATGGTACCTCAGAATTAAGGAAGTTTACTGAATGGATATTATGGATTAGGAGCTATGCCAGGTACTTTACAAGGATTAACTGATTTAATTCTTAGGACAACTTCATGAGGTGGGTGGCTGTATTCTTTAAAAATTAAAAATAAAATTATTTTTCAAATACAGTTCAAGTGCAATATTTTATATTAGTTTTGGGTGTACAGGGTGGCAGTATTGTTTCATTGTATGAGAAGGGTCATTGAGGCTCAGGGAGGGTATGTCATTTGCCCAACTTAGTGGTGGAGTTAGGGTTGGAAGTGAGCTGTTTATTCTTACTGGTAGTTTGTGGCTTTGAGCTTGATTGCCTTAAGGGTAGGGAGGAAGCCCCTGGCCCTCAGGTCTGTACGGAAACAACACAGATGCAGTGTCCTTGGATGCCCAGAGCCAGGCTTTAGAGGCAACACCCTTAGCAGGCCAGTCCCCTTCACCCCACAGTGTGGAACCTGTGTGTGATGTATATTTTCTTTTTCCTAAACTGGGATGGAGTTTGGAACAGCAAATATTTAATCAGAGCAAATTCCCTTTGCTAAATCCTGCCAGCTTGTTCAACTTTAGGTTCTTGCCTAAAAATACTCCCTTCCTTCTGAAAGCCATTGATAGATGACTAAGTCACCCGCAGAGCATAAAGCAGGCCTTAGTATTGGGAGCAGAGGGTTGTTGGCCTACTTTTATTTTGGGTGAAATATGCCATGCCACGTACTCACCCTTTAATGAGTCAAAGGGCCCCTGGGAGTCAACAGAGGACGGCATTTGTGCGGGGTGATTGGCTAGGAGCGCAGGCCTAGCTGGCATTAGCATTGGTCATAAACTGGATTTTAGAAGCAGGAGGGAAGTGGGTTTGGGGCAGGAGGTGGAGCAGAGCCTGAGGGTGAAAGATGGGCGGGGGTAGATGAAAGCGTCGCAGGGGTTGGGGGGTGCGTGTGAGAAATTAGCTTTGCTGATGAGTGGAAGAGAAAAGGGCGGGTAGAAAAGACTTGAATGAATACTATAGAGCAATAAATCTCATATAAATAAAACCGCCTGTTCAGTGAGGCGGAGTGACTAGTTCTTAGAGATTTAAAGCAGTATTACCTCCTTGTTACTGGCATTACTGATGGGTGTAGCTTTGGTTTCCAGTGAGAGGGTCTGAAACATTCACTTTGTGTGCGGTCCTGCATGCTTCAATATCTGAAGATTTTTAACTGTGAAAAAATTTTCTGAAGAGAAAGCACTTGTTGACTTCTCTCAATACCTGCCTGGGGCCACTTCCTGTATCTGTGTGTTTAGTCCTCGCTGTTGTTCTGAAGCAGTTTCTGGACCAGGCATCCTCACTGGGAAGATCCAGGATGCCCTGAATTCTGTTTGTTAAAAACAAACTGCTGATCTGTTCTTCCAGGTCCACTCTTCGCCTTCTGCTGACCTGACTTCTCCTCCACCCCAAACAGCAACGAATTAAAGCAGAAGAGAACCCTCCCCCAATCCTTGACTTAATTCTTATTGTCTACACAGTCCAACCAACTATGACTCTACCTATAGGATTTTTATTATCCCTGCAACTGGTTTACCTTCATGCATTACCTCGGCTGTTAAACCAGTTTCCCGACTAGCTTTCCCCTGGCTCAGACCTGTCCCCTTTGCAACGTCCTCCACTTTGCAGCCAGAGGTATTCGAGCTTAAAAAACCAAAAATAAACAATAAATATAAGAAAAAAAGAAAAGGGAAAAAAAAAGGCATTCCAGATTAAGTAGTTGTTTCCTCTTGCCCACAGACAGGGCCAGAGTTCTTAGCATGACATACATCTGACCCCTCCCGATAAGACCCTGCCTTCTTCTGAGTTTCAGCTCCTGTGAGGGAATACATTTTTAGTAAAACTATGTCCCATGTAACGTTTAGTCCAAGTATGCTCCAAATACTGTATGGGACATACTTATTCTAAAAAATTAGTCATCGTTTATCTGAAATTTAAATTTAACTAGACATTCTGTATTTTATCTGGCAACCCCACACATGTGTTACTTTGTTTGGTAGCCTGGCCAAAAGTACAGTAGTGTCTCTATGCACTGACATCTTGCCCTGACCTAAAAAAAAAAAAACAGTTACAGAATGTGCTGACTACAAAAACATTTGACATTTATGAACTCTTTCGTTTCTGTTTATGAAAATGGAGCTATATTAATAGGATCTCAGTAACAATGTATTTTTGCCCAAGGCAGTAATTTTGAAAAACATACTTGTTTAGGAAAACCCTGTTTGAGATCCAGGTGTAATAATGACTGCAGACCTTTTCTGAGAAGGAATCCTCATTTAGGAAGATGAACTCCAATTAAGTAGAGTCTTCCTTTTGTTTATGGAAATCTTAATAGTCTCAGTTATTACTATTTCTTTAATATCTGTTCTGGAGAAGAAACTAAATTATCATGCTTCATTTTTATCTCCAGCTTTGTGTCAATTTTTTCCCCTCTGTGTTACCTTTTTTTTGTCGTGTGAATTATAGTTATAATGTGGTTGTCAACGTTTTTTTTTGTTCTGAAGAATGGGCAGCTTTGATGTGGATAAGCAAGTTTTTAAATCACTGACTAAATCCTTATTTTCTGTGCTCACAGAAATGTACTGCGTTTCCTCATTATGTAAGATTTTAATTATTCTGATAATATAAATAGGTTTTACATCGAAACCTTCTAGTTGAACTAGAATAAACCATTGTCAACTTTTATCAGAAGATTAAGATGCATATATATATAAGGAACTCCAGTGGATCAAGAAAAAACTTAATAGCCAATTCACAAAGAAAAATACAGGTAGCCATATATTTAAGAAAAGAAGTGAACCTTACTAGTAATGAGGAAGGTGGACATTGAAACAAAATGATGTTTCTAATCTTTAAATTGGGTGTTCAGGTTGGGAACATGAGCAGTGTTGGAAATTCTGGTGAGATATAAATTGGTACAGCCTTTGAACGTGAGGTTTGATTTTATCTCTTGGAACTTTAAAATGTAGATACTGCTTTACTCACTGATCCCATTTCTGGGTCTGGAATCTGTTCTACATCAATAATGGCACATGTACAACAAGGCATGCACAGCACTGTTACTGCATCAGCGTTTGTAATACGAAAAAATAAACACACAAAACAAAAGCCTTTCCCTACAAGACCAGTGTGGGGATGCTCATCAATTTTAATCTAGCCTTACTATAAAATATATAGTGGTTAAAAAGGGTGGGGTAGGATTTTATGTATTAATAGGGAAAAATCTTCACAGCTTATTGTTAATCAGGGAAAAAAAGTATTTTAGAACAATATATATACTCTTTAACTTAATAAAGCTGTTTGTGTACGTGTAATGTATATGGTACTATACAAGTGTATGTACATGTGTGTTGTATATAAGTATGGGGCTATGTATACATACATACACATACACACACACATTGATACATGTAAACGAATAAAAAGATTCACCAAACTGTTAACTCTCCTGAAGAGAGGTCAGTGGACATTTTGGGGTGGGAGTGAAGAAAGTCTCTCACTTTTTATTCTATATATTTGTGCATTTCAAGAAAACTGTACCCATGAATTGCAAGTGTAATTAAAATTCTGATGCTGGATTTCAAAATTCATTTGGGGAAAGTAAAGGCTGAGTGGTGCATTCTGAGCACTATATCTTTACAGAAGACTCAGAGGACATGGAGAAAAGGCCTGTGGAAGAGGACCTCTCTTCTCAGTACTTGTTCCTCTGCACACGTGGTGCATTTCAACATGTGGCTGGGACTTGTAGGCTGAAGGAGCGCTTCACGACAATCCCTCTTTGCCCAGTTTTGACAGATGACTTTTTTCGCTTTTTCCTCAGATTCCTTTTTATGAAGACATTTGTAAAGGCATTAAAGCTGGTGACACCTGTGAGAAGCTGGTGGGGTATTCTGCGGTCTATAGAGTCTGTTTTGGAATGGCCTGTTTCTTCTTTGTCTTCTGCCTCCTGACCTTCAATATCAACAACAGCAAAAGCTGCAGAGCCTATATTCACAATGGGTGAGTCTTTAGTCTTCATTTCCCCTTGCCTTATATTGAGAACAGTAATCCAGGATCACTTCTAATCATCAGACCCTCTAACTGCTCTTCCTCTGGTTGAAATTGCTGACACTGATTTTAGGGAAGGTGGGACTTAATATTTGTCGCCACACAGTGGCTGAAGAACTAGAAGAATCCTGGTGGTAACACTGGTACCATAATGAGAAAGGCAATGAAGACAAGAGTTAATTTCATGTACCAAGACCTTTAAACCCCAGGTCATTTCCACCCCTGCAATAAAATGGTGTTTTGCACAATCAGAGGCTATTCTGAGTCTGTCTAATTATGGGAAAAGGCAGTCTCCAGTCACTTAATTACTTCCCCTCGATTTGGAGAGAACAGTACCCATGGCAGAATCATGGAGTGACATGCTTCCCTTCTAAGGGGTCCTTTGTCCTTCCTTGAATATCATTTAAATACATTTCCTCTCTTTTTTTTTCCCCCTTTCTAGCTTTTGGTTCTTCAAGCTTCTGCTGTTGGGGGCCATGTGCTCAGGAGCTTTCTTCATTCCAGACCAGGAGACCTTTCTGAATGGTACATATGGGTTCCCATTATTTCATTTTTACTCATTTCTAAAATTGTTCAAAAGCATAGTCCAGACTGCCTTGGATATTTTGAATTACTGACTTCCTTGTGGCTTAAAAAAAATTCCTCACCTGCCCACACTTTATCCACTCTCTACTCCCTCTCCCCCTCAGTGCTCTTCCTCCTTACCCTTCTTGGCAGGCTATGGGAGGACCTTTAGTTACTCAGAAGGCTGAAGAATTGAAATAGTTTTCAATCAGGTTATTGGCCTGAAGGGAAAATGAAGCACTTAAAATTTGTTTGAAAATCAGTTTAGCGTATCAGCTTGACACTATCAGCCATGTTTGAAGAGACCCTAGAGACCTTGTTCTTTCTGAGTACTGCACAACACAGGGCTTCTCAGAAGCTTTTAATCCACTGAAGCTATAATGGGGTGAAAGAGGTATCCTCCAGTCTGCATCTAAACTTACCTTACATGAAACTGCATAACATTGAATTATGTTCCTTATTGATGGAACCTATCGGAATTAATTTAATATGAAGCCTTTCATCCTAGCTGAAACTAGGGGCCCTTCATATAAGCTAGGGAGGAAAAAATGTCCAAATTTCAGTGGTTCAAAACACTGTTCAACCCAAATGAATTCACTTTCCTAAATAAGATGGTAAGAGTATTCACATTATCCATAAGGAACAGCAATAGACCCTCAAATAGTCACGTATAAAGGTCCTGCTGGTTTTTTAAGATCATACTAATTTTATGTACTCCTTAAAGAAGTTATATCCAAGTCTTGTTTTTACCTAAAATTTTATTAACTGGTTTTCTTCTCCCCACAGACATACTTTTATGTATTGGAATAATATCTTTAGAACAGGAAGGGATATAGCAGTCCTCTAGTCTAGCCCAGTCACTTTTTTAGACAAGCTGAAACCCAAGGATGTGACACAGCTCATCCAGTGTTAGAGCTTCTTTGTGACGGAGCCAGGGGTAAAATCTGAGTCCTTGGCCCCCAAGTCTGAACCTCATTTCCTTACTAGACACTGGTGGCTCCCTATCGAATAAAATTAGAGCCCTTGATTTTTCTGGCAGTGTGTGTTTTTACTTTAAATTGTGGGCCATGTTGACTATGAATTACTACGTCTGTTAGAATATCTGGCAGTTGCAGCATGGAAGTTAAGCTTGGATGCTCCCAAGCCAGACTGTCTGTGTTCACATCTCAGCTGCATCTGTTACTGACTAAGGGACTATGTCTACTTATGTAGACTCTCAGCTTTTTTCATCTATAAAGTGGGTCTCATAGTGGTACAATTGTGTGGGAATTAAGTGTGTTGCAGGTACAGTGAACATGCAGCAAAAATGGACTGTAGTCATTGCTCTCTTTGGAGCTAACACTTGAAATAATCATGTCATCTCCTTTGGGGTGGTATCTTTTTTCAGCCTGGCGCTATGTGGGAGCCGTTGGAGCCTTCCTCTTTATAGGCATCCAGCTCATCCTGCTTGTGGAATGCGCACATAAATGGAACAAGAACTGGTATGTGCCTTTATGGAAAGCTTCCGAGTGAACCTACTCAGTGACACAGAGACACTGCCCACAGCACAGTGGTGCTAAAGGCTCCACACTGAGATGTACTAGCCAGGGTCAGCAGCCTGCTTACAGCAGCGGTGGTTGCTGGCTTTCTCCCTTCTCCCTTGCTCTTTGGACCTCGGCATTTACTTCTCCCTCATACTATTTTTTGATCCTTTCTATCTTTCCTTCTGTCGCTGCATTTCTTTTCACCTTTTGGCTCTCTTTTTCCCTGTGTTCTCTCATTTGGTCTTCAGTCAACTGATGGTGTGACTTGACCACACCCAACTCCATTGCTGGCACCTTTAGGCCCTGGCTGTGTGATTGTGTTGGTGGTTGAGAACTTGCGCAGGCTTTATCTTATGCTTCCAACCTTAGGAGATTTAAATTTATATATATATATATATATATATATATATATATATTATTTATATATTTTATATAAAAAATATCAATACTTTGGAACAGGAGGTTCACTTTCTGCAAAGAATATGCAATGGAATAGTTCTCTCCTTTAAAAGAAATCTGTTTGTTCTCAACTGCTTAAGATTGGAAGGATGCCTTCATTAGGATGATCTGTTGTGCTACCTTAGAAAACTGTCCTGCATTTTAAAAGCATAGACTCTTTCTAAGTGCCTTGAAAGTAGAATTCATATCCCAGGATAAGTGGGAACTGCTGAACTATTAATAGCTAGTCTTTATTTTTGCTGAGCTACAGGGAAAAAATGACAGCCAGACAAGGATCCAACCCCCTGAGTCCTGAGGCCAAGTTGACTCCCTTTGTGACTCTAGACAAAGCACTTAGCTGCTCTCTGTCTTACCTATAAAATATGAATGAAGATTATTGCTTTCTGTACCCAGTAAGGTTTTGTTATTTTATAGATTTTGTAGGCATCAGGTTATTTTATATTGTTTTTTTGTGTGTGTGTGTTGGGGGGGCATTTAGAAAGTTTTAGGTGAATGTGAATTTTATTTTCTTTTTTGGACAAAACAAAATATACTGTCCAAATTCTCCCCAAATACCTTTCATTCTGATTATATTTCGTAGCTTAATAGTAGTCATTGCTGTTTTATTTTGGTATTTTTTTTAAAGATCAATCATGAGATGCATGAGTGAAAAGATGGTGTTAATCATTTTATTATTTGGTAAATACTGGAATAAGCATGCAAACACTTATGGCCAGTTTCTAAAATGTTTACAGCACATTGGATAGCCATATAAGCAGCACTACAGATATGTTTTGGTATTATATCAAGTCTTAATCGCTGCAATAGTACAGATTTCTAGGTCTGAGAAGTGCTCATATACAGGTTCATGCATGCTGTCCTGCTTTTTTAAGTCATCTCTGAAACCTAGTTATTTATGTTTGGGGTCTCCACTATACCTTATTTTTAGGCAGCAAAATTTTCCTGAAGATAAGTTAAATAGGCAACTATAGTTTAATGTGATCCAATTTTCTCAGTTGTGCACAATAAATTGGAAATGCATTTTAATTTAATTACATGTCACTCTTTCCATAATTCTTACTGTACATTCACTCTGAATTTTTTATTAGACAAAGTAAATACATCATCCTAAATTTTCCCTAATGTTTTCACAAATATACTTCAGATAAGAAATTTCCTGGTAAAATATTAATGTTTTTGACACTGAGTGCCTGATTTGTCCATTAAATTGTATGTTCTCTTGAGAATACTTGTGCTTCTTCACTCTGATTTTAATGTTTCGATTGATTCTGAAGCCATTTTCTGGGACTAATTATTGATGCCAACTTTCAGCAGGCATTTTGGAAGAGTTTGGTTCCTTTAAAAACTTTCCAGAAACCACTCAATAAGAATGGCTTAAGAGCTTTGCAACAAACAGTGCTGCTGTTGTCCTGGCTTTGAGGCCAATATCCCAACAAAATCCTTTTTGTCAACATATTTATAGTTGGTTGGTTGGTTTGCCTAGAATTAGGATTAAGCTAGGAAGCTCACTAATATTCTTCTTCTTATTTTTTAAAATCCTCACCCAAGCATATGTTTACTGATTTGAGAGAGAGAAGAAAGAAACATTGATGTGAGAAATATTGATTGGTTGCCTCCTATATGTACCCAGACCAATGATCAAACCCGCAACCTAGGTATGTGCCCTGACTAGGGATCAAATCCTTAACCTTTTGTGTGTGGGATGAGGCTTCAACCAACTGAGCCACCCGTCCAGGACACGAATATTGTTTTTTTAATGTAAATTCATCTAATTTAGAGTTTCGTTGTCTTTAAACAGTCTCTTGCTTATAAGATTAGTCTAGAAAATATAATATTTCTGTCAGTCTTCATGGAACAACCAAAGTACTTTTCCTTTCTTTTTTCTTTTCATAAAGATCTTGAGAAGGAGAAGATCCCAAAGGCAATGGGATAGAAAGATCAAGGGCCAAGAGAGTGCAGATTTTAATGCCCCTCACTCTCTAGTTTGCTGTTCACTTCAGGCGCATCGCTTGCCTTCTCTGACAGTTTTCACACCTGTGAAGTGCTCTGTTTGGACTAGATGTTTAATGTGTTGCTGGTTTGTTTGTTTGTTTTTTAAGATAAACTGAGGCATATTAAACATTTTTAGAGTTTATTTGAGCAAAAAGTCAATTTGAATTGGGCAGCATCCAATCTAGCAGAGAAAAAGGATCTCCAAGGAGCTGTACAGAATGAGACTTATAGGCAGAAGGGAGTGGGGACAAGGAAGTTATACTAGGGAAAAAGTGCATTGGTTATTACAAGGTTTACTCTCCTTTAAGAGGGTGGCAGGGGTCTATCGGGCAGATTCCCTAATAGTGCTAATCAGATGATTCCTGATTGACTGTTTTAAGATTCTATTTCTAGAAGAGCTGAAACTGTAATTAGGTTGTCTTGATTTGGTGTCATAGCATAAAGCTCTCCATTTGGGGCCTGTTGCCTTGTTTTTAATACTTTCTAGTTGAAATTTTGTGATTTGAAGGGTCAGTTTTGTATCAAAACTGAAATAACGAGTAGATAGTATATTCAGGTATTTCTAATGAGCACCCATTTTCAATTTATGTTGTTTTGGGGTTTTGTTTATTGACCCCACCCTGACGCCCAAGCCTGGGCCCAGCTACTCCCATCCTGGGATTTGCTTGCTGCTGCATCCAGGCACTCTGGTCCTTTTCTAATCTCCGTGCAAGTGCTTCTCATTTAGCATTTACTCACAGTGGAGTATTCCTGTGTGGCAGGCATCAGGACTGTAAAGATAAATCATGGCACGTATTTGGAAGACCAGCTGAATCTGGAGCAGCAGAATAGTAGTCACTCTGTTCTTATTTAGCAGTTGACAGCCCCTGCACCAGTGTTTAGGAAGTGCCTATTATTGCCAGCCCCTCCAACAGGGGAACAGCTGTGACCACAACTGCATCCTGCTCTGGGGAGCTAAATTCTACGGGGAGGGTAGGGGAGATAATTCAGTTTATTGATCAAGCAAATAAGTAATAGATTCAATGGTGGAGAGTGCTCTGGAGAAAAAGAAAATGGGGCGTGGGAGCTGGAGAGAGCAGGGAAGGAACAGGCTTTGCTCTAAGGTGTGAGGGAGCAGGGAGAGACTGAGGCAGGACTGCTCTGCCCTTGCTGTGATTGTTGGAGGGGCAAAGGGGTGCCCACTGAGGCTGGACCCCAGCAGCAAGGGAAGGGTGCAGGAGATGAAGTCAGAGATGGTGCTGGGCCAGATCGTGTAGGGCTTCTGGGGCTATTGTATGAAATAGAAGGGCACTAGAGGGACATAATCTAGTATATATTTTTAAGTTGAGAAAAAATTAGATGGAGTTGGAGGTACAAGTAAGGAGGCCAGTGGGAGATAATCTAGGTGAGAGATGAGGTAGCTTAGAGCCAGATGTTGGCAGCGGTCAGATTTGGGTATATTTTGAACTTGGAATGAGTAGCATTTGCTGATGGTGCTGGCACAGCAGTAGGGGAGCGGAGAGAACAATGAAGAGCCGCTACAGGTCGGGCCTTTATTCCTGCCACCCCCTGCCCCTCCCAGGCTGGAATGGAACTGTCATTTTCTGAGGCTGGGAAGATCAAGGAAGAGCAGGTTTAGGGGATGGAGGTTTGACTGTTGGGACGTTCTTCTGGACTTGTTAAGTCGGACATGCTGATTAGACCTCCACGTGAGGATGCGGAACAGTTGGATATTATGAGTCTGGGGTTGAGGAGCAGTTAGGGTTGAAGATTTAACTGTGGGAGTATAAACATAAATTAGCTGCAAGAAAGTCCTTTTTATATTAATAAGATCCTCCAAAAGACTATTGGAGAGACACTTGGACCCCACCCACACATTGGCAGTGATGTTTTCCTCTTTTCTACATAATTCATTCTCTGTATGTCATGAATTACTAATTGGCTGTTAGATTTGGTCCCCCCTTTCTCAAGTCTCATTTTTCTCTTCATTTCCTGTGCATGCCTTTTACTTTAGAATAATTCCGTGGTCATTGGAGTGCCTGGCTCTGTTTCAGGAATATAATGGTCATTGTCATTTTGGCCTTTCCCTCCCTATTTTCTTTGTTTCTGGTTGCATTAAGTTTTTCATTATTAAAACATTGTAGCTGGGTTGCTTGAACACTTTCCAGTTTCGTGAAAACTTGAAGCAAGATGCTTTCTCTGAAGGTTTGTGAGAATGTGGTTACAAAGGGCATTGTAACCAGGAGGCAGATGACAGTGATTCAAGCCATTCTTCCGTTGTTCTGTCCTCTTCATTTAGCGTTTATAAGCACTCTTTTCTTTGTTCTGAACAATTTCTATAGATTGTTAAACCACCACTATGTCTCCCATCCCTTCATTACTAGTTATATAAACTAGAAAGCTCATTAATCTCCTCTTTTACATTCTTCACTGTAAATCCCCTTAAAATGTTTACTCTTTCCCTGGCTGATTTTATTCTCCACTTTTATTTAATGTCATATTTTCCCTTCATCATACTTGGCACTGCTTTGGAGAAGCAGAACTATTACAGATGCTCCCTTTCAGTGCTGGGATAAAAGGGCTGAGGCCGGCCCCTCTTTCTCTGAGTGAAGTTAATTTGTTTCTTTCCTTAAAGACAAGATGAGCTTCAGCAGGAGCTGCTGGCAGCACCTGGAGTAGAAACTGTGGCACCTCCAGTGTCTGTATAGGAACAACTGGAAGTGAGCTCCAGCAAAGAGCCGCTTTCATGACTGCCAAAGCCTGTCTTAGGGTCATGCACACTCAGAGTGGGGAAGCTACAGTTAAGTCTGTGGATATTCACTACGGTGATGGATACACTTGAGTCAAAAACAATTCTTTTCAGTATTTAGAAAAAATTCTAAGCTTGACCCTGTAAGTTTTTTTCATATTTACCTGTACCTTCTATCTTTGGAGAAGCATGATCATTGGTAAAATGATGTCTCCTGGACAACCAGGCTGTGATGAACCTGGAGCTTGACAGCGGCAGCTAATGCCTCAGAGACGGTAAATGTCAGAATCAGTCGTGGCCGTTACTGACCTCTCTTCTCTCCCTTCCCTCTCACCCACTCCCTGGGAACCAGGACTGCAGGCACAGCTCACAACAAGCTGTGGTACGCCGCCCTGGCCCTGGTGACCCTCACCATGTACTCCATTGCCGCTGGAGGCTTCATTCTGATGGCAGTGTTTTACACACAGAAAGATGGTTGCACGGAGAACAAAATTCTTCTCGGTGTGAACGGAGGCCTGTGTCTGCTTATTTCACTGGTAGCCATCTCGCCCTGGGTCCAAAATCGTAAGCACAGTGGATTTTTTTTGTTGTTGTTGTTGTCCTGCCTTATTTATAGTATAAGTGTCTTTGAGAAAACCTAATTTTAAAAAATTAGGGTCATTTCTTAGTTCCCAGGGAGGAGTCAACAATAGGAAAGGTGGGGCTCCAGTCTCCTGTTCATATCCCACACTCGGGCTGAATGTGACTGTCAAGCATGCCTCATGTCAAGGAAGAACTGAACATTCTGACATCAATAAAATAAGGAGATAGATTTTGTCATTATTAAATAATATACCACAAGGAGTCTTTAAATGGAAATGCCCTTAGTGTATATTGAGCTCTAACCTATATTCTCTGTGTAAAAGTCAAAGAGAAGGCTCCAGGAGGAGCAGTTTCTGGGCTCTTCTTTAACTCAAGGCCTGTGGACCAGAAATCAGGGACGGTGGGGACAGTGTGGCCTGGCAGTGAGGAAGCAGAAAATCCGATCTCCGCTCAGCCAGCAGCTGGCCCCATGGGCTACCTTCCCCAGACCCAAGTCCTTCAGCAAAGCCAACAGAAACATGTGAGCCTGGCCTTTCTTGTGGTTGTTTCAAAGCCAAAAGGAAGAGACATGGGTTTTGACAGTGCTTTGGAAAGTACTGTCTTTTGTAAGTAACTTCTGATATCTTAAGCCAGCATGCTCTCTCTTTGGTCATAGAGAGAATTGTCCCTGGTTTCATGTTTCTTGTAGGTATCTTACTCTACAGGTGATTTTTAAAAAGCGCATGACATTCGGGTTTCTAGATAGGAAAAGGAAAATATGGCCAGTAAATTTATAGCTCCTTGAATCCTTTCTAAAATGGTGATTTAAAAAGGAGCTGGAATCAAATAATTTAAAAGGCTTTCTGTACTAAAAATTTCAAATCTGTTATAGAAATTGAGAGTAGTAGTCTTCATATTTCTTTAATTGGCCAGTTAAGAATTTCCTAGCTCTGGTTGGTGTGGCTTAGTGGATTCAGTGCCAGCCTGCAAACCAAAAGGTCACTGGTTCAATTCCCAGGCAGGGCACATGTTTGGGTTATGGGCTAGGACCCCAGTGGGCGGCATTCGATAGGAAACCAAACTATGTTTCTCTTCTCACATTGATGTATCTCTCCCTCTCTTTCTCCTTTCTCCTCTCTCTAAAAAATAGATTAAATCTTTTTTTTTTTTTAAAGAATTTTCTAAAACATTGTTAGTATTCAGATTAAAATCTTTAATTGGTCAGTTAAGAATTTCCTAAAGCATTACTAGTATTCAGATTAAAACATTTTTGAGGTTAAATCCTACTTTTGAGATAGTTATAATATTTTGAAGTATTTAGCTTAGTGCTGTTAGTTGTTAAGGTAAATCTTATTCCTATACCAAAAGAACAACATTATAAAAGTACCTATTTCTGTACCTTTATTGGTCATTGTAATTTAATAAATATAATTCTGGAAACAAATTCAACCAGAGAGAAGAATGGGTTAAAACTTAATCCTTTCATGCCAACAGATAGTTGAAAATTTTACCAAAAAAATATAAATCACTTTTATTATATCCTGATTACTCTCAGTGATCCATACACTGAGTTTAATTTAAAGGCTACAACAACTGTAAGTGTCTGCTGGCCTTCAGGAGTCCGTCCATGGTCTGTCTGTTGTTTACTCCACTAAGCCATGTGATCTCCCAAATAACAATGGTAAATGTGCTTCTGAGACCTTGTGATTTAAGAACTAATGTTATGAACCTCAGAGGGACCAGGCAGTATGTTTAAGTACAGTTGTAGTTATTATCAAAATAAGGTGTTGGTAGAGAACTTGACAGAACTTGGCATCTCTAAAATAGCAGTTAGGCTCAGTGTCTAACCTCATTCCTCTCCGCCCCCAAATCTTGTTAGTGTTATCTGAGAAACACATTATGTACCTCTTCTTTCCTTTAAAGGCGGAAGTCCAGGTTTGAGGAATATCATTTGGGGGATGGGGAGTTCTATTTCTTTTTTTAAGCACATGCATTATTACTGTTGAAATTTAAAACACTGTCGTAAAACCCATCTCTTGTCGTTCTCCAGGACAGCCGCACTCCGGGCTACTGCAGTCGGGTGTCATAAGCTGCTATGTCACATACCTCACTTTCTCAGCTCTCTCCAGCAAACCTGAAGAAGTAGGTAAGCTGGCCTCGTTAGGGAGCACGTGTTTGTGGTATGAATATTTTTATTTGTGGAGGAAGAAATATGTCTCTGTGAGCTATTGTTTAAGTATCAGGGATTCAGTAAATCAAGCTGAGTCTGTGTTTCTTCAGGAGTGCTGTTGAAGGCTGAGTTGCAGGTGGAGGTGCTGGGAGTTTCTCGTACGTGCCAAGCATGTGCTCTTCCACTGAGCTATGCCCCTCACTTGACATAAATCAAAACAGAGAAATGATTTAGACTTTTCATTAAATAAAGTTCTTAAGGTGGAATATGAAAGCGAAAATTCCTTCTCTCTAGTCTTCCTGCTGTGTAGGAAAGACCTGAACAAAAGAGGACTGTTAAATTTGCTTTTAGGCCTAATCTGCAGTTTTCCCACTCTGTTTTCAAGGAATGATTTTATTTTGCTTTGTTTTTTTAGTTGGATATTAATTTCCTTTTCTTCAGGTGGTCATTTCTCTGACTGAAACAGAGAGAGTGGAAAACACTTGGGAGTGGGAAACAAGAAGAGATTTGAGCCCAGCGGTACCCTTTGCTGGCTGTGTGACCTTGAAACCCTCATCTTAAATAACATTTACTTACAGAGACAACACAGTGTGCATGAGCTTTAGAGTTGGAATGCCGGGGTAGCCTGGTTTTGATATTTAAGTAACTTGTACAAAGTTACTTACCTTTCTCTGCCTAGACATCTTGACTTTAAAACAAGAATTTTAATTCTTAATTTAACAAGATGAATTAAATAATATTACTGTTTTATAAGGTGGTTTTTTTTTTAAGTTATATTTTATGGATTATGCTTTTACAGTTGTCCCAATTTTCCCCCCCTTGACTCCTTCCACTGAACACCTCTCACTCAACACCCCTCACTCCTTTAGGAAATCCCCACATAATTGTTCATGTCCATGGGTCATGGGTATAAGTTCTTTGGCTTCTCCATTTCTACTACTGTACTTCACATCCCCAAGGCTATTCTGTAACTATTGAAATGTACTTCTTAATCCCCTCACCTCTTCACCCATTACCGCACACCTCCCTCCAATCTGGCAATCATCAAAACCCTTTCTGTGTCCATGATTCTGTCTCTGTTCTTCTTATTTACTTTGGTTTTTAGATTCAATTGTTGATAGATATGTATTTATTGCTATTTTAGTGTACATAGTTTTGATCTTCTTTTTCTTAAATAAGTTTCTTTAACATTTTGTATAATGGTTTGGTGATGATGAACTCCTTTAGTTTTTTCTTGTCTGGAAAGCTCCTTATCTGCCCTTTGATTCTAAATGATAACTTTGCTGGGTAGAGCAATCTTGGCTGCAGGATTCTGCTTTTCATGACTGAATATTTCTTCCCAGTCCCTTCTAGCCTGCAGAGTTTCTTTTGAGAAATCAGCTTATAGTCTTATGGGAACTACCTTGTAGGTAACTAATTGCTTTGCTCTTGGTGCTTTTAAGATTGTTCCTTTATCTTTAACCTTTGGCATTTTAATTATGATGTGTCTTGGAGTGGGCCTCTTTGCATCCATCTTTTTTGGGATTCCCTGTGCTTCCTGGACTTTTATGTCTGTTTCCTTCATTAAATTAGGGAAGTTTTCTTTTATTATTTTTTCAAATAGATTTCCAATTTCTTGCTCTTCCTCTTCTCCTTCTGGTACCCCTATGATGCGAATGTTGGGCCTCTTGAAGCTGTCCCAGAGGCTGCTTATACTATCCTTGTTTTGGGGGGGGGGTCTTTTTTCTTCTTCTTGTTTTGGGTGGTTGTTTTTTGCTTCCTTATGTTCCAGATAATTTATTTGATTATTAGCTTCATTCACCCCCCTGTTGTTTCCCTGCAAATTGTTCTTTATTTCAATTTGTGTATCCTTAATTTCTGACTGCATCTTTTTTTATGGTGCTGACGTCCTCACTAAGTTTTTTGAGCATCCTTGTAACCAGTGCTTTAAACTCTGTATCTCATAGATTGCTTATTTCCATTTTCTTTAGTTATTTTTCTGGAGTCTTGATCTGTTCTTTCATTTGGGCCATGTCTGTTTGTCTCCTCAATTTGGCAGCCTCCCTGTGTTTGTTTCTATGTATTAGGTAGAGCTGCTATGACTCCCTGTCTTGGTAGTGTGGCCAAAGTAGTAGGTGTCCAGTAGGATCCAGTGGCACAGCCTCCCCTATTATCCAAGCTGGGTACTCAAGGTGTGCCTTTCATGTGGGATGAAAACACCCTTCTTTTGTAGTTGAGCCTTGGTTGCTACAACCAAGTAAATCCCTTGGGAGGGATTTACTCAGGCCAGTCAGTTGCAAGGATTGACCGTGACCACTGACTGCCAACCTCTGCCTTCCGTGGAGGATTACCTGTGCATGGGCAGGGTGGTGGTGCTCTGACATGGTCTGTAGCTGTCCACTGGTTGCACAGGCCCTGGGGTTTCCCAGGTAGTGCAGGCCAAGGTCAGCCCCCTGCCTGTATTTTGCCTGGGGCCACCCTGCCTGAGCTGTAAAGCAATCTGAGATGGCTGCTACTTGTGCTAGGCTTGGAGATTCCCAAGGGAAGCCAAGCTGTGAATCTAGGCTGGCTGCTGCTTGTCCTGTGCCTGGGGCCACTTAGCAAAGAGTACAGGAGCTGGGGGCTCACTGAAGCCAATTGTTGCTGGTTTGAAAGGATATAGGAAGTTGTAACATATTAGCCAAGACCAGCCATACATCTGGAAAAGCCACTGTTAACAGCTTTAAATTGTGTTGGACTGAGCCTCAGAAGATCTCCAGGGCAAGGCAAACAGTGTTAGCTAGATTGATGGAGCCTCAGATATGGCACCTGCCTGCTGGCTCTGTGGCTCTGCCCACCTTTCTCTCTGGGAGAAAGCTGTCCCCTAGCTCTCACCTTGATGCCAGACACTTTAGTTCCTCCCTATTTGCTACTGGTCTCTTTCAAGTCGCTACTTCGGTACTGGAGCTCAGAGGGACTGAGTTTGAGTAAGTTCTTTGTGTGTGGGTCCTTTAAGAGGAACTGCTTGGGACTCCAGAAGTTTCTTCCACTGACTCAATCCCTGCTGGTTTTTGCAGCCAGAAGTTATGGGGACTTATCTCCCTGGCACTGGAACCCTGGACTGTGGGGGGGCGGGGGGGATTGGAACCCTGGACTCCTCTCCCAAGATATCCCTCCTGAATTTTTATACACCACATGTGGATGTGGGACCAGCCCCTCCTACCAGTCTGGATGGATGTCATTTCTTTAATTCCATAGTTGTCAGACTTCCATGCTACTTGATTTCTATCAGTTCTGAGTGATGGTGGTTCTATAATTTAGTGGTAATTTTGATGTGGTTGTGCGAGGAGGTGAACTGTGTTTACCTGTGCCGCCATCTTAATCGGAAATCTTAGTACAGGACGTTGCTTTGGGTGGTTGCACTTGACACAGCGCCTCCCGCAGTAAAAAGTTGGACTGAGAGGCCTATAAGGTGGTTTTTAAGAATTCCCAGTTCTTCGCACATAGTAGGTGCTATATAAGTGTGACCTATTATTATTGTAGAATAGTCGCAATGATTATTTGAGAACTATAAAAGTATTATGTTATATTGTATTTTATTATACGGTGTTCTGTGAGAACCGGGGCCTTGCCAGTAAAACACCAAATTTATTATTTTGATCACTTTGTGCTATATGAAAGTGTATATATATTTGTATATGTTTGGGTACATTTGATCGCATACAAATTAAATGTACCATTTTCTCAAGAATAAAAAATTTAAATTGTTTTTAAAAAAACTTATGTTTCTAAAAACTAGTACTGTTTTCACCTAGATATGATTAGAATTTCTCTTAAACCATGGGAATTATTAATACTTTGCAGAGTGAATATGTGATCTAATTTTTACAGCTCATTCGTATATGAGACTATTTATAAATTTTAAGTAAGCATTATGATTATCATGATATTAAACTTGTTGTTCATCTACCAAAAAATTTTTTTTGAAGTCGTTTTCCTTTTTTTTTAAATTTAGGAAGCAAAGGCAAAGATTAATTTGAAAGGTTTAATATATGTGCATACTGTATATGGGTCTTATTTTTATAGTTATTTATAGGGCAAACTGATATAATTGTTAGTCTTATATAAAGTATAGTCTCTCCTGGATATAATTGTTTTTGTTTTTTTTTAAAAAGCTCTATCTTGACTCTAAATTTATTTAAATCTAGTCTCTAAGACTTTATGTATTAATCTCTGGTTTTAACTTAATGGGGGTTTTGGTTAACAGTAATTTTCTTTTTAATGGCAGGTATCACTTAAAAACAAAAAATACTTATTTTTAAGTTTAGGTGGTACTACTTAAATAGCAAAATTCATATTTGGTCACTTTAAAGAAAAACATTTTTCATTGGCCTAAGAATAAAGATTCCATTAACCACAGCAGACACAGTTATGTTTTACTGTTTCAAGTGCGAGTACCAGTAATAATTTTAGTCCAACTTCAAACACTTAGAATGCACATGTTTGTAAAATGGTTTATTTTTCTTGTTTCCCTTATTTTTGGGCAGAGTCGGCAATCAGACTTAACATGGGTGTTCAAAATTGAAAGCTCTGTGTTAGACCAAAAATAAACTACCCTTGGGCCCGGCTGGGCAGCTCAGTTGGTTAGTGTCACCTCGATACTCCAAGGTTGCAGATTCAGTCTCAGGTCAGGGCACATATGAGAAGCAACCAATGAATGCCTGAATAAGTCCAACAAAAAATCAGTGTTTCTCTCTCTCAAATCAATAAATTAAAAATAACAACAACAAATACCACCGATGATAATACTACAGAAATCTTTGTTATGTAGCCTCTCAAAATATTTTAAAAATAGAGCCACCTCAGGAAGTTCCCAGGTTACAGCCCGAAAGATGTCATGACCATCCCATCACCGGCAGTAAAATGGCTTCTCAGCGGGGTGGAGGCTGTGGGCAGATGGCTGTTATGTTGCTGGTGCACAGTTGGTGGGTGAGCACTCTCACCACACCTCCAGAGAGGGTGGACGTAGAGGGAGTGTTACAGAACCCCTGGGCTGCTCCAGTTGAAAACAAACCCGCGGGCTCTTTAGTTAGGGGCCCGATTGCCCGCCGCCAAAATTATAACTCTCAATACCAGAGTTTAGTGAAAAGAAAAAGAATAGTTTATTTAACAGTTATATAGATTTAGTTATTTGCGGATTTCTGTTGTTAAGTCTTATGTTCTTTAAAACACCCATAAACACATATCCTTGCCTCCCCCCTACCAAACCAGGCTAGTTTTAGGAAAGTCAGAGAAACCCTTTCCCTACTTTCCAAACACAGTTCAGCTTTACCAGTAGCTGCCAATCATTCAATCCTGATTGGGGAGACCTCGTCTGTGTTATGGGGTCCACCAGCTTTTAATCCAGAACCTCATGGATTCTCAGCCTCCTTGTAAACTGTATAGTTAGTCCTTTTGTAATCCGCACAGTCCGCCTTAACCTTAGTTAAATCCGCACAGTCCGCCTAAAATGTCTGCCGCTTATTTTTAAATCCCTGACTACATCCTCTGATGCAGTGGGTGCGGTAACCAGTTCTGACCATTCACAGAACCTTACGCAGGTTCTGTGTGCTTTCTCCATACCATCCCCTGGTTCAAGACTCCTCCCATCTACCTGAGGCTTTGGATGCATTAAAGCCATTTTGCATAAAAAAAGACACTAGCCACCGGCCTCAGGCATGTGGAGGCATTCTGAAAGTTGCTTCCTTCTCCCCATCCCCCAGCTGCAAACTCTGGGGTTTTTTGGACTCCCCTGTTTCTGTAACAGGAGCACTCCACTGTCCGCACACTATCTCCGTTCAGAGGCCACCAAATCAGCTGAAAAATGAATCTAAGTTTACTCTTTACTATTTGAATAGTACTGAAAAAGAGCAAGACTCTTACAAGGTCCTGGACTGAAGAACCCTGTAGCACTGAGCTAGAATTTGAGGGTCTTGTTCTCAGAGGGTGCTGAGGTGGGAGGGCGTGCCTTGAAATAGCAACAGGTTAGTCTGAGTCGAATAAGACTATAGAGCATAAGCTCTCAGGGATAAGTCTTCACTCTTCTAAGCTACCTGAATTTTCCCAAAATGCATGAGTCTTGAGTTACAACAGGTTTTTCTAATTTAACTGTGGTTATTTTGTTTTTTAGTTCTGGATAAACACGGCAAGAACATTACAATCTGTGCGCCTGACTTGGGTCAGGAACTGTACAGAGACGAAAACTTGGTTACTGGACTGGGTACCACTCTCTTGGTTCTATGCATCTTATACTCATGGTAAGTGTTAGGAGTTACTGGAGGCCATCTTTGCAGACTTTAAATATGCAGGAGAAGAATTTAAATAAGGTTTAGCAGCTCTAAGGCAACAAAACAAATACCTTCTGAGGAAGAAGGGAAATAGAAATAATAGATTTTTGGACTTCATTTACGTTACTTGTATTTATATGAGGTACATAAGTATGTGGTGTGTTGCAACCCTTTAAAAGACGGTTGACTATTACTTGCTAAAGCATTATTGGAGGGCAAGGGAACACAAAGTGAGGAAGAGATGGTTTGTGTCAGTATGTTTGGGAAACTTTCTAATCCAAGGGATATAACATTTGTTCTTCTGCTGATGCAAAGTGCAAAGCACTACATACAGGGTGATTTCGTTTCGTGCTTGGTCTAGGAAAGACAGGAAATGCCCCTTTTCTTTTTATGCTAAAACGCACAAAGCCGTTAAAAGTAGGTGTGATACATAAGCAGGCTGCATTTCAGATGCTTATGGTGGGTTTTATTCCACCTTTAAAATGTTTAAAAGATTGCCAGAGAGAGAAAAGTAAATGATAGAAATGGTTTGTTTCTTATTTTGGGTAGATAGCTCACCGGTTATTAAGTTTGTCTTTGACAGTAACCTGTCCATGTTTAGGTTTTACCTCTGTGTTTTATTTTTATTTGTTATGGTTCAGTGTATAAAAATTCCAGCTTGTCCTAAGCACATTATAATCTTCCTCTGGCTGAAGTGAAACAATGCTGATGGTGCTGCTTTGTATAAATAAAATGTCTTTCTGAGCAAGTTGGCATTTTCTCTTATAGCTTCTGACAGCCCCTAACCCTAGCAGGGTACCAGGTACTTGTTCAGAACCGCACATCCAGCCCTCAAATGCTTACTTGTGTTCAAAGTGGTGTTACAGTGAAGGATGTATGACTTTGATGCTCACTCTGTTTCTGACGTAGTGACAGAGTCTCCTTGTTGCAGCCACAGGGACCATGGTGTTAGCACACAAAGACCCAGGGAGAAGCCCCTAGACTGAAACTCGACTTCCATAAATGGAGGGCAGGGCAAGACTAAAGAAAGACTGGCCACTCGAGTCTGTTAATTAGTCGAGTTTATTGAGGGAAACGTACATACGGTGCATGTGTTGGATGGTTGTACGACAGAACGGATCCCTGCGTCTCTTGGCAGGTGCCAAAGCGTTCTCTGTGGTAAAGGACGGGACAGTGCGTGAACGCTGCCGGGGGTGGCAGTGATTTTACATGCTCGATCAGGTCAAGACAGCAACCTGCTCCAGGAACCAAGCTCGTAGCAGGAGTCAAGGGAGGGTTGCTGCCTTACGCCAGAATGAAGATTAATTATAATCAGCGGTCTCTAAGAGGGATTTGCAGAAAGCAAACTCCATTCTGGCCTGGGTCCAGCTTGCGAAACAGAAAGTTTTCCACATCATGGAACAGCATCTCCTCCACACATGGTGGCCACTTTCTGGCCTTTGATTTTTATTGATTCCATAATTGTTCACTGAGTACCTACTATATAAAAAGAAATAGAATTTGGGCCCAAGTCAATGAGTGTTTTCAGGAAAAAACATAAAGGCACCCAAGCTTTGAATCCTGATTCTCAACTCTTCCTTTTTGGAGCAAGCTTTTTCTTCCTGAGTCTGTTATTGTTGGGCTTTAGGGGAAAATGGCAGCAACATGGCTAATTTCATTTCTTACTCAGTTTTTTTTCTGAATTAGCGTACAAAGAATACTGGTAAGTCAAGAGAGGATAAAGTAGATTACTAAACTGTAAATATAGAGTATTCCATTTAAAAGGTAAATATAGTTGTGTTTACATATATAGAAAAATCATAGAAGGAAATAAACCGAACTTGTAATAGTGGTGACGTATTTTTTTTCTTGTTCTTCTGTTTCCTTTAAAAATGATATATTTTTACAGTGAGCTAGCATTTTTTAAATTATCATCATCATCATCATCATCATCATCATCGGAAACAAACTACCCTGGCTGGGTAGTTCAGCTGGTTAGAGTGTTGTCCTGATATGCCAAGGTTGCTAGTTCGATCCCCAGTCAGGGCACAGACAAGAATCAAACAATGAATGCATAAACAAGTAGAACAACAAATCAATGTTGCTCTCTTTCTCTCCCTTCATCTCTCTCTGAAATCAATTTTAAGAAAAATAAAAAACTGTAAAGATGTTTGAAAGAGTAAAATCATATGTTTTTGTGGGTGGCTAGATGCCTAAAAGGAATAAAACAGGGCTTGGATTTGCTCTAAACCTACCAGTGGAAAGTTGGCAAAAACTACTTAGTGTGCTGATAGAATTGCTGCAAGTGACGTTGTTTTGCAGCATGGAATTTTTACCCTATCAGGTTTTCACCACCCCCCTTGAGTGAGTGCTGATAAATAAAACTTCACCGCTCCCGGACCTTAGAGGCACTGTAGTGGAAGTTGGTATGGTCTAGGCTGATAGTTCCCCAAAGATAACAGGTTTCAAAGCTGACAGCTGCTACTTGAAATCTGTATAAATGCCAGTAGTAAATGTTATCAAATGCTAGTACTTAAATTGCAAAACCATAGTGCCCAGTGGAGGAGGAGATGGGAAACAGCAGCCACACCCCCAGTGTAACGGAGGGGTGCCTGGGTATTTGGGTAACACGGGTAACGCTGTGTGAAGCACAACCCCAGGGCGGGGGCTGGGTGATTGATGTTTGCTGTGATTATCCACTGCAGCCGGTGGGCAGTCAGCTCATTGGGAAGTGAGTTCAGGCCAAGCAAGGCCTTGAAAAAGAGGAATTCTGCCAGGGGTGGGAGGTGGTCCAATCAGGAGGTTTTCAAATCTTGGCTTCTAGAGTTTATGTTTTCCTCCCAGACTCAGAGGAATGAAAGTTTGGAAGATGTAACAAAAAGAGGCTAGGTAGAAACTGTCATTTGAACACAATTGCAAGGATTTCTAGAATTCTTGATAGAAATTGTAGGAAGCCAAAAGGCTGGGTCGCGTGTACATTAAAGGGAGAAGAGATCACCCATTTTCAATGACAGTCCAAGATTGCTGGGGCTGACTTTTCTGTAAGGTCATAGAAGGTTCAGTGTGCTTTCTTCCCACCTTTGCATGTATAGGACACCCCCTGCACCCCCCCCCCCCACACCACTTTAAGGGCTCTCATGATGACCTCCACCCTCAGTTTCTGTTCCCAGTCCTGCTCTGACACACTCACCAGGGGTTTGTTGTTTCTTTTCTGTTGTCTCAACTTGGAAGACGGGCTCAGCCACAACTCACCCCCCAGCTTTCTGACTGAGGCCACGCTTTCACCAGAACCCCATTCTGCTGCACCCCAGCTTTATTGTGGTGAAGAAGTGTCACAGCTGGGACCCCATGCAGGAGTTCTTGCTGTGACAGGCTCCAGCTTCTCCCAGCTATTCCTTAATTCCCTCCTTGGCCTCTGGATTTTGAGATTATTGTTCTGTTTGTTTCAAGTTCAAGCTGTCAGACTGGACAGGAGGAGCCCGGAGTCAATCAAGTTCAGTCCCCTCATTGTACATAAAAGGAAACTGAGGCATGGAGCCTATTCCTGTAGCTCTCCACCCCCAATCTGGGGATCCTTTTCCTTGAATCTCTTGCTGGGGTATTTGGAGAGGCAGGTGATTTTTTTCCCCCTGTGTTGGCTTGGAATAATAGGTCCGTTCTTCACTGAGGTAGAAAGATAAGCTAGATGACTAGTTTATCCTATCTTATCAGGAGGCACTTGTGCTAGGAAACCTCCCCTGGCTACTTCAAGTTCCTAGACAGTGTACATAAAAATATAATTATATTTTCCCTTAAGCATAACTAAAACTGAATACAAAATTGGAAAAGTTAAGAATTTTATAAAATATCAAACTTGCTAGTTCAAAATGGGACATTCACAGCAATGTGTAAGGTATACTATGTGAAAATAGGTATGTACAAGTCTGGTGTGTTGGCAGTAGAGAGAGATGGGCTTAAAAAGAAAAAAGTTGGTAAGTCAAGGAGGGGTATCTGTTCTTGTGGTGTGTTCTATGCCTGATACTCCAATTTAACAAAAAAGGGGAGTTGGTTCCTGTATCTTTATTTTGGAAATCCTGCCACTTTCTTACCTACCAGCTAGAAATTTTCACGTCTCTGTATCAGGGGCATGGGAGGCCTGCCCCCCGGTCACGCAGGACTCTGGTCTCCTTTGGGAGCTGTGGGCCACCAGTCATACGGCACAGTGGGAACGTCACACAGAGGCTGGGGAGTAGTAGGGATCTCTCACAGGCCTGCCCTGTAAGTTGGTCAGGGAAGCAGAATCTATGGTCTGCAGTAGGGAAGTCTGGACATGGTTTTTAGACTTTGTGTCATCTGGGGACGTTTGGGCAGTTCCAAAAGCAACTGAAGTGGGTGCAGAAGGCACCTGTGTTTGGAATCCCTCTGCCAATGTGGAAGAGGCTGTGGGCATGGCAGGGGTTCCTGGGCAGGAGTATGGGAGGGGTCTTTCTTTCTGGCTGTCACAGGGACTGTAATCCACTGCCGGCTTTTCGTGACTGGGGACCAGGTATAGCAATAATGCTACAGTGTATTGGACATTCTCTGTATAGTCGAGCCTTGTCCCAACCAACTACTTTTAGTCTCTTTCACCCTGACGGGAAGTCCTGCTTAACATCACTCATACCATAGGTCTAGGTGACAAGAGGTTATGGATAATCCAGGAATTATTATACAACTTGTCTTGTGCTGATGGGTCAATTATAGCCAGAGTGCTGACAGTAAAAATTTCCTATGTGTTTTTAGGAGCTTTAAAAACAGTATTTTCTTCATAATTCCAAGAAGAGTGTTTTGCAGAAAAAGGCCACGACTGAATAAAGACCTTATTTTACAGTAACATCTGCTCGTAGAGGTCACATGTCACTAGTGAACTGAACATGGGTATTTTTAGAAGGATAAAAGTTTCCCTGTTTTGTACTCTGATGGTGGCAGTGAAGCTGTAAAAGTGCCGGAATCATAAGCTTTGTTTTTCTGAAACTGTTTATTACAAAGAATTTATGAAATGGAATGTTTATCCTACTCCCTTTAAAGTATGAATATCATCTTTTAGATGAAAATTTCAGGTAATGATCTCTCCCTAAAATTGAAAGTTGTATTTCCCCCCATGGAAAATGTATATTGTATTGCATCATAATTCGTAGGCACAAAATATAGGACACTTATGAGTATATACAGGTTGGTTTCTTTTTTGAGAGAGAGAGACGGGAGAAGGCAGGGAGAGAAACATCGATGCCTCTTACATGCGCCCTGCCCAGATACTGAACCAGCAATCTAGGCACATGCCCTGACTGGGAACTGAACCAGCGATCTTTTGCTTTGCAGGACGACACCCATCTAACTGAGCCACACTGGTCAGGGCAAAATACAGCACACTCTTAGATGCAGGAGCAAGGTGTATGTGTTTTCTTGGGAGTACAGCCATTGAAATGTTTTTGTCATTCCCCTGACCAAGCTCAGAGTCAGGAAGTGGGAGTGGAATGGGCCTCGATTAGCATCCATCAGTTCAAAGCAGAGATGAAAGTAATGCTATTGGACTTGAGTAGACCACAAAAGAAGCAATGTGCTTGGATCCCAGAGGACCTGTTTATGGCTAAAGCTTTTTATTGTTTGTTTGCATCTCATTGATCCCTCCTTGGGAAAGAGTTTGAGAATGAAAAAGGGAGGCAGTGTTGCCTCATATGGTTTAGTTGGTTCAAAAGAGCCTGTTAATTCCTGCCTCTCCACTAGCCAACACCCCCCTCCCCACCCCCCCCACACACGCACACACCTGTCTCCGTGCTGGCACAGAAGCTATGTGAGGGCAGGGATTGCCTTCACTGAGACTTTAGTGCTTAGAACACAACCTGATGCGTGATAGGCCTTCAGTAAATATTAGCTAAACAAATTTATACAGTTAGATGGAACCCTAATTATTGCATATATTTCTATTTGCTTAAAATGTTCCCTCCTTTTTCCCGGGAAAAACAAATACCCTTTGTACCCCCGCAAGTCAAATTTTCTAACATTTTGCCTCTCAAGATACGAGGAAAGTGGCTGGAAGAATTTTTTTAAAATCACTCTGACAGCTACTCTATATTAAATTGCTAAACAGAAAACTTTATTCTGCTATAGGCTAATTATTGCAGTAAGTAACTGTGACCTATGCTTTTCATGCCCTTGCTTTTTATTGTCACCTCAGTGCTCTTTAATTGCTTTCGATCCCTGCTTGGTGAGACTAGTCAAAGGGCGGGGAACCTGAAAAGTGACATCAGAATGTTGTTTTGGCCTTTAAGGGAGGAAAGGCAAAAACTAAGAGTGGAAACCAAGATGGTGGACCATAAGACATCTTATTCCTGTACAAACTTCACTTTGCACAAAATGGTCTAACGCAATTCATGTAAAACGACATCACCTATCGAATCGGCAAGCCAGTTCGAGACTAAAGTGGATGTTGAAGTAGACTGCGTTTATCGAAGCAGTGAGGACTGTTGGTTTAGTGAGGCCCTGTAACACACGGGACTGTGCTCTGCTGACCTTTTCGTTTGTTTCCTAGTTTGACATCGACAACAAGATCGAGTTCTGATGCTCTGCAGGGGCGATACGCAGCTCCTGAACAGGAGGTAAGTTCATTTCCTTCTCTTGTCCTGCTTTATCTCAGAAGTCCCATTTTTGGGGAAGGCTTTTTATGTTTATTTGCATCTTTATTGATCTGTGTTTCATGATCTCAAGAATACAAATTTTGTACAGAGAAAGAAATGTCCTGTATTTACTATGGAATTAAAATCCTTGATTTTCCTCCCATAAAATGGGCCTCTTGTGTGGCTTCCTGCTGCCCCCCTAGCAGAGGCAGCCCAGGGTGCTTTGCTCTTTCCTTCTGTCCTAATGGAATGCACGTGTGTGGCTTTAACTTCTAGTCCATTCCTCTGTTTTATACCTGTCTGTGCCCTCCATATGTAGTACAACTGTGAGGTCATATAATAGCTGCTCTGAAGGAGGAGAAGATGCTGGAGAAGGGCAGGAAGCAGCATCTGCTGTGTGCCGCACGGCTGAGCACTGTCTGTACATTAAATGCTCGTTTAAGTGCATCAGTTCCCTCAGGTGGGCATTTTATCAGGTAAAGAATTGTGACTAGGTGTCCAAAGAATCATGGTGGTTGGCAGATGCCAGTCGCTCAGAAGAGTGTCTTATTTTATTCCTTTTGCAAAAGTGTTTTTCTGGGACCCTCCGTGGAACATCCACCAAGGTCTAAAAAGGCTAACCAGATGGAGACAGCCAGAAGACTCAGCTCTGACCCCAAGAATGGAGAGAATGGGAAGTCCCAGTGATGGCCAAGACTTGTGGCACATGCTGTGTTCCAGGCACTGTTCTAGGCACCACATATGTCATTTCATTGAATCCTCATAAAAGCCCAGTGAGAGTTTTATCTCTGTTTTGTAAAGTCATTGAAACTTTTGATTTGCCCGCATGTAAACCATGCACTCTGGCTCCAGAGCTCGTGTTCCTAACCACAGCTACCCAGGAGCTCCACTACTGTCTCCTGGCCGGGCTGGGCTGCTGACCCTGCCTGGTGTCGCATCCTGCCTGCATCCCAATGGCTTTTCCTGGGTTTAAGAGCCCTGGTATATCCGATGGGCGCTTCTTTCTGCAGCTGCCTCTCTGGGGATGGTCTTTCCTGCACCTGACCTGGAGAGTGAACCGCTGTGAAGGGTTGTCAGTCTGCCAGCGTCATTCACCAGTTCTTTCTGTCACTTTTTTAAAAAAGGAGAAAACTGTGCTGAGTCTGAATAGGTTACTGCCTATTATGCAGAAGAGAATGGTCTCTAGAAGGCAATGTTTGTTGTCACCACCGACTGGGTGCCCACCTGCTGAGGTGGTACCTCAATGTCCCTATTGTGCACAGAGTTAAAGTGCAAAAAACAGCGAGTCTCTAAGGAAGATTTAAGAGAGGATGTTTTTCTTATTCTAAGGAAAAAGTCCCAGTGTTTCCTTCGGAAATGGAGTGTGTGCAGGATGGAAGTTGGTTTGCTCTTTTTGCATCACGTTTCACAGAATACACCTTTGAAAGAGAATTTCTTGTGGTAACCTAAGCTGCAAAAGAACTAGGACCCCAGCACATCATGTCTTGGGCCCCCTGAAGGAATTTGTGAGGCTTTGTGTCACTTGTTCCAAGATTCTGTCAAGGCCAGTCTCTCTATCACAAGTCCCCTTAATGTAGGAGGGAAACAAGGATGTGCCCTTGAAGTGTATAAATGGGGAGAAGGGTCAGCCTCCCAGGTCCTTGTCCCTGACTCACTGTTCTTTGTAGTAAAAATATTATCAGCCAGAAAGTGCCAAGGACCCAGCCCTTCCCAGACCGTCTTGGTACATGTAGGGTTTCTTATTTGTTTATGAGAGTCCTTCTGGAATCATGTCGTTATTTTTTATAATCTGATATTTGTTAAATTATGTGTATTATTTTGAGCAGGTTAGAAACATGGTATGAAACTTGAAATGATAGCAGACTCTTCAAAGGAAGCGTCGCACCCATGCCTGTCCCGGCACCCCAGTGCATAGAGACAGCCAGGGGAGCAGCCTGACTTTTACAGGAACTGTGGGTAGGCCTCTTACTCCAGATTCCTTAGCTTCACCATTTCTGGTGCTGCCGGCTCCAGCAGCTCCCAGATATCACATGCTACCTGCCGCCTCTTGGGAATTATGGACCTCGAAGTTCCTGTCCTGCATTCATGTCCCAGCTCCATCACTAAGCTAGTGGTGTGACTTCAGGCCAGTTCTTTAACATGCCTGACCTCAGTTTCCTCAGCTGTAAACAGGATAATACAGGGGTCAGTGGCTGCTCCCTTACACCTCTGCTGTGAGCATTCATTCCTGCAGGTTGCCCAGGAAGGGCTTGCTCCCTGGCATGGTGACTCTGCCACTTGGCAAAGCCTGGGAGCTGCGATTTAGGGTCTGTTGGCTCACAGCAGTCGTAGTAACTGAGTGTGTACGTGTGAAGGGGATCTGGCGGCTCGCCTCCATGTCCGTTGTATTTTCTATCACCAGCACACAGAGCATCTGGGAAGAACAGATGCTTAGATAAAACCCTCTGAAGGGGTAAAGTGTACAGTTCAGGATCTGGGATGTAACTCAGACGGGGAGGGCTTGGCATGTGGTGGCTGTTAGTGCTTTCCTGATACGGAGAGAAAAGCAGAAAGCAAGCCACCTGACTGTTGCTTTTGCTCTCCCAGGTAGCTCGGTGTTGCTTTTGCTTCGGTCCCTATGGAGAAGGTAAGTAGAGAACTTGTCCCTGTGTATCTGTGTGGCCCTACACACCTGTAGCTCTAGTCTGTAGGCATTGGGGATTCAGGTACAAATAACTGAATGGTGAGGGGAAACTTTTATTCCAAAGCCAGTTTACTGTGTGTATACTTTTCACATTCTTCCCCAAGAGGGTGGTTGGGTTCTGTTTGTTTGTTTGGTATTCTAGCAGGTGAGAAATCAGTCTCATATATTGACTCATGCTTGAGCTTGAGTTAAGTTGTGCAGTGAGATTTAAAGAAGCAGAAAATACATTTTTTTAAAGGAATGAAAATTTGGAAAATACCAGGAGATCCTGACACCTTCTTTGGACTATTTCTTTCCCTTAACTTAACTTTTCTTCTTGGGTTGGAGGATCCCAGGGGCTTGAGAACTCCTGGTCTGCTCTCTCTCACTTTCTTCTGAACTTGTAATAAGTTTTGTGGTTTTAATGGCTCTCTTCTGTCTCTGTTAAACTAAGTGGGATGTTAGGCAACTAATCCTGTGCAGGAAGGCTCTGGGGTTGGGGGGGGGGTGCGTTGCCTGAGGGTACAAGTGGCATCTGACATCTTTTCTACTGAACAGCCCCTGGGATGAAGTGAGTGTGTCTTTGCTAAAGTGGTCACTGTGCATGTGGTCGCTCACTGGGCCTGTACTGGCTTTATGGTTCACAGACGCTGAAGAGCAGCAGAACATGAAAGAGGGACCGGGTGTCATTTATGACGAAAAGAAAAGCACCGTCTATAGCTATTCCTATTTCCACTGTGTGTTCTTTTTGGCTTCCCTCTATGTGATGATGACCGTTACCAACTGGTTCAAGTGAGTGGCTCATTTTCTTAGATGTTTCAGGAGGGGCAGTTTTTGAAAAAGCAATATCGATCCTATTCTTTAATGTGCTGAGACACAGATCAAATCTGGAGTCAGCTAAACTGTTTTCCACGTCAGGCAGTACTCAACTCTACAGAAATGGTTCAGGTTACTAACAGTCTAGCGGCACGCTTTAACCCTGGCACTGCCAAGGCTTACTGCAAGTTTGAAAAAAAGGAGGGTTAACTTCATATGAGCAGTCTTATAGAACATAGTATTAATAATAGTAATGGAGGAAGCACTTGGAATTCTTAAGTAATCATCTGCTTGTAAAATTTTTGTTGAATGTATTGGGGTGACATTGCTTAATAAGATTATATAGGTTTCAGTGTACAATTCTATAATACTTCATCTGTATATTGCCTTATGTGTTCTCTACCCCATCTGCTTTTAAGAAAGAGAAAATACCCCTTTTCTACTTTGTATTTTGTCTTTATTCTTTACACTTTCATTATAGAAGTTTAAAACACCTTTGACAAAAAATTAATATGCAAATATAAAAAGGAACAGTGACTTCTCTCGCATAACCACTGTGAAAATATGGTGTATATCCTTTTATTCCTCTTCTATGCATTGACAAATCTATGTAATTATTTTAACATAAATGATTACATATCCCTCCTTTGAGTTTTTGTTTTGTTTTTGTTTAACTTGGCAGTGAAAACATAAGAGATTCTTTTTGAATCATATGGATTCTTTTTGGTTCATTCTTTGGTCCAAAGTTTCTGTTAGATCATAGTTTGTTATAAATTAGGATATACATAGGATAGACATTTTGGCTCACGGTGCTTTCTGTTTTTCACTCATTCAACAGATATTTGAGTGGCCTCTATGTGCCAGTCTGTTCTGGGTGGAAGGGCTTACATTCTAATGGGAGAAGCCTGGTAGGATTGTAAAATGGTGCTGCCACTTTGGAAAACAGTCTGGCAGTTCCTCAAAATGTCAAACATAAAGTTATGATATGATCCAACAATTCTCCTAAGTGTATACGCAAGTCAAGAGAAAGCATGTTTGTGTTCACACAAAAACTTGTACACAATGTGCACAGCAGCATTATTGATAGTAGCCAAAAAAGTGGAAGCAACCCAAATGACCATCAACTGATGATGGATAAACAAAATGTGTGGTATCCAGACAACGGAATGTTACTCGGCAATAAAAAGGAATAGTATGGTACTGACAAGAGCTATAGCATGGGTAAACCTTGAAAAAATTACGCTGAGTGAAAAGTGCCAGTCCCAAGAAGCCACATGATTCCATATGAAAATGAAAATGTCCCAAATAGGCAAATCCATGGAGACCAAAAGTGGATGAGTGAATGCTGGGGGCTAGGGTGAGGGCTGGAAATTGGAGGGTGGCTGAGGGTGCAGGATTTCTTTTTGGGGTGATGGGAATGTTGTAAAATGGATTGTGGTGATGGCTACACAAGTCTATGCCCATAACAAAAGCCATTGGGTTGTGCACATCAAACAGGTGTGAATTATAGATGAATTCAGTTGTTAGGCAAAAGGGAAAAGCTGGAGGGGGCAGAAGCAGGGAAACACTTGGTAGAAGAGACCTTCTCCTCGCCTGTTCTCTCCCGGCTCTGACCACAGATGACTCTCTTGTTTTCACAGTTACGAAAGCGCCAACATTGAAACCTTCTTCAGCGGGAGCTGGTCCATCTTCTGGGTCAAGATGGCCTCCTGCTGGATATGTGTGCTCTTGTTCCTGTGGACGCTGGTCGCACCCCTCTGCTGTCCTACTCGACAGTTCTATGTGTGAGCATCTGAGCAGTTCCTGTGGTTCAGCGGGCCTGCAGGCTGGAAGCGACGTCCTTTGAACAAGTGTCCCAGAGTTTTGAGCAGTGACTGGTGCTTTTCGAAAAGCTGGCATCCCCTGGCTGGAGTGTGCTTGAAACGGCTTAAAAAAATTTTTACCCGATTAGCTTTTTAATTCTAAAAATTGAAAAGAAACTACCAGATTATCCCAAAAGAATTGAAATATTCTACTAGGCTGATCCTGAGTGATAATATATTTTGTATGTGTCTTGCCCTTAAAAACTGGGATAGTAGTTAGGCTAGTATTTTTCTTCTGCATGTTTTTACCAAAACAGAGTTTGGAGTACGACATCTTCTCACAGGGATAGAAATTTACCTTGTGTGGCCTATCATTCCTATCCTTGGAATAGAAAACATGCCCGAATCTTGAGCCCTCAGCTCCTGGCAGAATGCAGACCCCTTGCCACACCCCTGCGGCAGGAGCCTGCTCACAGCCCCCTGGTAGGTACAGGGCACAAGAGGAAGGCACCTACTGTTAGCTCCCGGTGTGCTGCTTCCTCCTGGCCCCCGCTGACGTCCCAATGCTGGGAATCACATCTGCCGTGGTCTTCCTGTGCCCCTTCCCAGAGGTTCCCTCTTCCTTTCTGGGTTCAGCTTCTTTGTTATAATGTGAAAAAGCAGAATTTGGTACCACCACCCCTGTGATCCCCCACTGTATTGTCACCACCTGATCCAAGTTAATGCAATAATTATGACCTATTTGTGGAGTTATTCACAGGATCATAGAACAATTTCCAAATTGTTTTCTTTGTCTAAATGATGGGGAGCCATAGTTCTTACTTGTTTGTGCTGTTAGTAGTAATAATACTTCAGGTCCTTACTTGAAAAATTGCTTTCTGGCTGAGACCTGCCGCACCCTCTTTCAGCTAAGGTTAGCCCCCCAGCTTCTCTTCCACCATGAGGCCTTCAGAATGGTAGAGGCAGAGGGCTTTGGATCTCTGGATCTGTAATGGGACCATCCTGTTAATGTCTATTGTGGTTTCTTGGAGTAGATTTGCTGAGGTGAGGATCACGGGCAGCACCTGAAACAGGGCTGACCAGATAAGACCTGTCATACCAGTTGTAGAAGTGACCAAATACACCTAGAAGGAAAGGCGGACTGTGGGGGTATTTAATTAAGTCATAAATAACATCCACCGATATTTTTAAAATACATACTTATAGAGTAATACTCATGAGATATTGGACTTTGGGCAGCTGCCCCACAAGATGTCCATTTGCGATGCTGTTGTTCTCAGTCAGGAAAGTGTTGACACAGTGGAAAGTCCTTTAGAGACTCCAGTGGAGGCTCTAAATACTAATGGGGACACCCGTGTTAGTATTTCATGTGGGATGGAAGGACTCCTCAATCTCCCTGGCAGAGAAGGCCTGTGACTGAAAGACTGTCTTGTGCCCTACTGTATGTATGAGTTGGGCAGAACTGGGTTCCATGTAAGCTGGGCTCCCATGTGCCAAAATGCTGGCTTTGGAAATTATTCAAATTTATTGTGTCTACTTTTTTGCCCTCTTCCTAAGAAAACAAGGAAAGAAAACAAATGCAATTTCTGAACCCTCTAGGAATGTGCCTTAATGATGGTGTCTTGAGATTCCATCTTTAAAGGTACTGGTGAGAAAAGGAGTCTCTTTTTAGGCCAGGAGTTCTTCGTGCTCAGTGAGCCAGTGGGAGTGAGCTCTGGGTGGGAACAGGCTGCGGGAGTGGGACTGTCTGGGCAGCAGCAGCTCCCTGGCAGAGGCCCCTGCAGTGGCTACCAGGTGCAGTGACAAAGGGCTCTGAGTAAGTGAGATCGGCTTCAGGAAAGACCACAAGGGGAGGCAGATCAAGAACTTGGCTTGTATCAGCAACTAGTTTTGTTATATTTTCTTCCTGTGAGCTGGGTCTGGTGGCCAGCTGTGTGACTTTAGAACTTGTCCTCACAGCAGGTCAAGGTCAAGCTGACAAGGCTGGGTGTTCTTTGGCTGGTCTTTGTTGACCCCCTTCACTGCAGAAAGAAGCTCAGGGAAACACAAAAGAAAGGCTATTGCCAGTGGCAGGGCCCTGGGAGCTTCCTTCCTTAGCCTGCCCAGCCAGCCCATGGTTTCCAGGTGCTTAAGACTTGGTTTGTGGCCTGAAATTCCTTTCTAAAATTTGGTCTAACACAAGAGGACTAGTTACAGTCACCTGGTTTTTATTCTCAACTGAGAATTTACACAAGGTTCATCTGAGTGATCAATAGAGATGTGGACATACTCTGAGGACTGTGGGCATATACATAAGTTGACTTTAGTTATTATTAATTGTAATAAACAACACTCAGGTGATGAGTCAACATTCAGCTGTAGGTTTAAAGAACCTACATTTTTGTGCTATTGTGATTTAAGAGACTGGAAAAATTGTGCCAATTGTTTTGAGTTGCTATAATGATACTGTTCATTTGATAAATTTTTGTTAAATAATAGACTTCGGCCTCCTACAACTTTTTGTACATGACTTTTTAAAAAATGCGTTCCAAGAAGCTGCTGGTCAGATTCCTGTAGCAGTGAAAGCTGAAAAAGTTTAAAAATTCTGTGTGTATGTTTCCTCTGGGCTATTCATCTGATGTGGAAAATATTTCCCCTTTCATTTCCATGAGGAAAAAGACTTAGGTGGGGGAAGGGGTTCTTTTGAGAGTGCTGCTGTATATACCTAGACGCATCTCCTGACTGAAGACCAGACACTTTTCTGTCAGAGCTTCCTGACACCCTGCTTTGTCCTTACTGGGTCTTGCTTTTGTTGGTTTTGCTTTTGTCCTCACAGTTTCTTGGGAAAGGGCTTGAAGGTCTTGGTCGCAGGAAGTACTGGGAGCTCTTCTGTAATCTAATGAACTGTGTTCTTATGAGCTGTGGGAGGGTGGGTTACTGGGGGCTTGAGGTTCTGGTGCCCATTAGAAGTGGCCAGCAGGGTCTCCCACACAGAATTGTTTATTTCCAGCTTTCAGAGGTTCCTTCAGTATGGATGACCTGTGTGTCATGCTGATTCCACCCATCCCAGTTGTCACCCTCTGCCTTTTAAAATTATGTGCTTAATTTGGGCCAGACGTTTACTACCATTGGTGCTTCATTTATCTGCAAAAAAGGGAATTCCAGAGCCTGTATTTAAGATGCCTGGGTTTTTTCCTCCCTTGACTGCCTTTCTAAATAGCCTCTCATTTTGCCATGCATCCCTGTTGTACCCCTCTTCGTAATGAAAGAGGGTTTATCCTGTAAGAAGGGTGTGACCTTGGGCTGAGGACCTGTAGGCCCAGAGAGAACACTGGGCCTTCTTAAACCAGGGAAAGTACAGCAGCCACTTGGTTTACGGACTTCTCTGTAGGGCATTCTTAATTTGCCAATAGCACTAACTCCCTGTGGCTTTGTTCTTAAGGCCACCATGTTTCCTGCCACTTTTAATATAATTGTAAGGACTCAGATATTTTAATACAGTGTTGCATTTCAGGCAGAGATGGACTCTCCAAAGTTAGACCTACTTTACAGGACTAGACAGCTATTTACACAATTCCTCCGACTAATGCTAGACATTCTCAAGATCTTTCTTTTCTTCTTTAGTAAATCATTTGCAGAGGTGTTCATTTCGAAAGGGGAGAATATGTGATTTTTACCAAAGAGGTTTTTTTTTGTTTGTTTGTTTTGTAAAATTTTTTCAGCAAAAACTTAATTGGGGAAGGGTAGATTAAGAATGCATATGTCTAAATTCACTTCTATAGGAGTTTAATCATATTTATGTGAGTAAAATGATGGAAGAATTCTTGAAGGTAATCCTTTGGCGTGAAGGATCCTGGGAAATTCTCTCAGGTAAAGAATTGTAGCAGATGTGTAATATATGTCTTGAGAGCTATTTATAAGAAATTTAAGAGGATTGTTTTGTTCTCCATAATTAAAGATTTAAGGGTTTTGTTTTTTTTACTTTACAAAAAAGATCTTTACAAAAATTTTATAGTCATAACTTTGTCAATTTTTAAAACTTTTCTGAAACAATTAGCTGTAGCCAAATTATGTGGTTATGGTTTGCAATATTAGAATTTTGAAGATGTAATATGTGTGGTAAATCTACTGTTTGAAATTTATAATGGTCTCAGATATGGTTAGTGTTTTGGTAACTTTTTAAATAGTTTTTTCCTCTTTAGTCACAGAAGCAACTATGGATTCATACTTGTTTTTGAATGCTAATTTTTCTATGAAGTGTCTGAGTTGACCAGTCTTTCCCTATGTAGAAAACTCAAAACTTGTTAACTCTGTACTATAATAAAATTTAAAATTGAAAACTGTGTTGTTTTTTTCTTTTTTCTATTGGATACATTTGTAATTAAAGTCTTCCAGGTTATCTTTTCCAAGATATTACCTTCACATGTTTATCAGCTCTCCCGACAGCTTCTTAGAGTCTTCTTGTAGTTCTTGAGAACAAAAGTACAAACATGAAAACCCAGGCTTTTTAGCTTCTCTGGCTGAAAGCCCTGTGTTCCGCTTCCTTTTTCTTATGCTCGTGACACACTGTCTTAAATATGAGAATTAGAGTCTTTTTCTCTTTTTTAAATTTAAAGTTTTTTGTTTGTTTTTAAAGATTTTTATTTATAAAGAGAGGGAAAGGGAGGAAGAAAGAGAGAGAAACAATTTGTTGCTCCAACATCCTCAGTAGCTAGGGACCTGGCCCACAACCCAGGCGTGTGCCCTGGATATTGAACTGGCAATGCTTTGGTTTGTAGGCCAGCACTCAATCCACTGAGCCACACCAGCCAAGTTTAGAGTAAGTCATCCTGACATTTTGAAAGTGATTATTGTAATTCTGTTTTTGTTCACGTCACACTTAAAGTCATGGCAGGCAGATAACTTCTTATCAAATCTCTGCAGCCCAGAACCACACCCAAGGTACCATCCCTGGAAACATCATCTACCCATTACTAGACCTGACTTGGTTCTTAGTTCCACCTTTTCAGTCATCCTAACTTGTTCCATATTAAAAGGCCTGGTTTGCAGCTGAATAGCTTGCTTAGCCTGCTTCTCAGCCATAAGTGGTTGGGAGCCCAGTGACTTCCCTTTGAACTGTCCATTTTAGTGTGAGCTGATTGTGTTTTTGTTAGTTCAGTTCCCTTAAAAACATTGTGTTTTCTGTGACTCTTCACTTTGTTAGATAAAAACCACCCCACCAGTCTTTTCCAGATACAGCCCCCTCTACTTTGACCTACAGGTCAGAGTGTGATCATACCTTGGTTCTTGCATAAGCTCTTTTGTCTGGCTGAGAAGATAAGGCATACTTTTAAGATTCTTAGAAACTTTTTTTCTAGCCAGGAGTATTTGAGAAGCATTTCCTTAAAATTTTCTGAGATCTTAACAAGGGGCTTTATCTTGACCCCAAGGTTACATTTTAAAAAAAATGTAAATAATATATCCAAATTATTATTTTAACCTCAGGTCACATTTTACCCGTGGCATCTTAGAAATGATAAGTATTATAGTTAATAAGTGTTGAAAAATACTTCACTGAATATTTCATATGTATTGTTAAATAAATAATTTAGAAAACTATACAGTGTGATCCAAATCCTGTGTGTTTGGACTATTCAAGTTATTCTGACAGTTGTTTTAATAGTAAGACTATTCAAGACTATTTTCAGTTGGGGGTTTGTAATAGGGCAGAGAGCTCAGTTTCAACACTGAATTCAAGGGCAAGTGGGAATTTATAGCTGACAAGCAGAGGGAGGGGGTCCAATAGATGGAAAATTAGGAGACATCAGTGTAAGGGGATTCTTGCTAAAGGTAAGTCAAGAATTTTTACATCAAAGGTGGGGAATGAAGAACTTGATCAGATTTCAAGGGTAAAATAGGGGGAATCTTGCAAAGACCGGACTGTGCAGGCATGGTAAGTGAAAGGATAAAGGTGGCACTATTTGCTGAGCAGGCCTATGGCCTTGTTAAACATGACTGCCATTTTACTCTTCTGAGCTTATGTCCCCAGGACTAGAAATTATAGAAAGCAAGAACAGAACTAACTGCTCTCTAAGCCACAGGCAGAAGATGACATTGGAACAAACTGCAGCCTCTTGTTACAACACCGCAACAGCCCAGGGGCCACACAACAGCAACGCCCCCCCCCCCCACCTTTCTTAATCCAATTATAATCCAAAAAAGCTCGAAGTCCCCACCCCTCAATGCTGGTGTATCTCTTCACACCATGCCCCTCCCCTTTCTTGGAGAGTGAATAAAAACTTTGTCTACATTTTCTTCTCTTTGTGAATTCTTTCATAGCCTGCATCGCTGGCCACCATAACAATAAGGGCAGAATGGACATGGAAGGGTTGAGGTCCAGGCCTATTCAAGATGAGTAATCAGAGGAGCGTTACTGAAGCTTGGTCAAGGTGAGGGTCTTGGTCGGAACACATGCACACTTGCCCACTCAGAACATATACCGAAGTGTTCGCCTACTGTTTTGCATAGCAGCATCCCACCCTGCTTTTCTCCCTCCATATTCTTGGAATCTTTCTCATGGTTACAGCAGGAGCAGCTGAGTTCTTTCCCCAGAATTGTCATAGCTACAGTAATTGATTCAGGTGTCTAAGCTGGGCATTCAACCTCTCTGGAACTTTGGACTTGGAACTGAAAGCACAGCTTTAGACTGGCTGTTGTCTTGCACCAAGGAGTTGGGAAACAAAAGACGTTGTAGTGACTATTTTAGGTGTTATGGGCACAGGAAAAGCCAATTTACATGAAGACATCGGATTAAAGCGGTTGTGCAGAATAGCTGTGAAAGAGAAAAGGGGGGCAGAGAGAGAGAATTTCTTAAGGTGTTCTAGTCCCCATGTTACTTAATGGAAAGAGGGTTCTTTCAAATGGCGCCTTGGTGTAAAACCCAACAACTCATGTTGAGGAAAACAGGTCTTTATTTACAATATTCCAACCTGGGGAGGGCTGTGAACATTCCTACTCAGAGCCCTGTCCTCCCATGGGACCCAGCATTTCCCTTGCTCCCCAAAAGGCTAGAAGCCAAAACCATGCCCAGAAGTTCCCCATCCCTTATCTGTCGGCTCTCTCCTTCAGGATCTGGGGTACGATGTCATCAGCCTCCGTATAATAGTGCAGGAAAGCATGTGCCATGTTGCACAGGATCATAGTGAAGTCCCAGTTTTAATAGTTCTTTCTGCCTGTCCCAAGTTTCGAAAGTCTTAAAAGTCCAGGCTTTGGAGTACGCTGCAGTCGGCATGATTAAAGCAGCAGCAGCAGGCCAGCTTTCTTACTAGCCCAGGCTGCACGGCCTCTTCCCTTCTTTCAGACTGCATGGCTCTGCATCCTTCCAAAACCGCATGGTTCTCCCCTCTACCTCTTTGCAAACCACATGGAGTTCTCCCTTTCCTTTCAAAGCCACATGGCTCTCTCCTGCAAATGGCTGCCTCCTTATTTTTAAATCCTGAGCACAGTCTGTGACTCACTGGGCATGATAACCAGTTCAGACCATTCACAGAACCTTGCGCAGGCCCCTATGCTCTTTCCTCACCATTCCTTGGTCAAAACCCCTCCCATCTCCTGGGGCTTTGGAAGAACCAAATCACTTGCATAACTAAGACACTAGCTACCAGCCATAGATATGCAAAGGTATCTTGAAAACTGTCACCTCCTCCATTCCCCAACTGCAGTCTCTGAGGAATTTTGGGGACCCCATCCTGTAACACCCAGTTCTATTCCATTTCAGTGGCCCAACTTAAATAGTGATGATACTTTATTGAGCACTTGATGCATATCTGGCATAATTCTCACAGTGATTCTATAGATGTTACTGTCCTTTCTGATTTTCATTTTTACATGAAGGAGAAAAGCAAATTTGTTAAAATCCTGACTTGAATGTAATTGTTTTCACAGAGGTTGCCAAGTCTCACCGTTCTACCCCTTTCCCATCTCCTTTCTTTACCACCTCTACCCTCCACCCACTCACCCCCTCTCAAGATCTTCCCCTTTCGGTCAATAATTCCTCTTCCTATGTAGAGCTTTCTATTGGTTCTCTATTTGGATAACAACTTATATCAGTAAGGAATTGCATTTGAGTAACAGAAACTGGACCTCAGTAACTTAAACACCTGGGATTTTGGTTCACATCTCAAGGATATGAACCAACATTTACTGTGAATTACGGGCTTTTCTCTCTTGGCCTCTAGGGGCTGCTTTGCAGACCCATCTGATTTACATTCCGGGCAGAAGACCAAGGAAGGACCAAGGGCTCCCTGGAGAGAAGCACGCTGCATATTTTAAGGCAGGAAATAGGAGAGTCTGGAGTGTCTTGTTATTGCCAGAAAATAAGAATACTTTCAAAGCCCCTTTGATGACAAGCTAAATTATGTCTACTAATGAATATCATCTAGAAATAAGGTTTGTCATAGTTACAGTATTTCATGTGTGTTTTTCTGCCTTTTGGAGTGAGTGAAGAGACTGATGACTATGTCATAATATTAATAAAAATTCAAAAGAAGATAAGGTAATTAAATTTGAAATCAATGTTTAATGTTTAAGTTATAATTGACTACAGTTATAAGATTAAACTTTAGACTTAGTGTGATGTAACTGTTGAAAAAGATTTTGTCTACAGAAATGTGAGTTCTTGGGTGTTTGAAGGGCTTGAGAAAATCAGATGTATTAAAATTAGATTGTATTTTAAAATCTCCAAAATTTATTATTTAAAAAAATATTTTATTGTTTATGCTATTACTGTTGTCCCAGTTTTTCTGCCTTTGCCCCTTTCCATTCAGTCACCCGCTTCCCACGGTCAATCCCCACACCATTGTCCATGTCCCAGTGTAAAGGGGTACAGAGCATGGTTCCCCGGGTAGTAGGATAGCACCCTCACAATCCTGGCTACACGCAGGATTGGAGGCAGGGAGAGTGGATGGCACAGCCTTTAAGACATATTGCATAACAAAGGCAAGTTAATAGCTGTGCCTTTCTGAAAGGAAGATTTTGGAAGCTGCAGAATTGTGTACCTGACTGTGAGAATGCAAAATGACTTGAGACATAGCCAGGGGGGTGGATGCCCTCACAGAAAGCCTGTGAGTCACTGGGAGCACCTGCCCTGACTAAAGACGGCAGTCAAAAGAGGGTCAAAGACACTGCAGAGCTCGAAGACACTAATGCACCATAGGGAGGGCCAGAGATGAGGTCACACAGAAGGTTCCAGAGTTGAGCATTTAAATTAGTGCAGGCTGGAGATCAAAGGGGAGCCTGGAGGTTGGGAGGTCTGCTGGAAGTCTGCCTGGAAAAGATGGCGGCAGAGCTGACAGTGCTGCAGGGACCTGCCTAGCTACCCATACTTGTGAGAGATGCTTGGAGCTGAACCGTGACCGGGAATGCTGAGCTGCCGACTTCTGCTTTTCTGAAAGATGATACTTCTGAGTGGCGTATTCTGAAACTGGCCTGTTTTGGCAGAGGCAGGCAGGACTATGTGTTTTTTAAAGAGAACAGGACTTAACATCAGACTTCTGCCAGTATTCTAAACCCATATAACCTTTAAATAACCCCTTTCCTTTTTCACCAAACTTTTGCATTGGGAGTCATGCTTCTTGGCAGCAGGCAGTTGAACCCCATGGCTGTTCCAGAACACCACTGGCAGGGTTCAGTAACACCTGGGTCATGCATATATGTTCTATGACTAATCCCTTCACCTTCTTTCAACCACTCCCCCACAACCCCTCCTCTCTGGCTACTGTCAGTCTGTTCCTTGTTTCTATGCCTCTGATTCTATTTTGCTTGTTAGTTTATTTTGTTCATTAGATTCCCCTTATAAGTGAGATTGAGTCAGGATAGTGAGAAGTTAGGAAAATTCCTTGGCAAATTGAATGGGGAAACTGAGACAAATAGTCGAACACAATGGTGAGCAATTTACAGCCAGGTGCAGCTGGTCACTGGGGCTGTGGAAGGCCTGGGAGAGGGGAAAGCTGGGAAAGCAAGGACCTCACGCCAAGGTAACCATTTCTCCCCTGGCCTTTCCTCCCTGGAGATAACATCTAGGCCTCAGTTGTGCTCAGCTCCAGGTCCAGAAAGCCAGCAAAACCAGGTGGGCAAAGCCAGGACCAATTGCAATGACTAAAGACCCCCCTGCCCTCCCACTGACCAATCAGTGGAGACCATGACCCTGAAAGGGCACATCTGGAGAACTGATGAATATTCTAATGCAACTCTCCCCCAAGACCTTCCCTAAGATTCCTGCCTGCAAGAAAGAGATAAAAGTCTCAAGACAAAGGATCCAGTGCACGTGTTCTCCCTTTCCTTCTTCCCCCCACTTCTTTCCGCACAGGCAGGCCTCTCCTAAACTCTTAAGGCAATGGGCAGCTGGCAGCTTGTCTTAGGGTAATCCCCTGAACCTGTCCCAAAAGTCCCCCTTTCTCTGACTTCCAAGTGAGCTAAGGCAGCCCAGCCAAGGCTCTGCTGTTCCTTCATCTATGTTAAGCCCTTCCTTGTTTCACTGTCCCCAGCTTTAATAAATATAGCCTCATAGTCACCTGGACTCATGTTGTGAAATCTTTCCTACATGAAGTCAAGAACCCCATACACTACAGCTGGCCCTAGGCAGACCCACTCAGGGCCAGGCCCCTGTCTGGTAACAAGATCACATGGTAAAATTTCCAAATTTTAATTTAAAAAATTTGATAAACATTTGGGTATACTTTATCAAATTTATAAGCCAACAAGGCATTAATCAATATAACATAAAGTTGAATGAAGTAGTAACAAAAAATTTATTCAATTTGTAAATAAAATAACATGTTTACAGGCTTTGAAACTATGTTTGAAAAGATGAAATTTAAATATATAAAATATAAGTTGAGACAACTTATTTCAGTATGTGAAAGTGCTCTTCAGACATAAGGAAAACTCAGTTGACACTCAGGTATATGAGTCAGTATCAGCTAAGTTATAGTTATGCTATGTTACAAGCAACTCCCAAAGCCTCAGTGATTTACAGTGACTAAAGTTCACTTCCTACTCATGTCACATGTCTGTTGTAGTCTGTCTGTAGCTCTGCTCTGAGTTTCCTTCCCTTTGAGAGCCAGACTGATGCTGATAAAGTGTTGCCATAGAGGCCACTTGGAAGAGGGATTATTTTGAACTGAGGCAATTAAGAAGGAACAGATACAATAAAAGCTCTCTGCTTTCCCCCTATTTTGACTGGAAGCAGAAATAGCATAAGTTTACAAAGGTGGACCCTCCTATTCTTTCTATGGGAAGGACAAAAGTTAATCCCTGGCCCTGGCTGGTGTGGCTCAGTGGATTGGGTGCCGGCCTGCTAACCAAAGGGTTGCTGGTTTAATTCCCAGTCAGGGCACATGCCTGAGTTGTGGGCCAGGTCCCCAGCTGGGGGTGTGAGAGAGGCAACTGCACATTGATGTTTCTCTTCCTCTCTTTCTCCCTCCCTTTCCCTTTCGCTAAGAATAAATAAAGTATTTTTTAAAAAGTTAATCCCTGGAGGCAACTTTAAACCCTTATCAAGGTAGAAGGCACTACCTCAAATCTGCAAAATAAACTTTATTCTTGTTTACCTCACTCCCTGGTTACCTCCCCAAAACTGGCCCCTCACAACTTTTGTCTTCAGCTAAAGATGATATATAAGCCTGAGTCCTAAACCACTCCTAAGAGTTACTCTTTTTCCTGGGTATTTCTCTTGTGTATATGAGGTACACATGTTAATAAACTTTTGTTTGTTTTTCTTTTTGTTTTAAAATTTTAATTTATTTTTTAGAGAGGGGGAAGGGAGAGAGAGAGGGAGAGAGACATCAATTGGCTGCCTCCTGTCCAGACCAGCCTGGACTGGGAACTGAACCCAAAACCTAGGCATGTGCCGTGATCGGGAATTGAACCAGCCGCCTTTCACTTTGTGGGACTATGCCCAACCGACTGAGCCACATCACTGAGCTTGTCTTTTAGGTATATCTCTATTAAACCTGTCTGTTTTAAGAAATGTAGCTATGAAATGGAATGTGTTTGTTAAATCAGTAAATGATGAATGTTGGTTAGTTGGCTCAGGAGAGCATGGTCTCATGATAGCTTAACAACAGCCTATATTACAAGATGCATTCTTTTGTGGTTATCTGGCTGATGTCATGAAATCCTGACTTTTGCCAATAGGGAAGATTGTATTTCTCCTTGGCAGGAAAATTCATATTTAATACATTTTGGATCTCATTGCATATTGTTACAGCAAAACTTTTGTGCTTAATTGACTTTTCATTTGCTTCTGATTTTATAGTCAGTACTGATCTTACTGATAAATTAGCATTTTATAATCCATATTGGATCTCTGCCTAGTTAGTTTTTCTGCCCCAATTCTACTTGGTGGTCAAGATTAACTCAGATTTTCAGTTCTCTCCACACCCCCACCATTTTGGCTTTTCAAGATATTCAACTGGATTTTCATAATAATGAACCCAAAGCATTCTTTTCTTCCTCTTTGAAAAATGCGTATGTGGAAGGAAATGAAGACTATGTAAATGAGGACAATAAAGGCTATCCAGAGCTTTCTATATGGCAAGGGATCAGCCACCATCACTTTCACTTGGCAGACTCAAAGGCAGGCAGAGACATGGAAAAGCTTTATAGTAGGAAAAAAGGAAAACTTCAGCCATATTCTGATTGGATGTTGGTGGCACAGGGTAGCTATAGAGGGGTTAAATAGCAGTGGAACATCCCACATTATTGGTTAGAATGTATATTTAGCTTTATCCAGTTAGTCCTAAGGCGGCAAAAATTAGGAAAGCTGTCAGTTATTAATCAAGTCCTGGCCATTTTAGGTTGATTGCTACAGAAGTTATTATTTGGCTTCCTGGACTCACTGCTGCAGGTTGTGGACCAAAGTTCTGTTTGTATGTATAGGCTGGCCATTATCCATTTGTATATTCCATAGCTCATAGTGATGCCTGTATCTCCCTCCGTTACTGGGAGCTTTTAAAAAACTTAAATTGCCTGGTTAAGGAAGGACGGTCAGCTGGCCCTATGCAATTATCAGTAACTTTTCCTTTCTCTTGTTTGTGTCAGACTTACATCACCATCACCTTTATTGTTTCTAACATTGCCAAGCACCTGATATGTGCCAGGTGCCATACTCAGTGCTTCACCTGCATCACCTCTGTTAAGCCTCCCACCAGTTCTATGAGGTCAGTACAGTCATTCCTTGGATCTCGAACATCTCCCATCTTGAACAATTCAGTTCTCAAACAGCCTTCTGGGATGAATTAAGTTCAAGAACTGAGGTTCCACTGTACTAGCATTATTACCCTATTTTACAAATGGGGAAACTGAGGCTCAGAGGTGATTTCCCACCTGTGGTTGTACAGCAAATATGTGGCAGAATGAGAACTGGAACTCAGGTTGAGGCAGGATAAAAGAAGATAGGGAAAGATCCTGACCAGCGGAGTGAGGAAGGCAGAGCTCACATCCTCTCACCAGAAACTCCACCTCTGGGCATGATCAAAGGGAAACAGTTAATGGCAGAAAACCCCTGCGGTGGTCTTGGAAGTCACAACAACAAGGTCCCACTCCTAACTAGAAGGCAGAGTCAAAATTTGGTGCCACAAAGCTTGGAGACAACCGCCCACCACCCTTTGGTGGAGAACAGGACCAATAAAAGATAGGATAAAGTATATGAAACAAAATGGTGTCACTCATGTCAGCCAAGACAGTTGACACTTCGGTTCAAGAAGGAAACTACTTAAGTCATGCCTGGCAGGGTGGAGTGTTCAAGATATCTGTACATGGGACCTGAACAGAGATGTCTGTAGAGGTGGAATACCCCAGGATAAGACCACTGGGAATTCCCCAACAACTTACCAATGGTCTCAAGACACTTGTTAAGAGACTCAGAATGGTGGAGTACAAGACCCTCAAGGGTATAGCTGAGGCAGGCTTCAGACCACTGCTGAGACAGCTGATTTTCACACCTTAGAAACACATAAAATCCTAAGAAGTAGTTGACCATGTGCCCAGCTCACTCTAGAGGTGGCCCATGTCCATTCAGATGCATACTTTTCACTTTTTTCACAGTGGTGCCTGCACTGTGGCTTCTATCTTTTCCTCTACTCGAATAAAACTTGCTTTATTCTCATTCCGATTCATCGTCGAAATCTTTCCTGGCCAAGTCAAGGATCTGGAGGTCGCCTGACACTCAAAAGGCGCGGTAGGGCTGGCCCTCAGAGTGGAAGTGGTCTGGGAACAAGGTCTGTCTTACTCCTGAGTCTCAGCTTCAGCAGTTCCCTATGTCACCTTCTCACTCAGTTAGTAGTCACACTCATGCTTAGTCATTGTAGTTAAGGGCTCCGCTGTTTCAGGTGGCCAGAGCCAGTGTGGGGGGAATGAGTAATGGTCTCTATGAACCTGAGTCCTCTAGAACGTGATTTTCAACTGGTGTGCCGCAAGAATTTTTATTTTTAAAAAGGTTTTTATTTATTTTATTTGTTTATTTGTAGAGAGAGGAGAAGGGAGGGAGAAACAGAAGGAGAGGAACATCAATGTGTAAGAGAAACATTGGTTGCCTTTCATATGGCCCCAACCGGGGACCATGCCCACAACCCAGGCATCTGCACTGACCAGGAATTGAACTGGCAACCTCTTGCGTTGCAGGACGATGCTCAACCTACTGAGCAACACTGGACAGGGCCCAGAGGAATTTTAAAACACGCAATACCTGGCTATTTAGTCAAGGGCACTGACCTTCTTTTCCTTACTTAGATTGTCAAATAAAAAAATGACAACAGTCAACCAAACAATAGCAGTCTGTGTCGTCGTCGGCAGCCGTCCGTCTCGAGAGACGATGGTGTAGCTTCTTAAGAGTCTATCTGCACCACCGAGAATGGCTGTGCAGTCTGACTCGGGAGTGACACGGTATCTGTCTCCTCCCGTGTTGAATCGACATCTTGCTATGACGCTGGAGTGTCCTCTCCAGTGAAGCTGAAGCTACAGAGCCTGGGCAGGGTGATATGGAGGGTCTGCTGTTGCCCATGCAGCAGACCCCCCCTCTCTTCGCAGCTGAAGGATCCAAGGGAAAGACGACGGAGTCAATACAGCTTGGCTTCAGGTGCGCCGCAGGAGTTGCCGGTGTTGACAACAACGTCAAACCGCCTTAGGGACTCCGGCTCCGGATTTTCTGTCGGGGTTTACTCCCTTAGCCTTTCCCAGTCTGTGTAAATAAATCAAAATTATACCTAATTATTTTTGTCAGATTGGCAAAAAGTATATGTTTTGGTGTGCTGCATAATTTTAGTAATTAGCTTATGTGTGCCACGAGATGAAAATGGTTGAAAATCGCTGCTCTAGTAGATGGTAGCCCCCACCAGGCCAGAGGAAGCCTGGCTCTGCGATGTTTGTTAACCAGTGCGTTAATAGCTGGGAGGGGATGCCAGCTGAGCTCTGGCTAATTCAGGGCCACTGGGGAGTATACGACATCCTCTTGGAGGTAAGCCACCCGTTTCTGAGTTCTGTTGCTGAGCTTCTGCACACGGTATTAGAGAAAGCAGGTGAGTAGCCCCCTGCCCTCCCTGCTTCACCCACAGAGCATGGAGATATGGCACGCCAGTCCCAGAGACAGAAATGGGGAAATTGCCCTGGAGTTGCTTATGACATTTGTAGTCATCTGGACTGACTGGGCCTGTTCACCTCCATTCAGTTAGAGGAGGGGTATGCAGGCTGGATAACCCATTTCTCTCCGTTTCCCAGAAACTATCAATGTTACAGATGGAAGGCCCAGAGAAAACATCCTCGGCACAAGGGGGAATGGAAAATCTCTGGCCCTCACTCTGACAAGAAAGCCTGATTTTGAAGTTTGTAAAGGTAATGGAATTGAATTTGCTTTGTCTAAGAAGGAGAGAGACAGCCCAAGTGCCAGAGGGGCCAAAAGCAAGGAGCTGATGTGGTGTTGCTGCAATAAAGAGGGGGCTTTCTGCTCTTCCCCACACCCTGCACCTCTTGGCCCTAGTCTCCCCCAGCACAGGTTTCCCAGATGAGGCCAGATTGTTGATGTCTGCTGCATTTGTGTGGGATTGACATCTTCTGTCCCTTCTAATGTTGAATTAATGTTGTGACCATCCCGTTAAGCACCCTAATCAAGAATTTCCTTTTTATAAAAAGAATATTCCCCATTTGTCAGCAGGGGCAGGACTCCCCTGAAGGTTGTAAAGAGCCATCAAAGAGTTACCCACGGCCTTGCTTGCAGGGAGCAACTGCACCTGACCTCTACTGATATTTTTTGTTAGACCCTTACCAAACCTTCAGAGATTCAGCTGTGATTAAAATGATGTTTATCAAATTTCAGCATATTGATACCTTAGAAGTAAATGTAAAATAGCAAAAATGTATAGTCTTTTATGAACTAAACAGTAAACGTAGGAAATTGTTATTTATTCAACAAAATATTGTTGAGCACCTACTGTTTGTCAAATTCTAGAAATATAAAAAGGATCAGATCCTGCCTTCAACTTGTTCAGTCTATTTAGGAATACTGTCATGCAGCTACCGAAAATCATGCTTGCAAAGAATTTGAGGGGCCCAGTGTGGAACGGTATACCAATTGCACTCAGCATATAAAAGATCAGAAGAATATTCTTCAAAGTGTTAAAACAGATTATTTCTGAGTTGTAGAAATGCAGGACCTTTTCCTTCTTCATACTTTTCAACATTTTCTTGATTTTCTAAAGTGAGTTGCATGACTTTGATGATTGGGGGGGGCGGGGAAAGATGTCATTGAGAGGTGATTGCACCCGATTAGCTGCAGCCCCCTCTCCCCCCTCCCCCCTGCCCCCTTTGCCTGCTGATCCTCTCTGCCTTTGGCCAGAGATGGATTTCATGAACCTGAAAGCCCTGCCAGGAAAAGTGCAATTAACCAGAATGAATCTGCCCTGGGGCCTGGCCAGCCAGGGCTGCAGTGAGGGAAGATGAGAAGAGTCCCCTGTGGAGAGGGGCAGCATTGTTTTTCAGGGACAATCCAACATTGAGCTGTGCACATCCCTGGATTCTCAGGGCCCTAACTTAAAGGTTAATTGCTGGTGCTGGACTGAAAGCCTGCTAACCTGTTCCTTGACTCTGGGGCTGTGTACCGGCTTTGAAATGTGAGGAAATGTGGCTGGGCTGACAGAGCTCCGGGCATCTATATCCCCATCTGAGCCCACAGGAAGAGCATCACACTTCCCTCCAAACAACCATCAAGCTGCTTGCTTGGGAGTCCAGGTTTCTGCCAAAACGCATTTGAGACAGAGTTCCCTCCTGCTGTATGTCTAGCGCTTTTCCACTCTGACCAGTAATATTTGCATCTCCAGGGGGAAGCGCAGAAGCCCAGGACCTTGGGCCAGATTGGCTGAATCAGAATCTGAATGCTAACAAATCCCCAAGTGACTCAAGAGCTCACTGAGTCTGCATAGTACTGCCAACTCACCTCTCAGGTGGATGAACCTCAGGCTGCGTCGGAGCCTCATGGGCGACTCACCTTCAATCAGGTGGGTAAAATGCAGAAGCACCACCGGAGGCCAGGGCAGCTGTAGAGAGCATTCATTGATTAATGTCTTACTTCTGCTATGTAGGTCACATGAGGCCCAACTATAGCGTATTCCAGGGCAACCTTCCCTAGGAATGTGGGGAGCTTAGCTGATAATCTCTCCCTGTTCCTCACAGGGTCCCTGGAGCTTGGTAGGACGCAGAAGGTATTATTTTCATTTTCCAGATGGTTTTATGGGGGTTGGGAGGAGGGAAGCTGGGATGCTGCCAGCCTAATGAGAAAGCTCAGAGCCTTCTTTGTCTAATGGTGCCAGCTGGCTTTCGGGCTGATCCGAAGGCTGTGTCCCGGCACCATCACTCCAGCTCTCCAGAGGGCTGTCAGTTGGGCCGCTGGATTTCCTCGTGGCCACGGCTCTTCACTGGGGATGCTCACACATATAGAGACACCCTGGCCACTTTCTGAGGGATGGTGGTCATTTCCAATAGCTTAAAAATGCAGAAATGCTAAAACAGGCTGAAATGTTGTTGTCTATGTACATATCTGCATTTAAAATTAATGTTTAAAAACACATACAATGTGGGTATAAATTTAACATTGTATTAGTTTGCTAGAGCTGCCATAACAGAGTACCAAGATTTGGTAGCGAGCGAAGGTAAGAGAGTCCACGGAGAGAGGTGATCTCTGAGCTAGGCTGGGAAGAGTGAACAGAAGAGACTCACAAGTTTGGTGCAGGCTGCCCACAGCCCCTCTAGGTCCGGCCCTGGAAGGTAAAGCCTGGGGCAGGGCGATGCCAGTGCTAGCTTAGCCACCAAGAACAGAAGCCTGCGATGGATTAAGCACCAAGGGCATTTTAAAGACCAGGCCAGGTCAGGAGAGCGGCAGGAAAACATGTTTGAAATAGTAACTCAAAAATTTCCTGCTTTTGCCTCCCACACCCACCCTTAAACGGTAAAGCAGCTGACTCCCAGGTCCTTTGCCCAGGTGAGGAATGTGGTAGGAAAGGAGGACCTGGCCTCAGACACTAAAAGCCTAACACCTCTGTCCCCCAACCCCATGGTCAGATCTCTGGATCCAGCCAACATTTTTGGGACAGGCAGGATTTGATGAGACAGTGATTTCCCTGGGATACACGAATGATTCCTCTGGGGTAGGGAAAGGGAAGAAGAAAAACCAAGACAATACAGAAATGCTGGTTCCTAGGGTGAGGGGCAAGTATACCATGCTCTGAGACTGGAAAGAGCCTGGGAGACCCCAGGAGCAAACAGTTTGTGTGGTGTGTTCAGGCAGAGATGACTCCTTGGCCTCTAGTGGTTCTCATCCGAGTGTGATTCAGAGCAGAGGGAGGTCCTTCCAGAGGCAGCCACAGTAGTGGCAGCCAAGCTTCACCCTTAAGAGGACCATGACCTTGAAGCATTGGTCGTGCCGGGCAGCTGCGCTGCACCCCCAGGGGGAATGTTCATAGCAGGGTCTATGTGGTAGGCTGAACTTTAAAATCCCTTCCCCTCCTTGCACCCTTCTCCCATCCCCTGGTTATTCAATGAAACACCAATTTAGGACAGCTGGGAAGGAACTTTGCAGGTGGAATTAAGGTCACTGGTCAGCTGACCTAAAATAGGGACATCGGCTGAATATCCAGGTGAGCCCAGTGGAACCTGCAGAAGAGGCAGGCAGAAGTCCCTCAGTGGTGCAGCAGAAGGAGCAGCCGGAGGTCTTCCAAGTGTGGGAAGGATTTGCTGCCTCGCTGCTGGAGCTGAGAGGCCCTTTTGTGGGCAAGGCCCAGAGAGAGAGAGCTCTAATGGCAGAGAGTGACCTGGGCAGACAGCCAGCAAGAGAATGGGGACCTCTGTCCCTGAGAACTGAACTGAACTGAATTGGACGAAAAGCCTGAATGCTCTTGGAAGACGATAGAAGTCCTGCTGGGCCAGCACCTGATTTCAGTCCTGTGCAACCCGGGTTGGATTTATGACCTAAAGAAACGGTGAGCGAATTTAGTTGTATTGTTTTAGACAGCTACATTTGGTAATCTGCTACGGCAACAACAGCAACTCTTTGGATGGTGCACCTGAGGTTGTACAGGGCACAAAGTAAGTGACAATGGTGACACCCTCCAGACATATGGACAACCAGGAGACATTGAAGACCCCATCTCTCAAAGCTTGGGGAACGGTTCAGGGGGTGGGTACATTCCAAACTAAGATTACATTTCTGCTAAGTCACAGGTATACGGATCAAAACAAATTAAATTCAGTGATAGAAAATGTTAGTCTTCTGAGCACCCAAAGTTGTGACCTGAAACTGGGACCCACTTCAGGAACTTTTATAGAGATCTCACATTTGATGGAGTTGCAATGAATGTTTCCTAAGTGCTGAAAACTTCTCTGTCCAGGTCAGCGTTTTAAAAGAAAGGAGTAAGGGAGAAAGAGACATAAAAGACAGGTGGGCACTTCCAGGCGTTGCCAGCCACAGCCCATGTGGCGGAACCTCCCAGCAGTCCACGTACTCTGTACTGGTACGGCCAAAAAGTCTGTTACTTTTTTTCTGTAAAAAAAAGACACTTTTTTTCATTTTCACCAATACCTTTATTGATTTGGATATTTTGAGTATGTCAGCTATCTCCTGCTATTGGCTTCTAGTGGGCAGAGGCCAGGGGTGCTGCTAAACATCTTCCAATGCGTGAGACAGCCCCAGAGCAAAGACTTATTTGGCCAAAATGTCAATAGTACCAAGAAACTTCACAAACAACTTTTGACATATTTGATCAGTCAGAGCACCTTCTCCATACACTGCACAAATATATATTTTTTGCGTTTCAGTTGTTTTTACATTTCTTGAAGTAATAAAACATAATACACCAAAAATGTTGCATATTTTCTTCCATCTTCAGTATTGAAATGGCTGCACAAAAATTCACCAATTCTGATAACTTTTTAAAAATGTATGCTGATATGACAGTTGTCATGATACAATCTAACAAAATTGTTTAAAATGAAGACAACTGAGCACTACTAGAGCCATCGTATGGAAAAAAGCATAATGGATTTTTTGGCCAATGCAATATAACTGCTCTCATCCTGGGGACACACTGGGGTCTTGTCTGTTGCTGCTCCCCACAAAGTATCAGTTGTTTAGGACTCTCAAAACTGCACGAGCTTCTAGATAGACACACTGAATCTCCCTCCACAACTAAGAAGGAATACAACTACCTCAAAACTAGAGACAACCAGAAGTTCCAGAAACTTGAGCTGCATGGAAGTCCAACAAACAAGGCTATAAAGAAGAAATACTCATCCAGACAGGTAGGAGGGGCGGAGAGGACATGGTGTGGTGGTGGTGGTGGCGGCAGCAGCAGCAGGTGGGCAGAAAGTGCAGTCAAACATTTAAAACAGTCAGGAGGGACACCTGGGGAGCACTCTCAGCACCAATCCAGACTGTACAGCTCATGGTTCCAGCACAGGGGAAAATAAAGCCTCATTGCTTCTGACTGTGCAAACCAGTAGGGGTTGGGGCAGAGGCAGAAACTGCCAGTCTCTCACCAGACTCCACTTGTTTAAAGGGCCCCCACAGTCCTAGAATGTCCACAGACTCACCCACTCTGGAAACAACAGCCAGGGCATCAGCTAGAGGGGCACCAGTCCCATAAGGAAGTGGGAGAAGTGCCTGGAAAAGGAGCAAGTGCTAAGCAAGCAGCATTGTTTCCTCTGAGACCCCTCCCTGACATACAGCTCCACAACTGTGGTGAAATGGGTTGCCCTGTACTCAAGAATCCCTAAGGTTCTGCCCCTTACAACATAACAGGTGTGACAGCTCTACCTAATACACAGAGGCAAACAAACACAGGAGCCTGTTAAGATGAGGAGACAGAGAAATAATGGCCCAAAAGGGGGAACAAATCAAGGTTCCAGTTGGAGAACTAAGTGACGGGAGATAGCCAACCTAACAGACTCAGAATTCAAAACACTGGTGATAAAGATGCTCGTATGCTTGACAGATATGCTTAAGTATGCCAGATGCATAAGGGAAGAAGTGAAGGCTATGCTAAATGAAACGAAGGAAAATTCACACAAAACCAATGGTGAAGGGAAGGAAACCGGGGTTCAAATCAATGATTTGGAACATAAGAAAAAAAGTCAACCAGTACAAAATGAGGAAACAAGAATTGAAAAAAATGAGGAGAGGCTTAGGATGTTAAACGTGCCAACATCAAAATCACAGGGGTGCCAGAAGGAAAAGAGGAAGAGCAAGAAATCGAAAGCTTATTTGAAAAAATAATGAAGAAAATCTTCTCAAATTTGGTGAAGGAAATAGACATACAAGTCCAGGAAGCACAGAGAGTCCCAAAGAAGCTAGACCCAAAGGGGACCACTCCAAGCCACATCATAATTAAAATGCCAAAGGCTAAAGATAAAGAGAGCATCTTAAAAGCAGCAAGAGAAAAGCAGAGAGTTACCTACAAAGGGGTGCCTGTAAGACTATCAGCTGATTTCTCAAAAGAAACTTTGCGGGCAAGAAGGGACTGACAAGAGTATTCAAGGTGATGAAAAGCAAGGACTTACAACCAAGACTACTCTATTCAGCAAAGCTATCATTTAGAATGGAAGGGCAGATGAAGTGCTTCCCAGACAAAGTAAAAGTAAAGAAGCTCATCATCACCGAGTTATTATATGAAATGTCCAAGGGACTACTTAAGAAAAAGAAGATAAATACTATGAAAAAATGACAACAAACTCACAACTATCAACAACTGAATCTAAAAAATAAATAAAAACAAAATAAATTAAGCAAACAGCTAGAATAGGAATAGAATCCTAGGTATGGGGATCATTTGGAGGGCCATCATCTGGGAGGGGAAAGGGGGAGAAATGGGGAAATTGTGCAGGAATTAAGAAGCATAATTGTTTGGTACAAAATAGGGGGATGTTAAGAATAATATAGGAAAGGGTGAAACCAAAGAACTTATATGCACAACCCATGGACATGAACTAAGGGGGGTGGGATTGCTGGAGGGAAGGGGGTTCCTGGGAAGTAGGGAGCAAAGGGAAAAGAAACTGGGACTACTGTAACAACATAATCAATAAAATAGACTTAAAAAAAAACTACAACAGAAACCAGATAAACAAAGAAAAAAACTGCATAAACTTCTGCTTTGTCTGGCTTCCCAGCTGGGAAAGAGTGTGTTCCTCTTCCACAGCCTGATCAAACCTGCCTGCAGCCCCTGTGTGCCAGGTGAGAAGAGAAGGATAGATGACTGGTATTTGCCACAGGTGCGGATTGGGTGAGGGTGGGAGTTGGACAAAAATCGGTGAAGGGGGTCAAAAGACAGAAACTTCCATGCTATAGGTCATGGGGTGTAAGGTACTGCCTGGTGACTATAGCTAACAACACTGGATCGCATGTTTGAAAGTTCTTAAGTGTGTAGGAAGTCTTAAAAGTCCTCACAATGAAACAGAAACACTTGTAAACCATATGTAGTGATGGATGGTAACTAGAGTTTTTGTGGTGATCATTTCACAATATATACAAATATTGAATCAGGGTTTACACCTGAAATTAATATTATCTTATATGTCAAAAAATAACAACAAGGGGTGCTAATGGCCCTCCTGTGGGTGACCAGGGGTGTCAGGTTCCCTGAGGTGGTGTGCTGAGTGATGTGCTCCTAGCACACAGCTCTGCTTAGGCTCTCACAGCCATTTAATGACCCACCTCAGAGCCCCATTAGGGTGCCCAGTCTTGTGAGGAGCTTGCCTGTCAGAACGAGGCACTAGAAAGCAAGTTGAAGCTTCCTGGTCATTCCTACCTTATCACCCCTTAATTAGCAACAGTCCTGATATTGTCTTCTCTGTCCCCATTTTTCCTCTGAATATTATTGTAACACTTTCCATTGTTTGATATGTTCCATTATCTTAATGATCATATTTACTTCTAACTTCCCAATTGTTTTTTGGGGCACTGCATTTTTTCCCTTAGAGGTAAGTTTGCCATAGTATCTTTCCACATATGGCTTTTATTTCCATCCATCCATTGACTTGGAATCTGGGAATGGAATTATCAGGTCAAAAGCTTGTGGGTACTTTCATCACTCTTTCCTGTGTGTTGCCAAACTTCTTTCTAAAGTCAGCGAATATAGGTCCAATGTCAGCAGCAACAAATGAGTACAACCCGTCCAGCAAGGGATTTTTGGGTCTTTATGGTTGCTAGCTTCAAAAGTACAAAATAACACTCATTATGGCTTGAATCTCATTATGGTTTAATTTTCTTTTTCTTGGGTTGCTGGTGAGGTTGAACATTCCTTCATGTGGAACTGTAAAAAATTTAGCCTGGGGGAACATGAGGATATAGGAAGGGACTGCCAGACAGATGCAAAAGCAGCATATTCTGTTTGGTTCTTAACCTTTGTGTCATTTTGCCAGTTGGTTGACTCCCTGAAATTAGATGCAAAATTTTGTGTCCATATGCACATTAGTAAGGGGAGGGTCCTTGGCTTTCTTCACAGTCTCACAAGAATCTGCATCTAAAAAGGCTAAGTTATATGGTAGGAGATTTCCACCCTAAAGGAGAAGAGGGTAATATAAGAAGACTCAGGAGTGAGACTGCCTTTGTTTGAAATCTCATTCTGCCACTTGTCAGCTCTGTGATCTGGGGCAAATGACTGTTCACGTCTCTGTGCTGGGGATGATAACAGCAGCTATTTCATGGGGTTGCTGTGGGGATTGAATGAGTTTACACAGCTAAAGGACTATTTACAGGGCCTGGCACATAGTAAATGTTTAATAAATGTCTTATTAAAAAACTTAATAATTAGAACCTTCCAACCACAGGACAGGCTACCTTATGTAGTAGTGAGTTCCCTGTTACTTGTTCATGAAATGGATGCCAACTGTGAGGGAGACTCCTGAGAGGATCCCTGAATTGGGAGGACGTTTCTGTGAATTAAATTTTCCCGTTGGGCAGGTGGCAGGGGTGAGACCAGCTGCCCTTAAGGAGCCAGCAGGCCACCAGCAGGAGTGACAGCTGTGCTTGCTAAATGGAGCTGTTCTTATAAACAAGCAGGCTGTTTCAAGAGTGTGTTCCTGGCACACTTTCCTGAAGATGCAGAGGAATAGTTTGAGAAAACCAAGTGCAGTTTCTGCACCACTATGCATGGAGAGAGTAGGGGTGAAGGAGTCATCTTTGGTGCTCAGGAAGGTAACACAGTAGGGGTTGGGGATGGGGCATCGTGGAGCAGAGGCTGCCTGCTTCTCTGATTAACAGATATTTAATGAGTACCTACCAAGCCCCATGGGCTTTTCTGCCACTATTTCCTCATTGTTCTCATTTTTTATTTTACTTATTGGACTTGTGGGCTATTCCTGAAGGAGCAGTAAAGCCCAGCTAAGTGACTGAGGGATATGAATGCCTTCGGGGTGGTTGGTTCAGAGAGAAGTTGGAAATGTCTGTTCTATGTGTGTGCGCGCACTCACGAGGATAGGGTATCCATGCAAATCTCAGATTCCATAGCTCTGGAGTAAATAAAATCTGAGTGGGCTAGTGCTGAGGGAGGTTGACTTCTGCTTGGCCTACCCAGAAGGAGACCCTGAGACAAGGATATGAGTATAACTTGCTTACTTAGAAGGAACCCTCGGTAGGGGAGTGGGGAGTGAGGCAGGATGGGGAGGTAATCACCACTGAGGCCACTGTGCTGGGGTGATGTGCAGTACATGACTCAGGCATTACCCCACAAGGCGAGGGGCCAGCTGGGAACGTTTCTAGGGCTTTCATTTCCCTTGCGCTGCCAGCTTGGCACTGGGGCAGAGCAAGTGGCGTCAGTACCTGAGGATGCTCTGAAACAAAGCGCTGCAGGTGCTGGCCGTTTGACGGCAGTGACTGACTAGTGGTACGAGAAAAGGACGGGCCACCGGAAGCGTTTGTCACAGTGTTTTGCAGCAGAAACAAAAGTCTCCTTGGTGTGAGCAAGGCCACGTGTGCGTTGGGAAGCAAGATGGAGCTCAGTGAGCTCTCTTCCAGGCCTGAGGTTAACCAGGGCCTCTGTGTCAAGCTGTTGGCTCTGTGAGCTTCATCAGGCAGCTGGCCAAGGGGGCTTTGCAAGAGCTAGAAGTCCAGGCCTGCCATGTTAACTCTTTTTGGCACAATGGATGAATATTTTCTATAACTAGAGGATAATTTCAGAGCCAGTGACATGGGTTTGAGTCTTGCCTCTGCAGTTTATAAAGCCGGTGTTATTTGGCAAGTCCCTCAGTTTCTTCAGTTACAAACAGGGAATCCTCTTTCTCTTCCCTCATTCCGCAGCCCCCCACCCCCTTCCCTGCCCTTACAGGATCGATGTCAGGGTTAGAGGTGATGTGTGCAAAGTGTCTGGGCCATTACTGTTACTGTTAGTCTTTTTCCTCCTGGTCTTGGTTGGCAGTATGATGATGATGATGATGATGATTTTTTTGGTCTGGTATCTGAGGCAGAGAGCCCTGAGGCGGAGAGCACTGTGGTGGAGCCTAATTAAGCTGCACCGGTCTGTCCCTTTGTGCTGGGGCAAAAGTGGGGCCCACTCCTCGCCTGCTTCTGCTCTGCTTTCTGTTGGGAGGGGCTGGCATGAAGGTTGTGCCTTAGTGGACTCGCCTGCACCCCAGCTCTAGCTGAGTTTGAGTAATTGGGGAGGGGAGGGGATTGAGGTTGGGCTTCTTCTCCACGGGGTTTTGCAGGGTGGCGGTGCCCCTCTACACACGGCCACAGCTTTGCTGGCTGGCCCTCACGGAACCCCTACTTCTCTTTCCACTTTCTCAGTCAAGGGTGGCAGGGAGGGGTGGGGACGGCTTCCCTCTTGTGCTCCCTTCACCTCCTTAAATGGCCCCTTTGTTAAACTCTTCTCAGTTACCCCATTTGAGCACACCATCTCTTTCTTGTGGAGTTAGGACAGCTGGATTAGAGTCCAGGCCCTGCCATTCATTAGCTGTGGGACTAGGGACAAGTTCCCTGACAGGCTGCCAGTCAGAGGGGTGCTCCCTGCAGAAAGCCTTGGACATCCCGAGTACAGGGTCTCAGACTCAGTCACCTAGAAGGGCCAGGCAGGAGCTTAATGACTGAGGAAGGTTGAAAGGGGACTTGGGCACATAAGTGACATAGTTCTCTTCAAGGTCCCTGTGCAGGAATGTAGATAGTGGAGCCAGAGCTTTTGATTTTTAAACAGAAGCTGGAAATCCAGATTTAAAAAAAAGTTTGTTCAACTTAGCAAAACAAACAAACAACAACAAAAGCCCAGCAACAAGGAAAACATTGTACAGGCTGAACGGTTTTCTGGCAAGCACTTATGTTGGCCTGAGAAGCTGCCCTCTGCTCCTTGGAAAATCATTCTTCCTGGTGGGACATTAGAAGGGGCTCTTTTGACCCAGCTAAAAACTCTTGGGATTAAATAAGTGGGTTTTTTTCCCAATAGACATATGCTTTATGAATAGAGTCAGAGAGCAGGGTGTCTAGAGACCCAATTCTGAAACAAATGATACCTTTGCAATTATGACCAGTATTAAAATAAAAAATGCTTTCACTCACACAGCAGCCTGACCTAAGTCCACTGGATCTGTGTACCCTTTTGCATCCCTCACAGTGCCCAGCACAGTGCCTGGCACACAGTGATTGTAAGTGGGTGTTTGATGAATGAATGAATGAGCGAGTGAGTGAATGATGAATAGCTCTTTGCTTGGCTCACAGAGAAGATCATCCAGTGAATCTAGGTTGTAGGACAAGCAAGAAGAATTCTCTAGGCATTTCCTGAAAGAAAATAAAGAAAATGAGGGTTCAGTGTTCATTTAGAAAATAATTCACAATAATTCAAACTTAGGTTGTCTTGTGGGTGGTGATGTGTTTTTGTTTCATTGCATGTTTTGGTAAATAAGAGTTCTTAAGCACTGGACAATTAGCTGTTAACATAGTACTAGGAGTAGAGTAAGTGTTTAATAAATTGTACTTGTTATTTTACTTTTAATAAACTTTAGTAATCATGTCAGCTTAAAAAAGAGCAGCTTGTTTGGAATAGGTTTTTTTTTCTTTTTTCTCATTAAACTTTGTTTTAATGGGTCTCAAAATTCTGTGACAGGTTTTTGGTTAAGTTGTTTCCATTAAAAAGTACTGATTTTGCCCTGGCCGGGTAACTCAGTTGGTCAGAGTGTTGTCCCCAAATGCCAAGTCTGCGGGTTCAGGACACACACAAGAATCAACCAATGGCCCTGGCTGGTGTGGCTCAGTGGATTGAGCACTGGCCTGTAAACTGAAAGGTCACTGGTTCGATTCCTAGACAGGGCACATGCCTGGGTTGTGAGCCAGGGCCCCAGTTAGGGGCGTGCGAGGGGCAACCAATCTATGTTTCTCTTGCTTGTTGATGTTTCTCTCCCTCTTTCTCCCTTCCTTTCCCCTCTTTCTAAAAATAAATAAATAGCCCTGGCTGGTGTGGCTCAGTGGATTGAGGGCTGGCCTGTGAACCAAAGGGTCACTGGTTCGATTCCCAGTTAGGGCACATGCCTGGGTTGTGGGCTGGGTCCCCAGTTGGGGGCGTGCAAAAGGCAGCCACACATTGATGTTTCTCTCCTTCTCTTTCTCCCTCCCTTCCTCTCTCGAAAAATAAATAACAGCTTTAAAAAAATAAATAAATAAAATCTTAAAGAAAAAAGAATAAAGCAATGAATGCATAAATATGTGGACCAACAATTCGATGTTTCTCCCTTCCCCTCTCCCTAAAATTAATAAACAAACAAGTAAATAAAAGTACTAATTTAAATAACTAATAACTTAAAAACTGCCACACACACAAAAAAGACCTAAATGGTCCACAAAACATTCTCCTTTCCTTTGAAAGGTTTTACAGTGCATTGTGACCATTAACCAGCTTTTTGCTTTTAAACAGCTAATTGAGATGAACAGTTTTGAAACTGTTCTTCCATTACTGATTAAGATTGGGGTAGAAGGTATTGGAAATAACATTCATTTAACCTTCAGTCTTTCTGGGCTGACTTGGTGACTTTGAGAAATGGGCCATTTTTAAGGGATTTCTGCCTCCTAGTGGGTTCTTTGGAGAATTTGAAGCTTTCTATCGGTCTTGCACAGTTTGGTTTTTCCAATTCAACAAATACTTGATGTGATTGAGAGGCTGAAGGTGGGGTATGGAGATGAATATTGTTTAATCCTCATCTTCTAGGATCTCATAGAAACCACAAGCATAGAGGGGCTTTCGAAATGTTAGTTCTCAACCACTGATCCTCAGAATTTCGGTGGGAGTGGCATGGACTTGTGAGTGGATCACTCATTATAAACAACCTAGTAGAAAAAGTTTTCAATGACAATTTTCTTCTCATACATTTTTCTTAGACATTAGCTATCTGCTAATGTTTACTCTAATGGGTGCTATAAATAAGTAATTAATAAATGACTATTTAGAAAAAACCCAAAATGTGTCAAGAGATGTACCCACTTGGACAACTCCTTTTTTTTTTGGACACATAGGCTCCTGACAGTGATTTCTTATTATGTTTTTTAAATTTTTATTTATTGATTTGAGAGAGAGAGAGAGGAAGAAGGGCAGTTATTAAGAGAAAGAGGCATCGATTTGTTGGTCCACTTATTTATGCATTCATTGGTTGCTTTTTGTATTTTTATATGTGCCCTGACCTGAGATCAAACCTGCAACCTTGGTGTATGGGGGCAATACTCTTAACCAGATGAGCTACCTGGTCAGGGCCCTATTGTGTTTATGATGTATACATTTCATATTACTTAGCAAATTAAGTTTAGTGAAGGGGAGAATTGTATGCTTGGTCACAGCCTGGATAAAAGAGTACCCTTTTTTCAGGATCTTTTGAACTGAAGCTCAGACTTTGCAGGGCAGAGTTGGAACCCACACTCTGCTGCCCATCTGGAGCATTCAGCTGTGGAATTTCTTGTTTAGTTTTTTAAAAATCATTTTTAACTTTTTTTTTCATATATCCTCCACCCCCCAACAACCATTAGCTTGTTCTTTATATCTATAGGTCTATTTCTGTTTTGTTAAAGAAAAAATTCCACATGTAAGTGTAATATGATATTTGTCTTTCTCTAACTTATTTCAGTTAGCACAATACCCTAACAGGAAGATTTCATTCTTTTTTACAGCTGAGTAATATTCCATTGTATATATGTACCATATCTTCTTTATCCATTTATCAATTAATGGATACTGAGGTTGCTTCCATATCTTGGCTATTGTGAATAATGCTGCAATGAATGAGGCATGCATATGTCTTTTTGAGTTAGTGTTTTTTTCCCCCCAGGGAGAGTAAATACACAGAAGTGGCATTTTTGGGTCATTTGGTAGCTCTATTTTTAACTTTTTGAAGAATCTCTACAGTGTTTTCCACAGTGGCTGTACCAAATTATAATCCCAACAATAGTGCACTAGTGTTCCATTTTCTCCATGTCCTCACCAGTACTTGTTGTCTGTTGATTTTTTTATGATGGCCATGCTGACAGGTGTGACGTGGTATTTTACTGTGGTTTTATTTGCATCTCTCTGGCAAATTAGAGAAATTGGGTGTCTTTTCATATACATGTTGACCATCATTTTTTTTTATATTGGATTGTTTGTTGTTTTCATTGTTAAGTTGTATGAATTCCTTGTATATTTTGGATATTAGCCTTTTGTTGGATATATTGTTTGCAAATATTTTATCCTATTCTGTAGGCTTTTTGTTTTTCTGATGGTTTCCCTCACTATGCAAAAACTTTAGTTTGATGTAGTCCCATTTGTTTATTTTGTTGCCCTTGTCTGAAGAAACGTATCCAAAGAGATATTGCTAAGGCTGATGTCAAAGTGTTTACTGCCTACGTTTCCTTCTAGAAATTTTATGGCTTCAGGTCTTACATTTAAGTCTTTAATCCATTTTGAATTTATATTTGTGTATGGTGTAAGAAAGTGGTCAAATTACTTTTCTTTTTTTTTCTGTCTGTCCAGTTTTCCCAGCATTTACTGAAGAGACTGTCTTTACCCCATTGTATAAACTTGCTTCCTTTGTCATAGATTAATTGGCCATATGAAGGAGGGTTTATTTCTGGCTCTTTATTCTATTCCATTGATCTATATATGTCTTTTTTATGTCAATACCATACTGCTTTCAAATTTTGGAGCATGATATCTCCCACTTCATTCTTTCTTAACTTTCATTGCCTCTTCAGAGCTGTTTATGGAATTTCCAGAGGGAAGGATGTGGCATCTTTAAGTTTTAAGAATAAATCCAAACAGTAGGAGCTGGATAGTCCAGGTCCGATTTGTAGTGGCTCAGGGAGCTGAGCTGTGGCCCAGCCTTAGTGGTGTGAGTTGGGAGACAAAGCCAAGGCTGCTTGTTTTATTTCCATTTTAGTTTTTCCCACTTACATCATGTAATCACCCATACTTCTTTTAGCTAATATTCTGCTGAACCTATTTAAATTGCTCATTGGTTTCTTTGACACTTTCTTAATTCTGAGACTATTATATTCTTTCTTATAGAAACAACACAAGTACAGAAGTTGTAGGGCAGTGTCTGTATGCCCCCCTGTTTCTGCATGTGGATCTGAGGCTGCCTGCTTCTGCCTCTGGGGACTAGTAGTTGGATGAGCAGTGTCACCGGAGACACCTTCTGGAGTTAGGGGTGCAGGACCTCGCTCCCCTGTGGTCCACTTTGCTTCCTTGAGTGCAGGTCCCTTTAGCCTTGGCCCTAATGATCTCCCTTTCTTGACTTTTCTTCCGTCTGCTCCCCTCTGCTGTCACTCTGTCCTCCTGCCCTCACACTCAGCCAGCCTCCTAGGTCAGCCCTTACTGGGGGAACTTCTTTGGCTCCACATCCTTATTCAGAATCTCTGGGCTTGCATGGCTTCAGAAGATGAGACTAGGCCCTATCTTTGGCAGTGACCACCTCTATCATTGCTCTTCGGCTACTGGATGTTTCTGTGGGGATTGGTCCTCCAGAGCACAGGGGAGGGGGGCTTTTTCAGGATGGACACATTGGTGCACCTCAAGATGGGCCTGCTTGCCATTGCAGACTTGACTCCTGGGAGCCCTGGCCTGTGCTCCAGAGCAAGGGCTAAGTGTCTGCAGCTGCCAACAGGTGCTGCATTAGAGGCCCCTCCTACTTTCTCACAGCATGTGGGACAACACCAGATGCTGTCACCCTTCTGCTCCGCTCTCTCCTTTCTCTTTCTGTTTCTAGAGCAACTCCAGTTTCATCTTGATTAAGTCTGACTTTCCCACACAGGATCCCTGCTGGCCATTTTAATTTTTCAGGTAACACTCCACACCCAGACATGATCCTACACCTTCGATCACCTACATTTGAGGTCGGTTAGCATGTGGGGTGGGGTGGGGGGCAGTTCCTTGAGACACCCATTTCCCTGTCCTGTCATAATTCCTTTTCCCCAGCCCTCCCATTCAGGCAGAGAGTGGACTCTGAGCTCATTGCCTCAGAGGGGATGTAGCAGGTTCCTGAAAACTCAGTCTTAGGGGATGTGTGGAGCTTGGGGGGTGAGTGAAGAAAGACTGGAAACAGATGTAATTTCTTGGCCAAAAGCAAGGAGGAGGAGGAGGCAGCTGCCCTCCTTAGACCAGGAAAAGATTCTCCCACTCCCAGAGGGAGACTGAGAAAAGGGAGGGGAGGCCTAAGGGCTCCTGCAGCGCCTCAGGTGGGGGCCAGTCAAGAATTGGCTGCACAGGTGCAGGTGGATTTGGGGGCGCAATTGTGGTCTTTCAGCCTCAGAGAATGGGAGGTGGGTGCTGACCCTGGTCATGTCGGAGCAATCTGTGTGGATAGACATGCCCTCTCCCCCGCCCCCTGACTTCATACTGAGAAGGCATCCCAGAGTCTCGATCCTGGGAGAAGGAGGAAAACCCCAAGAAAGACTGGAGCCAGGTTTCTTTTGAGTCTGGCAGAATGAGCTCTCAAAAGAAAAACAAGTTGAAATTTGGGAAATAATGGTGTTTTCTCGCAAACCTGAGTTCAAGGCCTGATTCATGTCCACTACATGGCTGAGGAGGTGGGCCGTGTGAGGAAAATACTTTTCATTCCTTTTTATGATGAGCTAAGGAATGGGCTGTAATCACTCCTCAGCCAGGCATCCAGTTGGCCTCAGTCACCTCCGGCCTCCAGAAACAAGGCATGTAAGGTTAACACAGGCGGGGAGGAAGGGGAGGTGCTCCTTGCCATGTCCCTGCACAGGGCCCACATTGGGACTAGTGCAATCCTGGGGCCTGTGCCAGCAAATGGGGAGTCTGAGGGCTGAGAGCAGGACTACCCAGGTGAGGTGGCAGCTGGCCGCTTGGTGATGCCCCTGCAGGGAGGAGAGCGGCACCCAGGTCCTTTCCCCTCTGTGTGGTCACTGTGCTCTGGAACAACTGTCAGCCGCTTATTTGGAATTGAAGATATGTTTCCCTGGCTCCTCAAAAATGAGGTCATCCTATCAGTGTCACCTGTCCGTCACTGGACTGTTTTTGGCTGGCTTTGTTTTTTGCTTATGAGGGTAGTTTGGTATACAGAAAACAACTTATGGCTACCTTAGATTTTTTAAAATTAGTATTTGATTAGCCCCTGGCTGGTTTGGCTCAGTGGATTGAGCGTCGGCCTGCGAGCTAAGTGTCGCTGGTTCGATCTTCCAGTCAGGGCACATCAGAGAAGGAAAACTCTGACTCCAAAAAACCTCCGCTGCCTTGTGGCATACCTCTTCAGGGGAAAGGCTAAGGGAGTAAACCCCAACAGAAAATCCAGAGCCGGAGTCCCTAAGGCGGTTTGACATTGTAGTCAACACCGGCAACTCCTGCGGCGCACCTGAAGCCAAGCTGTATTGACTCCATCTTTCCCTTGGACCCTTCAGCTGCGAAGAGAGGGGGGGTCTGCTGCATGGGCAACAGCAGACCCTCCATATCACCCTGCCCAGGCTCTGTAGTTTCAGCTTCACTGGAGAGGACACTCCAGCGTCATCACAAGATGTCGATTCAACATGGGAGGAGACAGATACCGTGTCACTCCCGAGTCGGACTGCACGGCCATTCTCGGCGGTGCAGATAGACTCTTAAGAAGCTACACCATCGTCTCTCGAGACGGACGGCTGCCGACGAGTATTTGATTAATTAAAAACACATATTGCAAAACCTTACGTTTATAAACTCAACTTAAAATATTATTAGTCTACTATACTCTATAAATATAGAGTATACTCTATAACAAAGTTTATAATTGCTTTTTAGCTTTAGATTAATGTTTAGTCCTTTTTGAAAACTTAATTCAGTTTCCTTAAGCATTTAAAATTACATTTATAAACTTAATATATTAATCTATAACAATAAAATACTATGTTACTTTGTAATATATTACAAATGTTTAACTCTCATTTATAAATTTAATTTTTCTGTCATTTGTTTGACAAAACCTACTGAGGTACTTAAGTAAATATAACAAACATAATATTGTGGATTATAAGTTATCTTAACCACCTCACAATTATTTATATGTTCAATCAAATTCTCCATTTTTTATCTTAAAATCACAAATCTAAAATCAAGTACTCAATTATACATTTTTAATTAGAATCACAATGAATTCAGCATCTCTATATTAATTCTAAAGTTTTCTCAGGAATAAAAGACCCTTGTCCACTAAGGAAACTATACCGACTCAAGAAATTTGGGGAGAATTTCTCAGTGTACCGAGGTCATTTATTAATCAAAGATTTGGGCAAGGGTGTAAGGTTTGGAGCTGTGGACACTGAAGGGTATTTTTTCTCATGAAACCAAAGGAAAGATCAAGCCCTTCTTCCTTGTTCCACTGTTGTCAGGGACCCCAAGTGTATCCCCTCCAAACAGGAGCACCTTGTGTCTCACGCCCCTAGATTCATGTGATAAATGACCTAGTTATTAGGTTTCCTCACTTGCAGATCAGATTCTTTTTTTTGTTACTTGAGTATATTCTGAGTTATCTTCCTGTTCTGGGCCATAAAAAGTGCTTATAGATATTTGAGTAATAGGTGACTGGATTCTGCATCTTTCTCATTCTCTTTGATTCTATAGCCCAGCACCAAAATTAAGCTAAGGACTATTACCTATAATAATTCTGAAATATAGGAATATATCTTAGGCAGGGAGAAAGAAGAGCTTCCATTAATTTCTTGGGTGTAGGCAAAAGGTGCTCCACTCCCTTCTCTGCACCTGCTCCTGTGCCCTGGGGCCTTCTCCTGATACCGCAGTGTCCCAAGATCTCTCCCCACATCCTCTGGGGTTCTACCTAGGCACAACCTTTCCCCTACAGTCACATATCTGTTTCTCAATCACACTTTACATCCCCTGAGGAACCGTGATCTCAGAAAGAAGTCAGGAGGAGGACAGGCAATGGAATCCATCCCAGTTAGTGACTGATGGCTCAGACTCCTAGGACGTTAACATGATTCAAATGAGGACCTTACTAACCTGAATGGACCTCTAATAGGGACTGGAGTCACTATGCTAAAGTTGAGTATAAACATTAAAAAATCCCAGGCTCTGACTTGCAAGAGAGGGCACCGCACCTGCTAGTCCATTTCCACAGTGTATATCTGGCTAGACTCTCTCAGGTGCTTCGTAACTTTCACAATTTATTCTATGTCTCTGCTTTTTTAGTTGTAAATCTACTTTTGTCCAATCCTGCATATTGTAATATGATGGCTATTGTATCTCTGTTTAGCTCCTCTACCACATTGCTTAATTATCCTTTATTTTTCGTTGGTTGGGATAATTTTTAGTCTGTTAGCAAGTTTGATGATTGTTGTCCAATACTTTGTCTATGTCCACTGCACTATGCAGTAGATCTGTCTGACTTATTTACTACTCATTGTAAGTTTGTATCCTTAAACAGCATCAGTCTTATCCCCTCCCCACCATCCCTTGGTAACCACCATTTCGCTCCCTGATTTTTTTTTTAATGCGTTTGACCTTTTAAAATTCCACATATAAGTAATATTATACAGATGTCTTTCTCTGACTTATCTTACTTATAATGTGCTGGGGGTCCATCCATGTTGTTGCAAATGGCAAAATATCCTTGTTTCTCATAGCTGAATAACATTCCATTATATATATAGCATTTTAAAAATCCATTCATCTGTTGATGGATATTCAGGTTGTTTTCACGTATTTGCTATTGGGAATAAAGCTGCAGTAAACATGGGAATGCAGAGGTCTCTTCGACATCCTTTTTTCATTTCCTTTGGGTATTTACCCAGAGTGGAATTGTTGGATCACATGGTAGTTTTTTTTTTTATCTTTTATTTCTCAGGAACCTCTGTATTGTTTTCCTTAGTGATTGGACCAATTTACATTCCCACCAACAGTGCATCCGCTGCCTCTCTTTGATGATGGTTATTCTAACAGGTATGAAGCAATATCTCATTGGGGGTTTGATTTGCATTTCCCTGACCTGTGTTGCCATTTTGATGGTCTCTTTGGAAAAATGTCTATTTAGTTATTGTGCCCTTTTTTAAATTAATTTTTTTTGTTATTGAGTAGTATGAGTTCTTTATACATTTTGCATATTAACCCCTTGCAAAAATATTTTCCTATTCAGTAGGTTGGCTGTTATTTTTGTTTATTGTTTCTTTTGCCATGCAGAAGCTTTTGAGTTTGATGTGGTATCATTTGTTGATTTTTGCTTTTGTTGTTTGTGCCTTTGGCATTATATTTAAAAAATTATTGCTAAGACTAATGTTGAGGAGCTTCTTCCCTATGTTTTCTTCTTTATTTAAAAAAAGATTTTATTTATTTTTAGAGAAAGGGGAAGGGAGGGAGAAAAAGAAGGAGAGAAACATCAATGTGTGGTTGCCTCTCGTGTGCCCTGATCTGGGGACATAGCCCACAACCCAAGCATGTGCCCTGACTGGGAATCGAACCAGCGACCCTTTGATTCACTGGCTGGCACTCAATCCAGAGCCTTGTGTTTTCTTCTAAGAGGACTTACCTACTTCTTAAATAGTTTTCTGATAGGTTCCAGCTTTCTATATGAGCTTCCCAGTTATTGAGGGGAGACAGCTAGGAATAAGACAAGATAGTGTACCCAGTTGTCTTGATAAATGTTTGACAACCAGCTCCCTGGAGTCCTGATTTGTAGTGTTTGCAGGTTTCTGTGATGTAACTATTCCAACCAAAGCCAATTTCAAACTATGGACTTTTTAAGCACTGGCTCGCAAAATTCCTAAAAATGTAATGGTTGGTTCTCATGAGCAGGTCTGTGCTGGCATTAGCACACCATTGGATCTACCTGTTCTATTTGCTCCCTGGTTGTGTATAATTTGTCTTCCTAACAATGTAATAAGCTCCCTAAGGGATAGAATTATGCTCTAGGTCTCCTGTGGGCCCATGGCAATCCCATGGTTATAGTCACAAGGGTATGGACTAAAGAAACTGTTTCCTGTGGAGAGATTGCTTTCTTGGAGCAACTGCACAACTAACAGCAGGGCGACTGGCAAGTGGGAGGCTGCCTCTTGCTACCACACTCAGGGAGGCAGTGTGGGAGAGGATATAGGAGCTGTAGGATGGTTTTGATAAGGAAACCAGGCTCACTGAAAGTCTAATCAAGATACTATAAGAATGCAGCTCCAATTTCCATCCAGATCTGATCAACCACCATACTTTCCTATTAGAGATTAGTGTATTTCATGTGCAGTATCTTCAGTATGCACTTCAGTGATTAGAATGAAATTTGTCAACAAGAGGATCTGTGGCCTTCCTCAAAGGCTGCCTACTGAACTGTCAAGGACTCAGAAAAAAGGGCATTAAAGCAGCTATTTATAAAGTTATAACCTAACTATCACAGATGAAGGGCCAAGTGGGCCAGAGAGCTCATGGAAGCCCTAAGGACTCAGGAAATAACCTTTCAGTGAGATTCAGAAAGTGAGGAAAAGGTAGAAAATGGGGAGATGGCAATCTTTAGACAGATGAACTGACTTCTCCTTCCTAGGTTTTGGGGAATTGGGAGAGATGTGCTAGATGTGGAACTGCAGGTTGAAAAAGCCTGTGACAGCAACACGCTCAGAAATCCACGGAAGGCAGCTCCTGCAGCAGGGCCCCAGGGAGACCAGATGGCTCAGCAGAGGGAACAGCTGTTGGACAGACCCAAGAGCTGTCCCCTCCCTGAAGACCGTGATGGAGGAGAGGCAACATACACCTCTAGGCTTTAGATGTGTGTAGGGGTGGGAGGTGGGGACTGAGGCGTGTCCTGAAATCCTCCGTATCTCATATTGGCCATGCATATGCCATGGTATTTTCTGACCATTGAAATTAGGAAACTGCTGAGTGCTTATGCTTTATTTATGATTTAAGGTATTTCCAGGGATTCTGGAATAGGAGAATATATTACTAATCAGCAATAATCTTTAAAACAAAATTCTTAAGGAATTTGTAAAAATTGGCCTGGATCTTTACCTTACAAGTGGAATGGAAGAAAGGCTAGTGCACAAATTAGGCAGATTTCTGCCCTGTACACATAGCGATGCTATTGATGTCACCATAGTCAGAGCATATGTTGTGAGCAGCTTTTTAGGTTGTAGGAGGGCTTATGTGGTCTATCTACACCATTGTCCTTGTTACTTGAGGCATTTACTCATCCATTCACCCATCAATCCAGCAAACATTTACGGATATCAACTATATGCCAGGTACAGTGGCCCTCTGGATTCACGAGCTTTGCATCTGTAAGTTCAACCAACCACAGATTGAAAATATTTGGGGAAAGAAAGGTACATTGTTGTTGACATGTACTATATAGTTAGGCATGTACTAAACATGTTGACTTTTTGTCATTATTCCCTAAACAATACAGTATAACAACTATGTATATTATTTAGGTATTATAATCTAGAGATGATTTATATTATGCGAATACTTGGAAATTTTATATAAGGGACTTGAGCATCTGTGAATTTTGGTATCTGCAGGGAGTCCTAGAGCTAATCCCCAGTGGGTACCAAAGGCTGGCTGTATTGTTAGGCATTTAGAGATACATTTAGGAATACAGATTATAGAAGACCTGGTCTTTCCTTCTCAATTAGCTTACATTCCACTAGGGGGAGCCAAATATACATATCAACAAGCCTAACCGTTGAAGGTGCAGGGATAGAAGTCTCTGTGGCAGTGTGTGGTATGGAGGAGGGTATCGGAAAGAATTAGGCAAAATATGTTTAAGGATTAATCAAAGAGTATTCACAGGGAAGGCGCCTCTGAGCACATGTTTCTGAGTGTCCTTACCCTGAATAAGGAGGCTGTTGATGTGCGCCTGGAACTGTAAGGTTTTTGTGTGAAGCTAACTGGGGTGGCCAAAGACGAGACCTTTGGCCTGGGCATTCTGTTTCTCACACATGCTCAGTCTCACCGACTGACACAGCCTGAGGAAAGAAGAACCCCTGCAAATTCAACGTGGATACCCCAGGACAACATACTCGTGTCCCAGGCTTTGATGGTGTGTAAGTGACATCTGAGTAACACGGTTTTTAGAAATGATCTCTTCTTTATTGCCACATTCACATAAAAAGTTTGATATATTTGGGCTGGTAAAAGAAAGCCAGAGTGTATATAAAGTTGTAGGAAGTTAAAAAATAGATGACTTTAGTATCTGGAATAGCAGTTGCGAATCACTTCTTGGGTTTATTTATCCAGGCGATCGAAATTCTGGGTTTGAAACTCTTGGAAATCCTCTGGGATAGTGTCTGTGAAGAAGAAAGGCACAGGGGGTTAGGAAGGCTCCTCACACCCTGGAATTCGGCTCCATCACACCCAGTGCGGGTGGCCTGTAGGGGTCACTGTCAGCCTGCCCGACAGGCCCTGCAGCCATTTTGTACTTCAGGCTGCTTTGCAGATCATGGCGGGGAAGCCCAGGAGGGCTCCTGCACAGGCCTGAAGAATCTTAGCAGGCAGAGTCACTTTTGAGTCTGTGATTATGTTTGAGCTGTATGAAAATAAAGGCTGCCTAAAAATTAAACCTGACTGAATTTCTCACTGAACCCCAAATCCTATGCCAAGCAGTTAAATTCTATGGGTCTCCATTCTCTCATCTATCTAACAGAAAAAAAATGAGATTTACCTTTTACTTCAGTTACACAGGGACTATCAGGTTTTAATGAATATGTGGCATGATTGTTGAGCTTCTGGGAGGAAAGTGTGCTATAAAAATAAGGGGGCATTATTGAATTTCAGTAAAAATACTGTGCAGTAATAAGAATGTACATTACCATTGCAGCGGTACTTGAGGTTGGACCAAATGATGTTTTCTTGGGAGAAGCAGAATACGCCCAGCCGGCCTCCACGCATTGTGGTATCTATGGTGACCCCGGAGTCAGCCACCAACTCGGAGCCTTCATAAAATCGCACCCTGCAGACAACACAGCCCAAGCGGGTATCCATGAAACTCAATCCAAGGGAAGGGTGAAGCACCCATTGTGAGACCCAGGGCTCCCACTTCTTATGCATGTGCATCTTGGCTATTTCCTCTTTTTTCTACAGACCTGGATTGTGCTCTAGCTATTGCCACTTCCCCACTAGATTAGAAGCTCCACAAGGTCCTGGACCAGGTGTTCTCCCATCTTCTGTCTCTCCCAAGGCCCAACAAGACATTGGGCACAGAGTCAAACTAGATGAGAACTAACTCATCAGTTACAGAGAAATCATAACATGACCCAGGACCAAGAAGCCCTGCAACTTAATTGTTCTGTGAGTTACCTTGGCTAGACCCTGTGCCTAAAAAAACCACGGCTCTTCCTTAGGTGTGATTGATTTCATCTGGTGGAAACTCAGAGTAATAATCAGGAGTGATAGCGTTCCCTAAAGTAGAGTTTTAGAAATTTGTGGGGTCATTTTTGGCTGTCACTGTGGCATGAATGACAGAATATAGGGATGCTGGACGGCTGACAAGGCCCTGGAGAGGAACCATCAAAACTTGTCCATTCTAGTCACTTGGGTAGGTGAAGAGCCTTTTTAATGAATACCTGGGCCTAGAACCTAACTCCCTCTTATTTGTGAACGTGTATTTTTTTTTGGTACTGTTTTAATAAAGGGGTGGGCAAAAGTAGATTTACAATTGCAATACAAATAAATAATATAATAATAATATAAGAACTGTTCTGTATACCCACAACTGTAAATCTACTTTTGTCCACTGCTGAATTTTTGAGGGTAAGTTTAGAAACTGTTGAATACTTTGTTTTTGAACAGCTTTTAATTTTCAAACAGAGCAAACTCATAGAGAATAAACTGATGGTTGCCAGATGGGAAGGGGGTTGGGTGAAAATATGAAGGGATTCAGAAGTACAAATTAGCCACAGGGATGTAAAGTATAGCATCAGCATAGGCAATATAGTCAACAACATTGTAATAACTATTTATGGTGTCAGGTGGGTAATAGACTTACGGGGGAGATCACTTTGTAAGTTATATCTAACTACTATGCTGTGCACCTGAAACTAATACAATATTGAATGTCAACTAATTGAAAAATAAAAATAAAGCTGTTTACCATTTTAGAAATTCACATTACTATTGGCAACACCAATATTTAAGTCACCAACACAACAATCTGTATTGTTAGAATGTCACCTTCACAGTGATTCTAGGGATAGGTGCACATGTCTATTTCACTTGGTGTTTTGGTGTGATTATGATCAAGCACTTACAAGATTTTGTTATAAAGTATTCTTATCTCTCTATTTTTTAGGACCTAATTGATTTTCTAAAACTATGTGCAGGTAGGCTATATTTTCTATGATTTCATTTTGGGACAGAAGAGGGGGTACTTAAAACTATTAATTATGAAAAGGGGCTTTGGGCTTAACAGAGCTGAGAACAAGATCACGTTACTCTGAGAAACAGTACATTCTATGTAAAGTCTCAAGAAGAACACAACGTGAGGGCTAATTCACAATTCCCTTTTCCCACCAGGCTGCTGTCCTGCCCCGGTTGGGAGACTGCCATCCGTTCTCCTTTGTAAACGCACCACCCAGCTGGCAGGGGTGTTGGTCTGCAAGCTGCAGCAATGAGAAAGTGAGTACACGATCTAGATCCCAAAGGTGTAGTCCTAAGCCATCCTAGCTTCTGAGAATAGTTTTTAGTTTTTTTAACAAAAATAGTCCTACAGGGAAAAAAGGCAGATTACATTGACTTACATGAAGATCAGTTCATGCTGTGTGTGGTATGTGCCAGGTGCTGGGAGGCCAAGATCAAATAAGACACAGGGACAGCCCTCATGGTGTTTATGTCCAGAAGGACAGACAGGCTCTAAGGGACTCACTACGGTGTGAAATATTCATGGGTAAGTATCACATAGGGCCCAGGGGACCACACAGGAAGTGTGGATGGAGACTCAGCCACATGTCTCACCCACACGGGTCAGTATGTCTACTCTCTGGCTTCTCTGAAGAATGTGGCAAAAGAGAACAAGTCCTTCTATTCCAAGGTCTCTCCCAGAAGGTCCTCCTACCCTCAGTTTGGTCCTAAAGTCCAGGTGGTCAGCCTGAGCCTCACTGCGTTTCCCACCCCCTGTTTTCTGTGAACTGTAGCCCAAGGTCTCGGGAGTCCTGGCCTGCCCTTGCGGACAGTCCTGAGTCAGGCCTGTGCAGGGCAGCGAAGGCTCTGCGATGCAGGAGGAGGGTGAGCTTTGCTTCCAGCGCAAGGTGAGATGAAGCGTCTGCCTACCTGATGTAGCCCACCTGGGGCCTGTGCTGCAGGAACCAGCGGTAGGACACCTTGTCCTTCCAGCCCACATTCCTGGAGTCCTTCCACAGCAGCCTGACCTGGTCACTGGTGTCCCCAGTGTGCCACAGGGAATTTCGGAGGTGCTCCCCTGGACCTGTCTTAGACTTAACAGCCTGGACAATGATACAAGCAAGATTTTAGAACAAAACGCACAGACCGCTCTTCCTGCATCTGTGGGGTTGTGAAGGGGTGGTGAATTCATGGTTACAGTCTAGCTGCCTTGGACTTGGACAAAAACATAAATGCTTAGGAAGATTCTCTTCTCCTGAGGTGATCCCAGCCCTGAAATAATCAGCGCTGGCCAACGTTCCACTAACCCCATATCCTTCCAGCTATAAAGCCACTGCTTCCCACATTTGCCTGATGAGGGTTCTGCAATCTGCTTTCCCTCCAGCAGGAGTGACAGAAGCAGCCTGTCAGCCCTCCTGGATCAAGCTGGCCCCATAGAGGAAACAGATGAACCCCTCCCAATGCAGTGTGCTTGAGTTGTACCCCCAAATCTCCTCCACCTCTCGGGCCCTACTTGGGCTGATGGTCTCACTGCTACACCACCCAGAAGTTAGAATGTAGCCCATACACAGGAATGAAGGCAAGGACCTGGGTGGGCTCTAGTGTTCCCTGACTTGAATGCTAGCATTGAATACAACCATTTCTTAGATGAAAAAATGCCATATGGGAAAACATGGAATTTAAAGGGCATGTGAAGGGCGCAGGGGGAAGAGAGATGAGTGACTTCAGACCACCCATACCTTAAGCTGAATGCCAGGTTCTGCAACAGCTCGGAATGGGGTGGCCTGCCAGTATGTCTGCTCTGTCTGCTTCCACATGACCACGTAGAAGCTGGAGCTGTCTTGGTAACCAAAGATAAAGCCGGCATAGTCATCATCTGTCTGGGTATTCACGTGGAAGGTCCCTTCAAAATCAACTCCATTAAAGGCTGTGTATCCTATTGAAATCAGACTAAGATTAGAAAAGCAGACAAAGCCACACACATACCTGGAAAGAGTGAATTCTACGCAAGTGGTGACGAAGGCCCTGGACATACCTACTGCCAGCCCAGGATCGCTGTTCATGGTCTGCACAATCTCCATGCCCTGGAGAGAGAGGTGAAGGAGTTAAGAGCTACCTTCAAAGAGCCAGAATGAGCATGAGGAAGCCCAGAACGTCAGGCATCATGGGTGAGTGGCCAGTGACATCTGACCTCCATGTAAAGACTGCATTACCCAAGGATTGCTCTTCCTTATTCTGTGCTCAAAGCTGAATAAAAATAACTTTGCTAAAACGGTCACTTAAGCTGACTCCATAAAACCTTAATTGGAGAACATACACTTCTAATGAATGTCTTGCTTGGTGATGCTGGAAAATGGAAGCCTCTCTGTGCCTGCCTGCCTTTAGTTACACAATGAGGACCCGTGGGAGGCAGTGCACTGGAGAAATCGGGGCATGGCCATAGGGTCAGACTGCCTGGATCCCAATTCCAGCAATCTCAACCACTGACGTGCAGTGCGACCATGAGCCGTCACTACAGGTTTACGAGACTTGATCTCATCATCTGAACGATGGGGCTAATGAAAGTCTGTCACAGGGCTATTGTGAGGAATACATGTGACTGGGAATAGTGCCTGGCTTGCAGTCAGCACTCCCTAAATGTTACCTACTATTCTCAGAGTGCCTGTGTCTGTGCTGAGGCAAAGCTGAGATGCTGCCACCCATGCGACACACCTGGTTCAGGACCACCCAGTTTGGATCAATCTGGGCGTCCCCTTCAGGGTCCAGGACCACAGTCTGGTAGGCCCTGAAGTCAGTCAGGGTGACCTCAGCATTCTCCGGGCAGACATCGATCCGATCGATGACCTTATCCTGGTCAAAGTCTGTCTCACAGGCATCTCCCACACCGTCACCTGAGTGGGGTGGAAGGGGAGGAGAGGAGCTTCACTACTGCACCCACCACCTCTCCTTGAAGAGAAAGGGGGTGCATGAGGAACAGAAGCGAGCCCAAGGTCCACCTCAGGGCCGCAGTTTGCAACCCATGTGAGGAGAGGAGCCCTGACATCAGCCATGTCTGAGCCTGCCCCAGGCCCACCCCAGAGTCCTCATGATGGATTGGTGAACCCCACTGTATGTGATCAAAAGAACTTCCTGAGGACAGAGTGGAGGGGGAACTGTTCAAGATTGACCTTAACCAGAAACCAGAAACCCTGGGTATCCTTTGAGGACAGTGGGGTTCACCAACTGGAGGATCTTATGCCTGACCTTATATAAACAAATGTCTACAGAACTTTCTAGACTACAATGTATAAAAAGCAGGAAAGTTACAGTCACCAAAATTTGTCTCTAAGACCAGAATTTCTGGTGGTTCTGAGGCTGAATCTGGCCTATAATGTGTTTTATTCAGCTGATGGTGTCTGCATGGCTGGCGATGGGCGGGCCCTCAGCAGCTGCTGCCACCCACTGGCTCATCTCTGGTTGGGTGCACACCTTTCACATCTGAGTTTGTGACCCCACCTAAGCCATTTGCTGCGATGCCTTCTCTCTGTCTTGCTCCTTTTCTGTGATGCCTGGTGAAGGAAGCAGGGAAGATGGCAGAGCAGCTCTCTAAGCTGCTTGTGTGGGAGCAACTGGCTGCTCCCTGCCCCATGGGATCTCATCATAGCACTGCTCAGAATCTGTAAAACAGCTTTCCCCTGACAGTTGGAGAATCGTATCTACCACGTGTCTACTGTCCTCACAAGCTGTGGCAACTGCAGAGAAGCTGGTGCCCTGGGAGAGGTGTGCCACTTTGTGCCTGGCCAAAGGGAGCCTGGGAGTCCCATGCAGCTTTGGGCTGAGCCCACTTACGGTTGCTATCCTCCTGGCCTGGGTTGGGGATCAGCCGGCAGTTGTCTGGTCCAGGGGGCATCAGGTCTGGAATGCCATCATTGTCATCATCATCATCACACTCATCACCAATTCCATCCTTGTCAGTGTCCAGCTGGGCACTGTTAATGATGGTGGGACAGTTGTCTGTACTGTCCTGGTGCCCGTCTCCATCACTGTCGGAGGAAGGACAGGTAGTCTGCATCACGGATCAGCAGAAAGCAGTGAGAGTTCAGCTCTCAGGAGTGAGAGTTTGGGCTTTGGGTTTTAACCCAGCTTGGTCTTTTATCAAACACATGTATCCTTAGATAAGTCTGCCTGTGGGCCTCAGAGACCACTTTCCTACTTCCTCAACCTGATGAAATAACAGATCACTTCCTACGCAAGAAGATAAGGGTCAAGTTTGTGATTTTGTGCCCAGATGCTCCTATCAGTCCCTGGAGATTACTAGCTGATCCCCAATAGAGAATGTGCCAAGGGAACAGAGTGAGGGGCAGTGGAGCCCGACTGCGGAGCCCCTTACCAGCATGTGGCCCTAGGCAGGACACTGGACCCCTCTATGGCTCAGTGCCCTCATCTGGAAAATGGGAATAATGACAGAGCCTCCCTCACGGTTGTTATTAGAATTTTGCATATTAAACTTTAACATAAGAAAAAGCACTTCTAAGTACCTAGTCTTAGGAAGTCTACAATGTTTTCTATTACTCTTCACAACCCCTGGACAATGAACCCAAGAAGGGTCAGATGCGAATGGCAAAGAGAACTGGGCAGCCCCTTCCTGAGAGCTGAGCATGTAGGCTGGGCTCGGTTCTGCTCTAAAGCACTTCTCAGAACCTCTTTCTCTGCCACGTGACTTTTCCCCTTCATAGGCCGTATGTCCTGTCCCCAGAGCTTTCCCTGAGTTGACGAGACCTCCCATGCCTATACTGGATCAGAGCAGGTACACCTTTGACCCCACTCCACCTAGGGCCTCTCTGGGTCTGGGAATTGTCCCTACCTCATCTAGGATGGGACAGGGCAGGGAAGTCAGGGCCCAGTCCAGGCCCTTCAGGCCATGCTTCCCAGCTGGGTCCCAAAGAAAGTGAGGCCAACCTGACAAGCAGATGACATAGTTCCCACGGTGGAATTCCTGTGCCTGTAGCAGGGCTGCTATTTAAATCCTAAGATTGAGCTATTTCCATTAGCAGCCATTCTATTTAGCCCTGGACATTTTAATGCAAAAACAAGCAGTTCTTATCCTCCCCAAGGTTCAAGACTGTGGGAATTAAAATGTAGCCGAATGAGTCATTTACTTTATGCAAATGTCTAGAAGTTGGTGGGACACATATTTCAGAAATTACTTAGATGACCTGCAATGGGGACCATTCTTGATGGACATCCTTTGGGGAAGTTATCAGGGTACCAGTCCCACCTTCCACTCAAAAGCAGACACATCCTGTGTCAGGCTGTTGCTGACCTGCCTCGCCTCATGCTGTGATAACAACAGCTACCACTTTGTGCAGGTCACCTGAGGACCAGCACTGTGTCGGAGCTTTACCTACATTATCTTTCATTTCACCGTGATCTGCAGGATGTACTTAATTACCTCTACTTTGCAGATGAAGACACTGCGACTCTGAGAGACTGAGAAGTACATTTAAGTTCAGTTCACTGTTGTGTCCTTTACAGCAAGGACACTGAGCACAGGGATGAAAATGGGACTTTATAGGAACTGTCCTTGAGCAAGGTTTAGCTCCAGAACTGCTTGCTGTCTGCAGGACAACCTCTGGCAAGAGCCTGAGAAGGGAAGATACGTTTCTTCCCGCTTTGCCTTTTAGAATCCTCTCCCTTTCTCTTCCCTGTCCCACCATCTCTGTCCTGATTCCCCAATGAGATGAAAGGGTTTCAAGCCTGGTTCTGCAGAAGCCTCTAGGACAGAGCTGCACAGGTCTGTTTTTGGAGATGTTTCTGCAGCATCTGATCCAGTCCTTAATCTAGGACTCTATCCATGTGGGGCTAGGAGGGTTGACAAAATTCATTTGCATAGAACAAGTCCACTCAAATAAGGAAAGTGTAATGAAAAAATTCCAAGGACAATGAAAGAACTGTGATCCTGCAGCAAACTGAGCTTTCTATTTTGGGTTGGTGAAGCTTTCTTGAGCTGAAAGAATGTAATAGTAAAAGAGCGAATATCTATTGAGTGCTATCTATGTAACAGAAACAGTAATAAGCACTTTTTACAAATTAACTCTGTTTTACTACAATAGTCCTATGAGCTACATTGAATTGTCAATCCATTTTACAGAAGAGAAAATGGAGGCGCAGAGATTAGGTAACTTGCCTAAGGTTTGCTGGTTTGTAAGTAAAGGAACTTGGATTTATATCCAGCTGTGTCCCTCTGGAGCCCATCTGTGAATTATGACACTATACTGCCTCTCCTGTAATAGACTCTTCACTTGCGAGAGGACCTAGTGGCCCCTCCTGAGACTGTCACCCTGCTAATACAGAACTTTCAGGGAGGTGAGGTGACCCTGACCACAGGCAGGGCTCCTGTCCCACCAGCAGCTCAATCTACCCAGAGAGGTACCAAAGTATGGTAGCAGCAGGAAGTGAAGCATAAAACTCTCCAGATGTTTCATCTGGTCCTATGCAGCTGGGGGATGTTCCCTACCTGTCCTGATTGGTGTCACAGGAGTCCCCAACCAGATCGTTATCCACATCAGACTGCAGAGAGAACGGAACACATTGTTATTTATCCCTGGGACTGCATTCACAGAATGTTCCACAGAAGGCAGACCTGGCCCATCATCACTGGGTCCCAAGAATCATTTCTCTGGAATTGGGACAGTGCGAAACTGCAAAAGGACAACACCATATTGGTGTAGGCACCATGCTGACTTTTCAGGAAAGCCTTCCCAAATACCAGGCTACATGGATGGGCTGCCTACACACCAGATGAGCCGACTGGAAAAGGGCGCCGGGCAGCATGGAGGCGGGTGGAGGTGTGGAACCCTGGCCCGGGCTGGGCGGGGGCCCAGCCATAGGTACCAGGAGGAGGCAAACTGACTGCTGCCGCATTTTGGAATTGAACCAGAGTGGGAGTGAGTCACAGAGGACAACAATGACTCTCCTCTCTCAGGGCTTTAAAAATACATGACACATCATCCCCAATTACCCAGACAGGAAGGAGGAGTGAGAAGAGAAACAACACGTCGCTGACTGATCTTTATCTGAAATGCCCATACCTAGTTGGTGTAGGGATTTGGGGACTAAAGGGACACAAAGTTCTCATGGTTAATTTCCATGTTACATTTTCATTTCAGCAGAAAAAACTTGTTTGGGTATCACTACACTCACATTACTAAGCTCAGAGGCACTCTGCAGCCTGTGAGATTAGACCGGAGGGCCTCAGACCTCCTGTGATGTGCTTCCTCCCACCTCCAGGCCCAAGTGCACAACCTCACCACCTCTGCTCTGTTGGCTACGTGGCAACAGCCAAGAACTGAGCCAGTGGGCTCTGCTGTTTGGTCTCGCGTGAGTCTTTGCACCCGGGAGTTCAGCCTAGAGTGTGAGTTCTCCTACACCCTGCTAACCTGGTTAGGGTTGCTGACATCAGGACAGCTGTCACAGGCATCCCCCACACCATCACCATCCCTGTCTCGCTGGTCACGATTGGGAACTCTTTGGCAGTTGTCCAGAATGTTTTTTATTCCTACAAGAAAGGAATGCTTCCCTGAGTCAGGTGAACATCACAGACAGGTCTGGGCATCGTAGAGATCAGGTCTAGACACACACATGTGGGAGTGACTTCTGCCCGAGCCATCATCAGACAGCCACTACCTTTCCCAGCAGTTATCCGGACTTAAGGGCAAAGGATGGGTTCTGGGAGACTTAAAAATGAACAGGGATTGGAGGCAGTTATCTAATGAGTTATAATTTTTCCAAGCTATCATGGGCTATCTCTGCAACTAGATGAGGTCATGAGGGCCAGGTGGGCTGACCCTGGAGAGGGACTTATGTGTGTGAGCCAGGCCTGGGACCCAAGGGCTTGGACAGGCCCATCCTGCCCCTCTCTTCCCAGCTTCCAGTTCAATCATGTCCTCTACTATTGGTAGCTTGAACTCAGTGATGGTGGGAGTGATTGTTTACATTATAGAAATTGGCAAATGTTACAGCTTGGGGTTTTGGTTTGTTTCACTGAGTTGGTTTAGCAGCACACCACCGGATTTGAGTCATCAGCTGGGCTTGTAGAAGGCGAGGCTGTGTTTTATGGAGGTGTGGATACTTTGGAGTTTGGTGGGGTTGTGTGTATGCACGTGTGTGTGCCTGCATGTGTGATGTATTTCTAAAAGGATTTTCCTTCAAGGCCCTGTGATGGGATATGTTTTTCAGAAAATATAGGATCCAGCCTATGCTTTAATAATAGTCATATGTACATTATGGAAGCTATAGAGGAACAACTGTCCTTCCTTAAGTCCTGTGGGGCTCCAAAGCTCAGGATTATGCTCCAGGGCCCATTAACACAGACCACAGTCGAGGCCCCTTCATTGGACCCTGGAGCTGGGCCATGTAGCCATCCTGCCTCCACTGCTCTCCCAAGAATAGGCGGGAATACCCGTGTCTCCAGGGAAATGCCTGACTTGGGGGCTGTAGCCTGTGACACCGCTCAAGTCCCCCTCATCCAATTCTCCACTTCTAGGACCCTTGTGTGAAAAGAATGGTGGGGAGTGGGAAAAGGGATAATCTGGAAGATAGATGCCCTGCAAAGACACAGCCCTGACAAGTTACTGCTTTCCTACAAGGTTTCTGGCAACAATATAGCATTCCAGGACACCCAGGGTTATTAACCCTTTGAGTGCCAACGTTGCTGTGAGTGATGCTGACAAATTTTCCCAAAAGTGCCAGTGTTGCTCCCAGTGACTTTTTGTGATGGCTATAAATGTAAATAACAATGGAATAATTCATACTTTATGTTTTGTTCTCTTTTTTTGTACCTCAGGTTATATATTGATATAATTTTTTCTCATGTTGATCCAAATTTTGAATTTTTATGCTTGTTCAAATACTGACATATTGTTATAATTTTTACTTACATTTTAAACAGTCCTTTTAATTTCATTGATCTTTGAAATAACCATCAAAACTCTATGCAGTGTGCATGATAAGGAAGCTTTTGCTAATGGACATTTTCATTGCTTCACGGTATAGCATTAGCATTTTGTGTATAAACTGTTTTTCACTGTTGATATCTATTGATATATGTCTCTTGTGAGAATGCCGTTTGTGTTCATTTTTTTGTATGTTATGAAGTTTTCTTTTTTTTTCAAAAATTTATGCAATATTTGGCATACTTCTTGCTTGTTATCCATGTTGCTATGTGTTTTTTAAAATTATAATCATAGGTTTTATATTATGCCATATATTATACTTCAAAAGCCATACTGATGACACACAGGAGACTTCCGGCCAAGATGGAGGCCTACACAGACAAGCTCCATCTCCCTCCACAACTGAGAAGAAATACAACTACCACAAAACCAGAAATAACCAGAAGTTCCAGAAAATAAATGGAAGTCCAACGTATGAAGTTATAAAGAAGTGGTGCTCATCCAGACAGGGAGGAGGGGTGAAGCCAGGGTGGAGAGATCAAACTGTGCTGGCAGCGGCAGCAGCGGCAATGGTGGTGGGACAGCGGTAAGCACAGACGCCTGTATTTAAGGGGGGGTAAGAAGCACCTGGGGAGCAGCCCCGGCTGCAGACCAGTCCCATCCTCTTGTGATTCCAATGCCGCAGAAGGCAGACCCCCATTGCCTTGGACTGTGAGGCCCAGAGTGGGTAGGGATGGAGGAGGAGTCTCCTGGTCTCTCAGAGGAGAGTGAATGGCAGGAATCCATCTTGGACCCTCACCCCCACAGAAAATGCCACAACATAGTGAGAAGAGTCGCCTGGTTGTGACAAGTGCTCGGGGCTCCACCCCCTATAGCATAGGAAGTGTGACAGCCCTGCCCAGGAAGCAAAGGTGAACACAAAACTGCCAGGATGGCAGAGATCATGATATAGATCCCAGTGACACAGCTGACCACAAAGCAAATATCTAATCTAAGGAAGCAGCAGATAGGAAATCTCTCTGAGGCACAGTTCAGAACTTTGGTTATAAAATGCTTATGGACCTAACAGAAGATCTTAAACAAGATGGGGAAGGAATGAAGGCTAGTCCTGCTGAAATGAACAAAAACATATATGAAACTAGTGGTGAGGGAGAGAAAACCAGGGATCAAATCAACAAATCGGAATATAAGGAAGGAACAAACAGTCAACCAGTGCAGAAAGAGGAAATGGGAAGTGAGGAAAATGAGGAGAGGCTCAGAAACTTATTGGACAGTTATAAGTGGGCCAACATCTGAATCACAGGGTTGCTAGAAGGTGAAGAACTAGAAACTGAAAAATTATGTGAAAAAATAATGAAGCAGAACTTCCCTAACTTGGGGAAGGAAGTAGACTTACAGGTTCAGGAAGCACAGAGAGTTCCAAAAAAACTGGATCCAGGGAGAACCACACCAACACACATTATAATCAAAATGTCAAAAATTAAGGATAAAGAGAGAATCTTAAAAGCAGCAAGAGAGAAGAAGAGAATTATGTACAAAGGGGTCCCAATAAGACTACCAGCTGATTTCTCAAAAGAAACTCTGCAGGCAAGAAGGGACTGGCAAGAAATATTCAAAGTATCGTATCGGCAGCCGTCCGTCTCGAGAGACGATGGTGTAGCTTCTTAAGAGTCTATCTGCACCACCGAGAATGGCTGTGCAGTCCGACTCGGGAGTGACACGGTATCTGTCTCCTCCCGTGTTGAATCGACATCTTGCGATGACGCTGGAGTGTCCTCTCCAGTGAAGCTGAAGCTACAGAGCCTGGGCAGGGTGATATGGAGGGTCTGCTGTTGCCCATGCAGCAGACCCCCCCTCTCTTCGCAGCTGAAGGGTCCAAGGGAAAGATGGAGTCAATACAGCTTGGCTTCAGGTGCGCCGCAGGAGTTGCCGGTGTTGACTACAACGTCAAACCGCCTTAGGGACTCCGGCTCCGGATTTTCTGTCGGGGTTTACTCCCTTAGCCTTTCCCCTGAAGAGGTATGCCGCAAGGCAGCGGAGGTTTTTTGGAGTCAGAGTTTTCCTTCTCTGATGTGCCCTGACTAAGATCGAACCAGCGACACTTAGCTCGCAGGCCGACGCTCAATCAAAGTAATGAAAAGCAAAAACCTACAACCATGATTACTCTATCCAGCGAAGCTGTCATTCAGAATAGAAGGGCAGAGAAAGTGCTTCCAGGACAAAGTAAAACTGAAGGAGTTCATTAGATCCAAACCACTGTTATATAAAATGTTAAAGGGACTGGTTTAGGAGAAGGAGGATCAAAACTATGAACATTAAAATGAAAACTGTATCACAACAACCAACAACAGAATCTAGGGAACTGAAACAAAGGCAAACTAAGTAGGCAACGAGAATGGGAAAAGAATTATAGGTATGGGGAACATTATAGGGGGAGGTCAGTGGGGAGGGGGAAGAGGGAAAGGGAGGGAGATGGTACAGGAATTAAGAAGCATAATAGGAGGGAGTGGAGTAGACAGGAAGATGTTGAGAAGGACTATATGCATAACCAATGGGCATGGACTAAGGGGGGGGGATGACTGGAGGGAGGGTGTCACTGGGTAGAGGGGAACAAGGGGAAAAGAAATTGGGACAACTATAACAGCATAATCAATAAAGCATATTAAAAAAACCCATTACTCAAAATAAAAAGCCATATTGAAGGAAAGAATTTAGTTTTTCTAAAATAGTTGTTATAATAAAATAATTTTAATGCAATAAATTTTTTGCTAAATTGCATCAAAGAACACTGCTTACAAAAGAAGAGTGTAGGTCTTCCGGCCAAGATGGAGGCGTAGACAGACACACTGCATCTCCCTCCACAACTAAGAAGGAATACAACTACCTCAAAACTAGAAACAGCCAGAAGTTCCAGAAAATCAAACTGCATTGAAGTCCAGCAAACAAAGATATAAAGAAGAAATACTCATCCAGACAGGTAGGAGGGGCAGAGCTGGGGCGGAGAGAACGCAGTGTGGTGGCAGCAGTGGCAGGCCAGCAGAAAGTGCAATCACAGGTTTTAAAGGCAGGAGGAACACCTGGGGAGCATTCCCAGCTCCTCACCAGACCCAGCAGCTCATGGTCCCAGCACCAGGGAAAATCAAGCCTCATTGCTTCTGACTGTGCAGACCATTGGGGGTTGGGGTGGAGGCAGAAACTGCTGATCTCTCAGTAGAATCCACTTGTTTAAGGGGCCCCCATGGTCCTAGAACATCCACAGACCCACCCACTCTGGGAACGATGGCCAGGGCAGCAGCTAGAGGGGCGCCAGTCCGGTGTGGAAGTGGGAGAGGTGCCTGGAAAAGGGGCGAGTGCTGGGCAGGGGGCACTGTTCCCTCTCGTACCCCTCACCCACATACAGCACCACAACGTGGTGAAACAGGTTGCCCTGTACTGATGGGTCCCTAAGGCTCCGCCCCTTACAATGTCAAGGGCAACAGCTCTACCTGGGATGTGGAGGCAAACAAACACAGGAGCCTGTCAGAATGAGGAGATGGAGAAGTATAGCCCAAAAGGGGAAATGGGTCAAGGTTCCAGTGGGAGAACTCAGCAATGAGGAGATAGCCAACCTAACAGATGAGGAGACAGACAACTTAACAGATGCAGAATTCAAAACACTGGTGATAAAGATGCTCACAGGCTTGACAGGTATGCTTGAGTACAGCAAATGCATGAGAAGAAGTGAAGTCTATGCTAAGTGAAACAAAGGAAAATTCACACAAAATCAATGGTGAAGGGAAGGAAACAGGGGTTGAAATCAATGATTTAAAACATAAGGAAGAAAAAAACAGTCAACCAGTGCAGAATGAAGAAGTAAGAATTGAAAAAAACGAGGAAAACTTACCAAATTTTGTGGAGATGGATATTCAGGTCTAGGAAGCACGGAGGGTCCTGGGCGAGCTAGACCCGGAGGGGACCACACCAGGATGCATCATGATTGAGATGCCAAAGGTGAAAGATAAAGAGAGAGTTCTGGGGGCAACAAGACAGAGGTGGAGAGTTGCCTACAGGGGGTTGCCTATAGGACTATCAGCTGATTTCTCAGAGGACATTTTGCAGGCAGGAAGGGATTGGCAAGCAGTATTCAATGTGATGAAAGGCAACCTGCAACCAGGACTACTCTATCCAACAAGATTATAATTTGGAATGGAAGGGCAGATGAAGTGCTTTCCAGACAAGGTAAAGCTAAAGGAGTTCATCATCACCAAGCCATTATTATATGAAATGTCAAAGCGACTTACTTAAGAAAAAGAAGATCAAAACTATGAACACTAAAATGACAACAAACTCACAACAACTGAATCTAAAAAATAAAAACAAAATCCAACTAAGCAAACCAGAATAGGAACAGAATCATAGGTATGGGAATCATTTGGAGGGTTATCAGCTGGGAGGGGGGAGGGGGAGAAATGGGGAAATGGTGCAGGGATTAAGAAACATAAACGATTGGTACAAAATAGACATGAGGAAGTTAAGAATAATATAGGAAAGGGTGAAGCTAAAGAACTTATATGCATGACCCATGGACATGAACTAAGGGGGATGGGATTGCTGGAGGGAAGGGGGGTACTGGGCAGAGGGGAGCAAAGGGGGAAAAAATTGGAACTATTGTAGCAACATAATCAATAAAATATATTTTAAAAAAAGAAGAGTGTACTTACTATATATCGTGAAATTTTCAGCAAATTATTATTAATAATGTTTTTATAACATTTTTCATAAACTCTGCATTTCTCAGCAAAAGAGCCTGGCATTTCTCACACAAATTTTAGCAATTATGCATGGCACTCAAAGGGTTTTAATAGGGGAATGAGCTGTGGAGTCTCCTGTAGGCACAAGGAGACCTTAGGTCCCCCAGTCACAGGCTGCATGGAACCACCTGGAGCGGGAAGGCCCTCCTAGTAAGTAATTTTATTCCTGCTCCCCAAAGAGAACAGGGCAAGTAAGGACAAGTAAGTCCCAAATATGAGACAAAACGAGACAAACCCACCATCTCCATCCATGTCATCATCGCAGGCATCTCCTTTTCCATCCCCGTCAGTGTCTTTCTGGTCATTATTTAGGACATCCCGGCAGTTATCACAGGCATCCCCAAAGATATCTTGGTCACTGTTTCTTTGGTCCATGTTGTGAGTCAGGACACAGTTGTCCTAAAGGATCAGAAGACTGAACACTGACTCTGACTGTTACTGCTTCCCTACTGTGTGCTTGGTCCTGAGGTGGATGCTGGCCAACCAACCCCCACCCCACCATGCGGTCGTTACTTGTCAGGACTCAGGAGGCTTAAGTTTGTCAGTTTTATATTTTAAACATTTGATAATCTTAGAATAAAAAGTTGCAGTGCTATGGGAATGCAGGCAAGTAAACTAACATTTGGGATGATTAATATAGTTGACTTCATGAGATTTCTCCCATCATCCTGGCATGTGGCAATTCATGGGCCCTCCCCATAAAGCAGGTACCTGCTCATTCAGGATCCCGTCTCCGTCAGCATCCTCATCACAAGCGTCACCAATGCCATCTCTGTCTGCATCTTCTTGGCCAGAATTTGGCACATACTTGCAGTTGTCCTGTGGGGGGAAACGCAGCTCAGAAAGACATCCACACCTGTCTTTTTTAGCTTTACTGAAATATAATTGACAAAACTATAAGATAGTGAAAGTGTATAATGTGATGATCTGATATAAGCACATACTGTGAAAGGACTCCATTGACTTAATTAACAGATCCATCACCTCATATACCCCCCCCTTTTTTTTTTTGCTGAGAACATTCAAGTTCTACTCTCTTAACAAATTTCAATTATACAACAGTGTTATCACCTATAGTCGCTACATTATGCTTTATATCCTCCGACCTTATTCATCTTATAACTGAAAGTTTTTACCCTTTTACCAACTTCCCCTAATCTCACACTCCCCTCTATACCTGTCTTAAGTCAAACCTCAAGACAACTGTGGCTGCCTGGCTTTATTACTGATGGCTATTTTGCTACAGTTGAGATGCAGCCACTCTAAAAACCATGGAACCCACAGAAACTCCCCATATAAGACATGGCTTTAGAAAGCCACAGTATGTGAGTGTGCGTGTGTCTGTGATTGTGCATGTATATGTATTTTTCCTACTTGCCCTCCTTACCTTCTTGCAGTTCTTTGCAGAGCATGGAAGCTCTTCGTCTGGGTAACTGTCAATGTCTACATCCTTTCCGCAGTAATAGCCATCACCAGCCCATCCAACTCCACACTGTGAAGAGAAAGCCCATCAGTGGCCTGCACATCCCCAGAGGGAGGGCCCAGCACCAGATGGCCTTGTTGGGAAGGACTTTAAAACTTTTAAATTGTCTTTTGAATAGTCTCATGGTTCAAAAAATTCACTAGGTACAAAGGGAGATATAGTGTAAACTTCCCACTCCTGTTCCCTTAGCTCAGGCAAGCAAGGTAATCAGCTCCCATGCATGCTTTGAGAGGCAGGCTACTCATGGACAAGCAAATGCACACCATACTTTTTCTCTGCCCTTTAACACAATTGGTAGCACACACATATATGTGATTCTGATTCTTGGTTTTTAAAAAATTAACATATCTTGGAGCTCTTTCCATATCACTCTATGTAGATTTATGTCTTTTTTAAAAAATGACAACAGATATGTCATATATAAGTTGGTACGTATGTGCCTCATAATTCACCCAGTCCTCCACTGGTGGGAGTCAGGCTTAAAAACCACTTTGGATTGTGAACAATGCGGCAACAAATAACTCTTATACATGTGTCATTCTGAGCATGTACTGGTTTCTTAGTGTGAAATTCCTGGTTCCAAGGGTGTTCGTTTTTGTAATTTTGAGCTATGGTCAAAAGTTCTCCAATTTCTTTTCTCAGGGGAAATGTGGCACTTATCATTCTTGAACCACAGTCATCTCTGTGAATCTAACAGTCTTCTAGATCAATTCTCACCAAAGGAGAAGCCTTCTAAAGGGCTTGATGTCTATTTATAGCCTTTTCTTTTAACAGGAGAAGGTTCCCACAGGCACAGTGTTGGGTCTGTGCATTTGTGATTTCCCTGGAGAAGTCTTCCCATGTATCCAGGCCATCACCAGCCACTGAGAGCAAGTGTCATGTCAGCAGAACAGGCATTAAAACACTGGTTATTCTATACCAAGCTTCTTAGCCATTTTCTCCAATTGTTCCAGTGATGCTGCAAGGTCTCTGTTATCCCACTTTACACAAGATCAACTAGGCTCAGAGTGGTGAGGTCCCTTGCTCAGGGACTCAGAGCAGGGACTTGAACTAGTCTAATGTCCTCTGCCGTGTATATTTGGTTAATGGGTGCTTTGAGTTCTTCCTCTGATAGTCCATATCCTAGCTGACTTCATTAAAGGATGTCTGACAAACCAAAGAGAAAGGAAATCATTCCATAAGTGGTGTCCTGGGTATGAGGTGGCACTTGGGAGCTTAGCTCAGGAGCAGGATGGGCGCTGGCGGGAGGTGCAGGCGGAGCCACAGAAGAACACAGGGAAAGGGACCAGGAAAAGGACAGGCGGCTGGAAGGGCAGGGAGAGGAAACGAGTTTGAGGAACAGAGTCAGGGCCATGGGAAAAGAAACTTTACATGAGTCAATGTTAAACTTCCTGGCTTTGCTAATCAGAATAAGGTGATTTAAGACCAGTGACTGCCTAAGTGGCAGCCTGCCTGTTCTCAGTCATCTGCACGCTCTTCTGCAGCCAGAGTTCTCGAAGGCAGGATTCCAAAGACACCCCTCCCGTCACTACCCCTTCTTCTGCTCAGCGCTTCTGCAGGGCCTTCGGAAGGCCTGGAAAGCTCAGCGATGGGCTACGGTCCCTGACTCATTTTAATGAAGGAAAAATTTCCTCTAGGAGCAAATACATTTTTAATAAGTTGTTTTCTGGCAGATTAAATTATTTTAGTAGTCACACCAAATGCATTAATTCTTTACCATCTGTCGTGCCTTATTATAAATTCAAAGACATATTAAGAGCCCCATCACCCACCATCCCAGGGAAGTCGTTAATTTGTTCACAGAAAATGAGGATTTAAATACAGATATACGCTTCCCTCTCAATGGTGAGGGAACAAATGCCCAGTCCACGGGAATTAGGGAAACTGTTTTTTTTTTTTTTCCCTCTGACCCAGCTTATTCCTTCATCAGGACCCTGTATTGCCAGCAAGAGCTGATGTCATTGCATTTATTTAACTTACTTTAACTCTTCTCAGTTTTCCTACTTGGAAAGTGATATGCTCATGGTAGAAATTTGTGCAAGCTAAAAAAAATCTAAGTGTGAGGTATAGGGAAGAGGGAAGAAGTCTCCTGAATCCATCCTGCCACTGGGACATGCTCACCATGAACCTGTGAATCTTGGACTCTGAGGGTCCCCTGCCAGGGCCTGGCTCACTGGAAAGCGAGGAGGAGGTGAGGTGAGCAGCTGAAAGTGGCTGAGTTATCAGTGCCTAGCATCCCCCAGGATTGTGGAGCCTGAGATTGGGAGTGGATGGCAGGAATAAGCCTTCTTCCTCACCAGGGCCCAGTATACCAGCCTGGCATGAGACTCAGGCCAGGCCAAGACTGCCCTGCTCTCTTCCCGGCTTCCTCCTCTCCAGGTAGGCTCCAGCGTGGGGAAAGGCACAGGAAGAAGAGTGGCTATTTTGGAACGTGGGTAGAAGGAAACACAGAGAATGTGTGGGGGACAGGGGGTTTCTCTCTGAGGGGGTTACAACAGCCTACCACCTCTCCACGGTGACCCACGTCCTGGGGCCAGGTTTTGAAACTGAATGGCTTAAGGGTGAGGACAGTTAGAAATGACTGCAGTATGCTAATAAGTCATGCAAATCACTAGCACAGAGATTGAAGGGAAGGAAGGAGGCTCCTTCACCTCCGGCTGCTCACTTCTCTCCTGCCTTCCACAGAGCGAGCTTGGAGCTGGGGCTCCACCACCGAGTGGCCCAAGGTGACAGTGTCAACCCACGGTGAATCGGGAGAGAAGAGGCAGCTGCCGGTTAGACTTCTGATTGCTTCCCACAAATCGAGCTGACCCTCTTACTATTACATTCTGTGTTTACCTTGACTGAAATATTTTCACTTTTTAGTACTTTAATGCTGAAACAAGTAGAAACCAGAATGGTTTTAAAATGGAGGCAGGTAAAACGGTACAGCAGCTCACCACGCAGGTCACATCGCCCTGCCTCTCTTCGATGCACTGCGCGTTCACACTGCAAGGATTCAGTTCCGGGTTTCTGCAGTTTCTTTCAGTCTTGCATCCCCTTGTCTGATCACCAGTGTACCCGGGTTTGCAAGGCCCACAGCGATAAGATCCCTGTAAAAGCAAAGACAAGACATTAAGCCAGGAGCTCAGAAGTGTGAGCAAAGGTGCTGTGACTGTTTCCTTTGACGTGATGCCAGGATTAAGTGAGATCCATGCCTGTCTCTCTGTTTACATGTATGTTTTATAGGATGGTGTGGATGTTGGGAAAGACGCCACCAGATTGGAAGCTGCAGCACGGCATGCAGGCATGAAAGAATAGAAGAACTGGAGGCAGATGGCTAGATGGTGGCCTATCACTCTGACATGCCACTCTGCTGGGGGGGGGGGGGGCAGAAGGGGAAAGCACCGGAAGTTTCCATGAAGTCCTGGGCAGGGAAGTTAAAGAATTTACTCTGAGACAAGGAGATGGTTTGATTAAAACACAAGTCAGATTTTTTCCTTTTACTGTTCCTTTGGTGGCTTTTTTTTTTAGACAATTGAGTGACAAAGGAACAGGGCACAGAGAAATACTGGCGGCCTTGCACTGACAATTCTTGATGAGGTGGGCTGCTGTGGTGGAAACCTGCAAATGCTGTCAGCTCCATTGTGATGGTCCTTCTACTGCTAGGTACGACATTTTGTTTTAACAGCTTTATTGAGGTAAAATTTTCATATTATGAAAGAGACCCACATAAAGTATACAATTCCAAGGTTTTAGTCACTAACAATTCTGAATTGCCAACTTTAAAGGATGCTCTTCAATGCTCTTTCTTGATCCGGCAGACTCGTTGGACTGCTCCATTTGGTCACTTTTCTCCTTGGCTTCTGCTCTTCTTTCTTTGCCCACTTCTTTATTTTTTGAGGTTCTTCAGGGTGCTACTTTCTAGATAGTTCCACTGTTTATTTCTCCCTGGGTGGCTTTAGTTATTACCTGTATGTCAATGCCCGCCAAATCTATTTGTGTAGACTAGTTGAGCTCTGGTAAAAAGCTAAGTCTAGACAGTCTGTTCTTAGGCAGCAGAGCGTGTGGATAAGACCACAGGGTCTGCAGCCATGCCTGAAGTCTTGTGACATGTGTGGCCTCAGCCTAATTACCTAACCTTGCTGTGCTTCAGTGTCTTCAGCTGTAAAACGGGGATGACAATAGTGCCTACTGACAGGGTGGCTGTGAGGATTAAGATCAGTGATTGTATTTCTAAGATGCTTTTACATGCGAGGAAACCAGAAACCTACAGATTAAATAACTTTCCCAGGGACAAATAGTAAGTTAGGAGCAGTCATACATGGAATCGGCAGTTCTTTTCTTTCGCTGACAATCTACTTACTGCACTACACTGATCATCTTGGAAGCAGCTGATGGGAACTTTCAGAAATAAAACCCATATCTGAAGATTTAAATTTTAGACCCCCTAAGTCCTAAGCATTTTAATTTAATATAAATGCTTTCAAAAGTTCCATGGACGCTCTTGCCCACCCATCGAAAATACTACCCGCCTGCCCGTCCCCTCGTCACAATGGGCACTGGAAGGATGGCCATCCAGCTACTAACTCAGAAGGCCCAGGGCTTGGTGGTGTTCAGTGACGTGTTGGTGGACTTCACCCAGGAGGAGTGGCAGCAGCTGAAGCCTGCGCAGAAGGACCTGTACAGAGACGTGATGATGGAGATCTACTGGAACCTGGTCTCGCTGGATCTGACGGATGGAGAGGAGCAGGGACGCACCCATCCGCCATGCCTAGGAAGAACTCAACGTGCTTCAAGCTTCAGTTCCTCTTCCAAAGCCCTCACAGTGACGAAGCCCTTTGTGTGTGGGGACTGCGGCAAGGCTTTTGGCTATAACTCATTCCTGAGGATCCACCAAAGACTTCAAAGCAGGGAGAAGTCCTTTTCATGCACCAGCTCTTCAAAGAAATTCCCCTCACTGTGGGGACTCACAGCCCACCATCGCGTGCACACCGGGGAAAAGCCGTACACATGCAGGGACTGTGGCAAGGTCTTCAGGCATAGTGCGAGTCTCATCCTGCACCAGAGGATGCACACTGGGGAAAAGCCATACACATGTGGGGACTGTGGCAAGGCCTTCAGCCAGAACGGAAACCTAATTGTTCACCAGAGAACTCACACTGGTGAGAAGCCATACACATGCGGGGACTGTGGCAAGGCCTTCAGGCAGAACGGTAACCTCATTGTTCACCAGATGATTCACACTGGGGAGAAGCCATACACATGTGAGGACTGTGGCAAGGCCTTCCAGCATAGTTGGGGTCTCATCGTACACCAGAGGACGCACACTGGGGAAAAGCCATACACTTGTGGGGACTGTGGTAAGGCCTTCAGGCAGAACGGGAACCTCATTGTTCACCAGAGGACTCACACTGGCGGGAAGCTGTACACATGTGAGGACTGTGGCATGGCCTTCAGCAAGAAGCAGAACCTCATGCTGCACTATCGGAGGTACAGTGTGGAGAAGCTGTACACATGCGGGGACTGTGGCAAGGCCTTCCGCAAGAAGGAGAACCTCATCCTGCACCAGAGGATGCACACCGGGGAGAAGCCGTACACTTGTGAGGACTGTGGCAAGGCCTTCAGCAGGAAGCAGAACCTCATCCGGCACCAGATGACGCACACTGGGGAGAAGCCGTACACATGCGAGGACTGTGGCAAGGCCTTCAGCCGGAAGCAGGCACTCATCCTGCACCACAGGATACACACCGGGGAGAAGCCCTACACATGCGAGGAATGTGGCAAGTCCTTCAGCCGGAAGGAGAACCTCACCCCGCACCTGAGGACCCACACTAGGGAGAAGCCGTACACATGTGAGGACTGTGGCAAGGCCTTCCGGCGGAATGGGAATCTCATCCTGCACCAGAGGACACACAGCAGGGAGAAGTCCTTTTCATGCACCACCTCTCCAAAGAAATTCCCCTCACTGTGGGGCCTCACAGCCCACCATCGCGTGCACACCGGGGAAAAACCGTACACATGTGGGGACTGTGGCAAGGCTTTCAGGCATAGTGGGAGTCTCATCGTGCACCAGAGGTTGCACACTGGGGAAAAGCCATACACTTGTGGGGACTGTGGTAAGGCCTTCCGGCAGAGTGCGAGTCTCATCCTGCACCACAGGATGCATACTGGGGAAAAGCCATACACATGTGGGGACTGTGGCAAGGCCTTCAGCCAGAACGGAAACCTAATTGTTCACCAGAGAACTCACACTGGTGAGAAGCCATACACATGCGGGGACTGTGGCAAGGCCTTCAGCCAGCATGGAAACCTCATTGTTCACCAGAGGACTCACACTAGGGAGAAGCCATACACATGTGAGAACTGTGCAAAGGTCTTTAGGAGGAAACAACCTCATCCTGCACCAGAGGACGCACAGCGAGGAGAAGCCGTTCACATGCGAGGACTGAGGCTAGGCCTTTAGCCAGAACAGTACCCTCATCTTGTACCAGGGGACACACAGTGGCGAGATGCCATACATGTGTCGGGTCTGTGGAAAGGGATAAACACAGAAACAGAGCCTTACTTTTTGGGCACCAAATATTCTTCGTAAAAGGTCACAGAGGTTTTCTAAATATGTAATTATGTAAGGGCTTTAAATGTTCTTTGTAAGAAGTAGCAAGGACTTGCTAAAAGGCGTTGGAAAGAGGAATGTAGGGAGAAGTGGTATAGCAATCAGTGATTTACAAGCTAAAAGTATCTCAGCCTCTATCACCTTCCATTTGCTTGCTTGTGTCTTGTTTATACATTTGTGAAAGTTACACTTTACAGGATATCTAGCCCTTTGAAAATAAATTGCTTCGCAAAGAATTCATCCCTGATTGGAGAGCTATGCTGCCGCAGGAGATAACCTTATAGCCTTGCGAATTTCTGTTCCTGTTACTGTCAAGACTTTTCCTGCAGTCCTGCCCAGTCCCTCCTCTTCCTAAGGCTGTTTCCCGCCAAAGAAGAAAGAAAGGGACTCCACCAGTATAAAAACCCAGCGTTTAGACTCCATTGTAGGTTGGAGCGTGTTAAGAGACCAGCTCAGGGTCTGCCCGATTTGTCAGCTCATTAAAAATCCTTTGCTTACTTTAAAAAAAAAAAAAAAAAAAAAAAAAGTTCCATGGACATGATGAATGCCATTTGGGAATTGTGTCATCACCAGTAAAATTCACATTCTGGAATACTGAGAATAAACTAAGACACTCTTCATATTTTTAAAATACAAAAATGATAATATTTTAGTCATTAATATGTATCTAAAAGCCCAACACTGCAACTTTGATAGAAGATAAAAAAACAAGTTTGGAAATTAAAAAAAATTATTCTTATCAACATTACTCATATATTAAAAACTGCTTTTTAGCACAAACTTTTATCCCCATTTGCCAATCAAATAAATTATGCCCACATGTTCTATATGTATTTTGGGGTTATGATTTATAAACATACACTTGGGTTTAATAAGTGGTCTGCTTTGATCGCGTCAACCATGAAATATACTTACCAAAGTGTTAGTGCAGATAGAATTGGGAACACACGCTCCATTTCGACATTCATCAATATCATTGCAGACCTAGTGCAGAAAGATTTAAAGAGACACTGTTGAAGTACAAATGCAAATAAATTTTGCTGTGTTTTGACATTGTTATGTGAAGTGAGGACAGGAAATTTTCAGGCAAATGGTAATCGGGGCATCATTTTCCCCAACTCCCTGTATTTATATCAGTCTGTACTTAACCTAATGTCAAGTGATAGTTGCCTACTTGGTCTTCAAGGTGGTTCAGAAGAGACAACTTGCATGATTAATCTGTTCCACAATCTTTTTAGTGAGGTAGGTTCTTTTTTATCCTACTTGGGACACAATGTACTTCTACCTGAGAGTTCCTATTTTTCTGCAATTCTGGAAAATTCTCAGCTTCCCTCTGCTCCTATTCCTTCTACTCTTTCTTTGGAACTACAATTAAACAAATATTGAACTTTCTCTTTAATCTCTGCTGTTGACTTTTAACCTCTTGTTTGTATTTTCCATATCTTTACTTCTCTGTGCTGCATTCTGGATGATTCTGTCAGTTCCATGTCTCAACCTATAAACTCCTTGTAAGCTGTATTACTTATCTATTATGTTTTTAATGCCAATGATGATATTTTTATTGAAAAAAATTTACTTGGCTATTTCTCAACATGCCTGTTCCATCTCACCTGCCCATGTCTCTATTCTTTAATTATGATTTCTATTCCTTCCTTTTTTTCTTTATCCTTTTGAACTTACATTCATCATGTTTCTGCATGGTAGCCTCTTCATATAAATTGCCATTTTTGTTTATAAACATATCCTTAGTGGCCCTGCCTTTGCCTGTGGGCATTCCACTGGCTCTAAGTTTGGAGTTTTTCTTACCCAGCAGTGTGGCTTTGGCCTTAGCCAGGGCCCTGGGGGTTTTATTACTCCAGAGCTGGTTTTCATGTTATTTTTTGGCTTGTATATCTGCATTATATATGTAACACAGATTTGAAGCTCACAACTCTATGTGGTATAAGCTTGGAGCTTTCATTTTTTGTGGGCAATTTTCATTTTTGTTAACCTTGTCCCAAAACCGACATTAAGCTTCCTTGTTGAATTTTGGGGCTAGTCAAGTTTTCTCATCTCCTTGTAATGGGAAAGGTAGCTCTTTGAGGCTCCTGGCTTTATGCAGGGGTGTTAGATCTTTCTGCAGGTCCAAGGCTACATCTGCTGTACCCACGTAGGTGCTAACAACCCAGCTTTCCACCCCTGGGACCTACACCCAACTCCCTTCTCTCATGAGCTGCTGTGGCATCAGCTTCCACCCACAGCTCTGGTTTTGCCTTCCCTCTTTGTCCTCTTTTCTTTTCATCTCTTTTGATATTGGTGATGCATTAAAATTGCTTTTAAATTTCATCAAGGCGACTCCTTTCTACCTCAGTTCAATCTACCATATTGCTGAAAATCCACTGGGATGTGCTCCTTAATAGCTTACATAAAGCGTCTTCTATTTCATTTTGCCTGTTTTCCTTGGCTTAGTCCTGGAAATTTTGTCTTTAGAGGAGAGGAAGGAAAATGTTGGGCCATTACTCTAATGGCTTCTTGTCACTCCTATCTGTCTAGCTTGCCTCCTTCCTCTGGTCTAAAAAATCATGCCCTCTAGGGTTCTTTGATAGGCAACTAGGATATAATGAGCCCTGCCCTTCTTTAAAGCTAATAATTTCCCTAAGGTAGGAAAATATATTTATAGACCAAGCATTTCTAAGAGCTAAAGACATCACAAAGAATTTTACAGTCAGTCAGTTAGGTAATGATCAGGATACAGTAGAACATCTGGAAATAAATGAAGACTGTCACAAAGTGCCCAAGTGCTTTATGACAATTTACAGCTTATATAAGAAGCGAGGGTTTCCTTGGGGGATTATTGCTGCTCTTGAAACCCCCTCACCTCTAAAACAGCTTCTGATCATCAACAATGACTATGAAAGTGACCTAATTTTTTGAAGCTTTTATTCGTTTCCCTGATTTTCAAGTTATTCTGCAGGACCAAACATTCAGTGGCTACCAACAAAATACGCCTGAAATCATGTGTTACCCTATTCACTGTTTTTCTAGTAAGACTCTGTTATCCAATTTAAGAGCTTCTTCCCTTCTAAACTTTATGAACACATACATTCAGAAATGAGTTGGAAAACATCCTAATTTGCTCACTGGCGCCATGACATTTTCTGCTCAAGAAGGTAAAGGGTTGTACAGAAAGGTGGGAACCAACCTGAGTTTTTCTTTTGGCATTTAAAGTAAACATAAATAAAGACCATAACTTCAGCTCACTTGTTTATTTGATGTGGCAAAACCGATCCCAACACCGTGCACCATAGGCCCTGTAAAGCCCACTGGGCAGGCATCACATCTGAAGCCTGCAGCGAAGTTCACACAGCGCACACCCGGGTAGCAGGGGTGGTACTTGCACTGGAGAGAAAAAAAAAAAAAATCGAAGTCATTAATCACATGGAGAAAACACTCTCAAACTTTCATTTACCTATCTGCACATACTTGTTTATTCATTTAACTATCCATTTTTGGGAGCCAGAATGGTAAAAGGAAATAAAGGCTTCCAATTTCATAGCTACCCAAGGAACACCGCCCCATGCAATCTGGAGTAGCTTTGCTGCATTACAGAGCAATGGTGCAGCCAACTGGGAAGGGTCTTTCATGTTAATCACTGCACCGCCCCATGTCAATTCCCTGATATTCTAACTTGGAATTTAGAAATCTCTATCAAAGGAAGGAACTCTTGGACCACTTGACGACTCTGTTAAATGAGCCCAAAGGCATTACTGAACCAACTACTCAAAAGAAAAGACCTTGAAAAGACAAAGCTAGGGCAGTTGTTTCTTCAGTTAGATGTGATCCATCAGGGTCTGTGCCTGTCTCTGCACCCTACCAAGTCCGTGGCAGTTTCAAGGCCCCTGGAGTGGAGGGGATTGGGTCCAATTTTTTTTTTTTAACCACTTCAACTAATGCAAAAAACACAACCACTTCTGGCCCCTTCAAAAGGAGGAAAATTCCAGCTCACAGATAAAAACCAGATGCAGTTTTGTGAAATGTGTACAGAAGTTTCTGCAATTGAGGGATTACTAGAGACCATCTTAATTGCTTAGTACCTGGGGAGGTAATGAGTGGAGAGCTACCATGAACCTGCCAGAGCCGTGTGTGTGTGTGTGTGTGTGTGTGTGTGTGTGTGTAGCCGTGTGTGTGTGTGTGTGTGTGTGTGTGTGTGTAGCCGTGTGTGTGTGTTTAAGATCCTTGTAAGCACCTCACGTCTTCCACTTCTCCTTCCAATCTTCCTATGGCCAGGTGGGAGGGGAAAGGCACATTCTGATGGCAGCCTTGCTGCCCACTATGGACACTACTTTGGGACTGCACTAGTGACTGGCTAGTTATGGTCTTGAAACCGTCTACTTCAGAGGCTTGGGCAGCCATCCAACCAGCCTATATTTGCTGTATGTGTCTTTCTGGCTCCACACCTGGGCCCTTTCGGTTACTCACAGGTTATGGGGCCTTGTCAACAGGTCTTGTTGGTTTGAGATTCCCCCTCTGCTTAAAGGAAGCTTTAAGAAATCAGTTGCAACCTTACCCAGATCTCCCCCTCCCACATTTGCAAAAGTGTGGAAAAATCAAAATGATAACACAGACTACTTAAGAGAAACAACCAATGTCCGAGTATAAAACCGAAATCTCAGCAGTGCAGCAATGTGGATGAGTGGACGAGTATGATGTATTATGAACACAGCCACCCCGTGTGTCGTGCCTCCTCCTCCCGCTACTCGCGGTGCCTCCTAGGCTCTAAGGACCCATCAGGAAGCAGTTTTTAAGTAGCCTGGAGGACAACGCAAGTCATCCCTCAGTCATCGGCCTGGCTTCTTTCCCATAAGCAGTAGGGTGTGCAAGATATTTAGGGAGCCCCTACCCTGTCCAGCTGAACTTTTACCTCATCAATATCGGAACACGTGATCCCATTTCCTGTGTAGCCCTCTGGGCAGGGCCCACACTTAAAGCCATCTTTGGTGTTGGTACATCGGACTCCGCGGAAACAAGGATTGGAGTCACACTGGCGCACTGGGGGTGCTGGGGGTGCGGGCGGTGCCGGGGGCACCAGTGTGCTTGGGGTAGAAGACTGCAAGCCGAGAGGACCTAGAAGGAAAACAACAGGCTTATTATTCACCCCCAGGATAACATTGCTGATACAAAATAATATTTGGTTTTTCAATGAACTTCTCTTTCCTCCATCTCTGTGCCAAACTTCCTGGATTTGCAGCCAATGTAGCCTCACCCTAGGCCCATCATCAGTCTGCAACTGCCCGTCCAACTCAGAATGAGCCAGTTACTAGAAGAGCACTTACCGCAAGCCTGGCATTCAGCTATGGTGTTTCGCAAAAATGATGTTTCCTTGACCTTTAGAAATGGGAAGAGGAAAAAAAGGATTGAAAGGGAGTACCTGATACATAATCCAGGAATGAAAGAATCCATGTGTAGCAAGCTATTAAGCACTTCTTAAAGTGGTTCTAAAGTAACATTTGATGGCTCCTGCTCTGCTTGGAGCCGAGATGTGTTTATCACACGCTTGTCTATCACATGCTTGTCCCCATTTGCAGAGCCTTTGTATCAGAGTCCCAGGGTGGCAGGCTACGTGGGCCTGGCTGCAGCCCTGCACCCCTGTGGGGCTGTAGGCCTCCTGCTCCGCTAGCTCACACAAAGGGCTCTTCCGATAACACCAGGGCTTTTCTGATGACACGTCTTAGGTGTTACCTGCTGTCTCAGAAGGTCCTTCACCTCTCCCAGTAGCTGGTTTAGTTGTGTCATTTGCCCCAAGAACTGCCGATTAAAATCTCCTATAGCAACAAAAGGTAAGGAGCATTCAGCCAGTGATAGCCATTTCTACAGTGACTCAAAAGCCAATGATTTCACAGAGAATTATTATGATAAAACCTAGGGTATAGGAATTCAACTTCGTGTGATTCATCTAAAAAATAATAATCATGATACCACTGGCTAGTTCAAAATTCATGTGAGTTATAAAATAAAAAAGCACAATGAAAATATTCCTTGCCCTGGATTTTGGCACAAGAGCCCGATTTCTGTAGATGCCTGCTGTAAGCCTGCTGTGGACAGCCCACCTTTTGGTGATGGGACCCCACCCATTTGGAGGCCTAGGGGTTTGTCTGTGTTGACAAAAGTATGCAAACTGCCCAAGAGACCACACCTGTACTGGTGGTGGCCAGTGGCTCACTCTGTTGCAGGAAGCAGTCTTGCAGGCTGGCCACCTGGAACAGCGAGCCTCTCACCACCAGCTTCAGCTCTTCCAAGAAGTCCTGGAAAAAATCAGATTCATACCACACAGTGCTGATGCCATTCAAGAGCCAATGTGCTTGTATAGTCACACAGCTTTCATAACAGAGTAGCCCTGTACACTTGGACCCTGACATTCTTATGTAATTTTGTGGGCTTGCATTTTTCCTAAAGCCCGGCAGCCCTATCCTTTTCCCCGAAGCAATGGCAGACATTTTAGCCAGTAGCTGAGGAAAATGCTGGTGTTTAACTTGGTCTGAGAGTTCATGAAGGTGGTTCTGAGAAGAAGAAAGGCTTTTCCTTCATGGTAAACAGTTATTTTGTGGGAGGATCCTCTTAAGAATTGTCCGAAATTTGCTTATGGAGTTTAGATGTAATAAATATATATTTTTATTCATTCCAATTTTAAAGAGTATTGTTTTTAGGATGTCCTGGCTCCAGGTTTTAGAAAAGTTTCTGATTTTCTGGCTTATGAGAATGAATAAACAGTATATTCTATGATTATTAGGTAGTTGGTCTCATATTTTTACTTCACTGGTTGGTGTCAGTCATCCAGTGTTAGTCACACAGTCAATTTCCTCACCACTCTATTTTGTAACTTTTACTCATATTCATTATTATATCTATATAGGACAGAAAAAGATTATGTTATCTGCCAATGTAAAGCCATCATTTTTATTTTAGAAATGAGTATGCTGAGAATTTTCAGGGGAATTCAACTTTTTAATGGGCTAAGTTAAGGTGTATTCAGCATGTGCTGTGTAACAGATAGTGTGTTGGACATTGGACTACAAGGTCTGTGGATGTAGGTAGGACCATGACTCTTGCCCACCACAGTATCCCTAATACCCAGAATGGGCCTTGACGTTGACTAACTGACTGACTTAATGAATAGGTGGCTGAAGAAAGAGCACTGTGGTTCTTGCTGATAGTCTAAGCAACTAGGACCTTTGAGAAAATTTTAATAGCTGTTGTTTCTGATGACCTTGTCATGGCTGACTCCTGGCTTTTAGATATTGACTTATGTGGTGGTAGACACTAATTTCTGAAATGGTCAGTGAAACAATTTCTTTCATTCTGATTATTTTGGCTATTTAGAAGGGTTTCAAAAATAAAGTTTAGCATATCCTCTATTCATTAATCTTTTTCTCTTATTTAAATTATACATATCTGCAAAAACAAAATAAAAAATGAACCTTGTATTTTAGTTGTCTTGTCATTTTTGCTTAAAAATCTTCCTATTTCCCAGGCATAAAATTCTAGTATCAGATTCATAGTTTTAAAAAAATTATCTAAAACATCTCAGCATTCCTAGCTGTAATGGAAATTATTGCTTACACCCTGCCTTTTAGTTACAGTCAGCTTGTAAAGCGCATGTAATAAAGTAGAAATGGAAAATGAGAATTGAGACTAGAAGACAATATTATGAACCATAACAGATGAACATAGTTACTGATTTTGGCACTGACTTTCCTATTAAATTTCAGGACCTATGACCAATTACAGTTATAATTAATGGAAAGGACAAAGAATGCTAGTTTGTTATAGGAAACAAAGCATTTCCTAGCATGCAATCCTAAAACAAATACATGTGGCCATTTCCATAGTAGATGCAGTGATATAATGAAAAAAGTCCCATCAGCATAGCATAAAACAGAAAACAGACAGAAAACAGGGATTTTAAAGGGCACAAGGAACTAAGTTGGTAATGGAGTCTTTTTGTTAGGGATGTTCTGATAACATCTGGTGAAAACTGTTGTTCCTATTGCTTGGCATTTTCCAATCATTTTTACATTTTTATTAAAAATAATAAATAACTATAGAAAGATAAAAAATGTCATCCTATCATCCAAAGACAGCCTTTAAATTTTTGTCATTTATTTACAACCTTATAATTGTACCCAAACAGTCTCCATTTATCATCAAAAGCAGAAGTTCTCAATTTTGACTTCACATTAGAATCAGTATTTTTAAAAATACTGATGCCTGGGCACCACCCCTACAGATTCTATTTCAGATTACCTTGAGGATGGGCCCTCTATGTATGGTTTTTCAGCCAGAACCACACCCACTCATAATCTCAGCACACACCTCTGCATTCTCTGAGCATCAGCAGCTCACTTTTCCACTTCCGAGAATGGTTTGTGTGTTCTTACCTGGGCCTTCCTCTGGAAAGCCCTCAGTTCAATGGACTCAGGACTCTGGGAGAGGCCAGAAAAGGCTCTGGGGAGGTTGTGAATGGAATCTACTTGGGTGCAGTCCACGTAGAGCTCTACAGAGCCAGGCCCTCGCTGCAAATTGCTCAGTCTCAGGAGGACCCTGTGCCGCTTGCCGTCAGCTAGCTGCAGGTTGTTGAAAACCACCAAGTGGATCTTCCCATCATTCTTTAGGTAACGGAGGATGGCTGGAACCAAGCACAGATCAAAAGTAGTGAGATAAGGGGGAGAGGGTGGCTCTGTGCTCAAGGGCCTCCAGGTCACAAGGCTGGGTCACTGGAATGATAAATACTCATCATCTTATATGCCAGGCGTTATTTTCAGCATGTGTTGTGCTCATGGAGAGACACATAATAAAGCAGAAAATTTGAAAATAAACAATATAATATCAGTGATAAGTACAATAGCAAGAAGAACCCATGGAAAATCTATTAAATCCAAGTCAGCTCCTGAGGGCATGAATGTATTAATTCGCCAAACTCATTGCAACATTATGACATTGGAATATCTGATGATAAGGACAGTGAAGTTCAGGTAAGTGAAGGAACATGCTCAAGGACATAGTAAATGGCAGGACTAGATTTGAAACCGAGGGTGGTTTATTTCATGACCACATGAATGCTAGGCATGGATAGTCCTTTGCAAGTGTATATTGAATTGTATGTAATCTGTTATATTGTCCCTCAGCAGCTCATTTTCAATTTAAGAATGCTCAGTTAGAAAATGAAAGGTCTCCATGGTTGCAAAAAATATAGGAGAGGACTTCACTACCTTATTTTCTGTTTGTTTTCTATGCAAGTAGCTATCTATTCACATATCTTATTAAGGTCACTAAATAAAAATTTATGAAAATTATAAAATTCTGGTTTTCTGTCTTGCTTTTTACTCTACTATTGTCCTGAATATATTGGACCCTGAGTTAAAATCTGTTCTTGGATGCTGAGCCTTCGGAAGTGAAGCCCGTTGGGTGAGGTATGCTATAAAGAGCAAAGTGATTTGCTTCTAAGGGCTTAGTGAATCTACAAAGAACACCTCTAGCTCCATCCATGGATATCACTGTCAAACACAAGTTCATCAGCAGAAATAGTCCTAGGAACAGGGTTGAAGCCTGAGTGTTAATGTCGATAAATAATTAATGCAGTAAACACATAATTGCAGCTCCAAAGGTCTGAGTCAAAGTCTTTGACTGCCCCAGGAAGGAATAATTTTAAATTGATATAACTTTTCTGAGAACAATTTAGTGACATATACAAAAACTTTAAAGCTGTATAGACACTATGGCCCAGCAATGCCACTTCTAGAAATTGATATAAGGGGGAAAAAACTCCAAATGTATGGATAAGAATATTCATTTCAGAAATATTATAACAAAATTTTACACAACATATACATCTAAAATGAGATGGAGGGCTGGCTACTTAAATAAAGGTATATTCATAAAATGGAATGCAATGGGATTATTGCACATTAAAAGCACAAAAAGAAAGTAACATTAGCATCATGGCAGTGTAAGAGAACCTCTTGGTCTCTCCCCTGAAAGTTACAAGCTGGACAACTATAATACAATAAAGGATTTCCTGCTCAACACACAGATATATCTGAGAGATCCACACATTGAAACATCTGAAGGTAGGCATATCAGAGCAAGTGGGTGAGGCAGAATGGGGGAAGAACAGAAATGGGAGCTGCAGAGGTAGTCTGGTGATTGCTGCAGCCCTGCAGACATGATGGTAGTAGAGGGTTGCATTGCAACCCCCACTTGGCAAGCCAGTGGCTGGTACATACTGAGGCTGAGCATAGGGGTGGAGAAGCAATGCAAAGGGTGGCAGCTGTAGTAGAGCAGCCACCATCACCAGAGGAAAAAAGAACAAAGCCATAGATGCATGAATCTATCCCTCCTCACCCTGCCATAGTCTGCAGATGTAGCAGCAGTGGAGGCAGGCCGGCAGAAGCAACATTCTAGCCAGAATGGCTTGTACTCATTGTGGCAAAAACCAATGGGGAAAGAGAACGAAGCCACAACTGCTTGAACCCAGCTCCACCTGCCTACCCCTCCCCCACCCATCACGGTGGAACTGGTAGAGGCAGCTGGGATGCCTCAGATAGTGCTGCATGGCTGGCAGCTTCTGGTTGCAGGAAAGCATTGGCAGGAACTCACAGACCTGGTACACTATCACCCACCAGGCCCCACCATGCGGGTGGTGCCCTGAGACCAAGGCAACCTCATCATAGAGGGGATGCCCACCTTTTGGGGGGAACATGGGGTATTTTCCATGGCTAAGGTGACACTGTTCCACAGAGATCCCAGAAGTCCCAGTAGGGCAGATAAAAGAAAACACAAAATTGAGCTACAGCACCATCTACTGGAATACAAAAGAAAGAGCTTTACTTATAAACCTGCTAACCAGTTAAAGTCAACAATATTTCAATCCAGCAAATGCTCAGGCAGAGAAATAAGCTGTGAAGTATCATCAACAACCGAGGTAGCAAGGTATTTCAGACAGAAAATTTAAAAATCTCCAGAAAATAAACTCAAAGACATGAAAGATTAAGATTTAAATGACATGGAATTCAAGATTGCAGTTCTGAAAAAAATCAACAAGATACAAGAAAACTCAGAAAGGCAGTTCAATGAGATCAGGAACAAAAACCAATGAACAAAAGGAATACTCTACCAAAGAGGGTGAAACAATTAAAAAGAGCCACACAAATTCTGGAGTTGAAGAACTCAATAAATGAAATAAAGAATAGAGAGTTTAGGAACTAAAGCAGGCCAGATGGAAGGAAGAATTAGTGATCTTGAAGACAGAAATCTAGAAATGACTCAGGTGGAGGAAGAGAGGAATTGAGAGTAAAAAAAGTGAAAGAATGCTACTAGAACTGACTCCATGAGAAAGAGCAATATAAGAATAATGAGTATGCCAGGAGGAGAAGGGAGTGAGAAGGGGACAGAAAGCCTATTCAAATAAATAAGAGATGAGAACTTCTATACTCTATGAAAAAAGTGGATCCTTGACCCCAAGAAGCTAACAAAATACCTAGTTATTTCAATGCAAAACGACCTCCTCCAAGGCATGGTATAGGAAAGCTGTCAAAAGATAATGACAAAGGAAGAATTCTCAGGGCAGCCAGAAAAAGGAAGACTGTAACCTATAAAGGAGACCCCATTAGATTATCATTGGATTTTTTAGCAGAAATCCTACAGGCTATGGGAGAGTGGAATAAAATATTCAAAATATTGAAAGAGAAAAATCACCAGCTAGGAATAATATATCAAGCAAAGCAATTATTTAGATATGAAGAAGAAATAAAGGCTTTTACAGACAAAAGCTATGAGAATTTACACCCCAAGAACTGCATTAAAAGAAATATTGATGAAAAAAAAAAAGAGCAAAATAGAACCAGAGGCATAGAATCATGGAACAAACCAACAGCTATAAGGGGAAAGGAAAGGTGGGGACTGATTGAAAAAAGGTGAAGGTGTTAGTCAGAGAACATATATGAAGGACACATGGACATGGACAATAGTGAGGGGACTGATTATAGAAGCTGGGGAGGGCTGGCTGGAGGGGGGGCAAAAGGGGAAAAGTGGGAAAACTATAAAGCATAAAGGTCAAAATATTTAAAAAAAACAAAAACAAGAAATAATGAAGGGAGCCCTTCTGCCTGAAACAAACAAAAAAAGGATACAAAATTGTCAGATGACAAATAGATGGACAGAAGCAGAAAAATCACAACTATTTTTAGAATAGGGTTTAAACATTTAAATATAACAAATGTTAAAGGGGATAAAGGCATTAAAAAATTATGGCTTCTGGAATTTGAAAATAAACATGCAGCATAAAAAAGTGTAATATGTGACAACTGAAAATAACAAGGGAGAGGAAAAGGACTAAATTTGCACAGATGAGTGGAGATAGGAAGTAATCAGAAGAAAAAGGACTGTTCTATGTATGAAACATTTTTTTTCATAAACATAACAACAACCACCAAATAAATATCTAAATCTGAGACACATAATATTAAAAAAGAGAGAGAGAAATGGAAATTAAGAAATTATAGAATACCACCAGACTAAAATAGGCAAAACATCAGGGAAAAGAAACAGTGGAGCAACCAGAAAACAAAAAGGTTAAATGGCTCTAGGAAATGCCTCTATATCACTAAGCATCCCAAATGTAAATGGACTGAATTCATTAATTAAAAGACACAGATGGATTAAATAACCAAGACCCAACTATATGTTGCCTTCAGAAAACCCATCTCAGCTACAAAGACGACCATGAACTCAAAGTTAAGGGGTGGAAGATGATATTCAAAGCTAATGTCATTCACAGAAAAGCGGGTGTAGCCATATTTATATCAGACAAAAAAGATTTCAAGATTAAAAAAAAAAAGGTAGATCTGGAATAACCAACTGGACACTAGCTGGAGAGAAGTCCTATAACCACGGAGAGACAGAAAAGGCTACTTCATCACAACGTGACCAGTAGGAAGTGCGGAGACATGAAAGCGCTGGCTGGGCTCCCACGGGTGGCAGCTGAAGGGACGGAGAAACAGCTCAGCAGTCAGGGGTTCCCCCAGAGAAGGGCAGGGTCTAAACCCTCAGCTGGGCTTCCCAGCCTACAGCAACAGAACGGAAAGTAAAATAGAATCCAGCTGTGAAAAGTGAAAAACCACAGGGTTTCTTGCTAGCCTGAGAGAAACAGCTGGAGAAAAACAGCCCTTAAGTGGATCATGTATGAAAATATTTTGGCCCTCACTTACCCTGCGCTCAAGCAGAGGGAGGGCAGTGAGGACTTGAGACGCTTGGGGAGAATTTGAGGCAATGGTGTTGAGGAGAAAACTGGGGGAGCGGCTGAATGGGTCCCGGTGCTGACTCATTCCCCATTCTGCAGGCAGACCATTCCCCCCCAAGTGGCGTTAGCCTGAGGGGAAGCAAAAGCCCCACCTACAGGAATTAAGCTGCCACACCCTCGGTCCTTAAGCCTGATGGCTGATCACGGATTGAATAGATTAACAACTAAAGGAGTCAGACAAAGGCAGTAAATCCCCGGTAGTCTCCAACAGGCTGCCTAGGCCCAGACTGGTACAGGATCTGACGTCACCAGGGGCAGATTCAGGAAGTGCAGATCAGTCTAAGAAGCAGCAACAAACAAGAAGAATCACAAAAATGGGGAGACAGAGAAACAACCCCCTAATGAAAGGAAAGGAAGAATCCCCAGAAAAAGTGCTAAATGAAATAGAGGGGAGCAAACTATCAGACATGGAATTCAAAACGTGGAGTATGGAGAAGCTCAATGAGATCAGCGAGCTCAAAGAAAACTACAAAGAACTCCATGGAAACTACAAGGAACTTACTGAGAATTATACCAGCATGAAAAAGGACATAGAAGCTATCAGTAAGAGCCAGGAGGAAATGAAGAATACAATTTCTGAATTGAAGAACACAGTAGAAGGAATTAAAAGCAGGCTAGAGGAAGCAGAAGATCAGATCAGCGAGCTGGAGGATAACGTAGAAAAAAATTCCCAGACAGTGCAACAAAATGAAAAAAGACTGAAAAAGAATGAAGAGGTTTTAAGACAGCTACAGGACAACATGAAATGTAATAATATTCATATCATAGGAATTTCAGAAGGAGAAGAAGAGGAGCAAGGAATAGAAAACCTGTTTGAAAAACTAATGACAGAAAACTTCCCTAACTTGAGAGAAAGAGTCACACAAGTCCAGGAAGCACAGAGGGTCCCAATGAAGATGAACCCCAACAGGCCCACTTCAAGACACATCATAATTAAAATGGCAACATTCAAAGACAAAGAGAGAATCCTAAAAGTGGCAAGAGAGAAATAGCTAGTGACATACAAGGGAGCTCCAATGAGGCTATCAGATTTCTCAGCAGAAACACTACAAGCCAGAAGGGAATGGAAAAAATATTCCAAGCAATGAAAAACAAAGGCCTACAACCAAGAATACTCTACCCAGCAAAGCTCTCATTCAAAATGGAAGGTGAAATAAGGAGTTTCCAAGATAAAAGAAGTCTAAAAGAATACATCTCCACCAAACCAGCATTGCAAGAGATGCTAAAAGGTCTGCTTTAAAAAGATGAAGAAACAGAGAGAGACGGAGAAGAACACAAGTACAAAATGGGGAAAATGACAATGAATAAGTACCTATCGATAATAACCTTAAATGTAAATGGATTAAATGCACCAATCAAAAGATATAGGGTAGCTGAATGGATTAGAAAGCATGATCCACATATATGCTGTCTATAAAAGACCCACCTTAGAACAAACGATCTACATAGACTGAAAGTGAAGGGATGGAAAAAAAATATTTCAAGTAAATGGACATGAAAAAAAGCTGGGGTAGCAATACTTATATCAGACAAAACAGATTTCACAGCAAAGGCCATAAAAAGAGACAAAGGACATTTCATAATACTTAAGGGAAAAATCCATCTAGAAGATACAACCTTTGTGAACATATATGCCCCCAACAGAGGAGCACCCAAATATGTAAGGAAAATTTTGAAAGACTTCAGGAAGGATATAGACAGCAACACACTCATAGTAGGGGACTTTAACATCCCATTGTCAACAATGGACAGATCTTCGAAGCAAAGAAACACCAAATATATTGAGGCATTAGAGAACACTCTAGATCAAATGGACTTAGTTGATATATATAAAACTTTTCACCCCAAAGAAGCAAAATATACATTCTTTTCAAGTGCACATTGGACATTTTCAAAGATAGACCACATGGTAGGACACAAAACAAACCTCAATAAATTCAAGAAAATTGAAATTATATCAAGCATCTTCTCAGATCACAATAGCTTAAAACTGGAAATCAACCTCAAGGAAAAAACTCAAAAATATTCAAATTCATGGAGAATGAATAACATGCTTTTGAATAACAAATGGGTTAACAATGACATCAAGGAAGAAATCAAAAAGTTTCTGGAAACAAATGATAATGAACACACAACAACCCAAAACCTATGGGACACAGCAAAAGCAGTCCTGAGTGGAAAGTTCATAGCAATATAGGCTTACGTAAAAAGGATAAAAGAATCTCTAATAAAAAATCTAACCCTACAGCTACAATAACTGGAGGAATAACAACAAACAAAGCCCAGAGCGAGTAGAAGGAAGGAAATCATCAAGATCAGAGCAGAATTAAATGACATAGAAACTAAACAAACAATTCAAAAGATCAACATAAGTAGGAGCTGGTTCTTTGAAAAGATAAACAAAATTGACAAGCCTTTAACCAGGCTCACCAGGAAAAAGAGAGGACTGAAATAAATAAAATCAGAAATGAAAGAGGAGAAATCACAAACGATACCACAGAAATACAAAGGATTGTAAGAAATTATTATGAACAACCGTATGGCAAGAAATTTGACAACCTAGATGAAATGGACAAATTTCTGAAAAAATATAATCTTCCAAAACTGAATCAAGAGAAAGAAGAAAGCCTGAACAGATCAATAATAACTAGTGAAATTGAAGCAGTAATCAAAAACCTCCTGGCATACAAAAGCCCTGGACAGGTGAATTTTACAAAACATTTAGGAAAGAACTAACTCCTATCCTTCTCAGATTATTCCAAAAAATCCAAGAAGAGGGAAGACTCGCAAACTCATTCTATGAAGCCAGTATTACCCTAATTCCAAAACCAGGTCAAGATACAACAAAGAAAGAAAACTACAGGCCAATACTGCTGATGAACATAGATGATAAAATCTTCAATAAAATATTGGAAAACAGGATCTAGCAATATTTTAGAAAGATCATACACCACGACCAAGTGGGATTCATCCCAGGGATGCAAGGATGGTTTAATATTCACAAATCAATAAATGTAATACATCACATAAACAAAATGAAAGACAAAAACCACATGATCACATCAATAGACGCAGAAAAAGCATTTGATAAAGTACAACACCCATTTATGATGAAAACACTCAGAAAAATGGGAATAGAGGGAGCATAACTCAACATAATAAAGGCCATATATGAGAAACCTGAAGCCAACATTATACTCAATGGGCAAAAACTGAGAGCATTCCCCCTGAGGTCAGGTACAAGACAAGGATGTCCACTCTCTCCACTCCTATTCAACATAGCCTTGGAAGTTCTAGCCACAGTAATCAGACAAGAAAGAGAAATAAAAGGCATACAAATTGGAAAAGAGGAAGTAAAACTGTCATAATTTGCAGATAACACAATAGTGTACATAGAAAACCCTGTAGACTCTACAAAAAAACTACTCAACCTAATAAGTGAATTTGGCAAAATAGCAGGGTACAAAGTCAATATTCAGAAATTGAAGGCATTTCTTTACACCAACAATAAGTTATCAGAGATAGAAACTAGAAAAAAAGTCCCATTTACCATAGCAACAAGAAAAATAAAGTACCTAGGAATAAACTTAACCAAGGAGGTAAAAGATCTGTACTCAGAAAACTACATAACACTGAAGAAAAAAATTAAGGAAGATACAAATAAGTGGAAGCATATACCATGTTCATGGATGGGAAGAATCAACATCATTATAATGTCCATACTACCCAAAGCAATTTATAGATTCAATGCAATCCCTATTAAAATACCAATGACATTTTTCACAGACCTAGAACAAATACTTCAAAAATTTATATGGAACCAAAAAAGAGCCCGAATAGCTACAGCAATTTTGAGGAAGAAGAACACAGTAGGAGGAATCACGGTACCTGATATCAAACTATACCTCAAGGCCACGGTAATCAAAACAGTTTGGTACTGGCATAAGAACAGACATATAGATCAAAAGAACAGAATAGAGTGCCCAGAAATAAACCCAGGTCTATATGGTCAACTAATATTTGACGAAGAGGGAAGGAACATAAAATGGAGTGAAAAGAGCCTCTCCAGCAAATGATGTTGGGAGAACTGGACAAGGACATGCAAAAAAATGAAACTAGACCACCAACTTACACCATACACCAGAATAAACTGAAGATGGATCAAAGACTTAAATGTCAGCTGTGATACCATAAAAGTCCTAGAGGAAAACACAGGCTGGAAAATTTCAGATATCCCACGTAGCAACATTTTCACTGATATATCTCCTAAGGCAAGGGAAATAAAGGAAAGAATAAATAAACGGGACTACATCAAACTAAAAAGTTTCTGCTCAGCAACAGAAAATGTTAGCAAGATCAAAAGGGAACCAACCATATGGGAAAATATATTTGCCAATAATACCTCAGACAAGGGATTGATCTCCAGAATATATAAAGAACTTATATGACTCAACACCAAGAAGACAGATAACCCAATTAAAAAATGGGCAAAGGACCTGAACAAACACTTCTCCAAAGAGGACATACAGAGGGTCCATAGACATATGAAGGAACGCTCAACATCATTGGTGATCAGAGAGATGCAAATAAAAACCACAATGAGATACCACCTCACACCAGTCAGAATGGCAATCATCAACAAATCAACAAACATGTGCCGGCAAGGATGTGGAGAAAAGGGAATCCTGGTGCACTGCTGGTGGGAATGCAGACTGTTGCAGCCACTACGGAAAACAGTATGGAATTACCTCAAAAAACTAAAAATGGAACTGCCTTTTGAGCCAGAAATTCCATTGCTAGGATTATATCCGAAGAATCCTGAAACACCAATTCAAAAGAACCTATGCACCTATATGTTCATAGCAGCACTATTTACAATAGCCAAGTGCTGGAAACAGCCTAAGCGCCCATCTGTAGATGAGTGGATCAAAAAACTGTGGTACATTTACACAATGGAGTCCTATGTAGCAGAAAGAAAGAATGAACTTCTACCACTTGCAACAACATGGATGGAACTAGAGAGAATTATTCTTAGTGAAATAAGCCAGGCAACGAAAGAAAAATACCACATGATATCACCTATTACAGGAGACTAATGAACAACACAAACAAATGAGCAAAATTGAACCAGAGGTATGTAAACAATGAGTAGACTAACAGTGACAAGAGGAGAGGGAGAGAAGGGGGTAAGAAGGGGAAGGGTCTAGTCAAAGAACATATATAAATGACCCATGGACATGGAAAACTGGGTGGGGACTGGCTGCAGGAGAAGGGGGGGCAGGGTGCGGGGAAGCAGTAGGGAAAAAAGTGGGACAACTGTCATAGAAAAACAAGCAAACAAAAATTTCTAGTGGGGGAAAAAACAAAATATAAAGAATGGAAATGCAATTTTAGTGAATATTAGATCAAGGATTTTCCTTCACACTGTATATTTTTCTCCTTACCTGATCCCTCCAGAATTTGGCATTCTAAAGAAGTAAGCAATGACATAAGGTTCTTTGCATAAAACTAGTAAGACCAGTTGTTAATAGAGGTTTTGTTGACCAAGACTTTGACTGGAATGTCATGCCTAAAGGAGACATGCTTGGGCTCTGGTTGTTACCAAAAAGCCCTGAAGAACTGGGATTGACTTTCAAAGGTAATAAAGGTGCACGAAAAAAAAGGCCTGGTACCTTGGTTGGTTGTGCAGTCCATGGCAATCTCTCCACGGAAGGAACGAAGGTTGCTTTTCCTGAAAGATGGCTAGAAGGAACCTTAAGGCACAATGGAAAACCTAAAGGACTTGGAAAAGACAGGTGTTTACAGGCAAGGCTGAATGGCAGGTATGTGGCTCAGCTCCTGTGCCCTGAATGGCAGACTGAAAGTCACCCTAAAGGTTCCTAATGTAACTTCCAGCAAAGCAGACTTAAAGATCATATGTGATCATTTGCTGCTTTTGTAGTTTCATGCAAATGAACAGGATAAATTAAAAATGGACTTAATGCAGTCCCTTTAATGACAAGGAGGGTAATCTTAAGGAGAAAAATCGTGATTCAAGGAAAGTCACAATGCTCAGTGGTAGACTATAAAACAGTGCAGCTAACTGTCTTTAAAGTCTCCTTTCATGTAAAGTTTGTTTTCATTTCAAAGTTAAACTAGGTCTGTGGCACCATCAAAGATGCTTAATTTTCAGGCAAGAAGAATGTCAAATGCCTTGCAACTGGATGTCTTTCCAATAAGACAGTCTTACAGATTAAGAGACTGGTTTGTGGATTATGTTGCATAAATTAACATGTGTTTTCTGTTTCCGAGTGACTGTATGTATAGGCCTCACTTAATCCTGTCTGCATTGCTGCCTCCTGAGACTCAATGGTGTGGCTGAACTAAGTGGCTGGAATACAACAAGGATGCCAACCTGCTAAACCAAGCACACCGTTATCCGAGGACAGCCAACTGACCTGGAGTCTGCAAGATCCTTCCCCATGTGGGAAGGCCACCCTCCCCCCCGCCCCACAACCCCACTCTTACTAGGGATTTCTGGACCCAAGGGTAGGTAGGACAATGACCATGCCCAGCTTGAAGCAGCTAGAAGGGCAGAAGACCTTCACCCATTATAAAATTATAAAGGGTCTTAAGTCTGAGAAGGGGATATTGTTATTTTTTATTGTTATAAAAAATTAATTAATTTTTAAAAAAAGAATAATATGGGAAAGCGTGAAGCTGGAGAGCTTGTATGCACGACCCATGGACATGAATTGGGGGGGTGGGAGGATTGCTGGGGGAGAGGAGCAAAGGGGAAAAAAATAGAAACTGTTGTAACAATATAATCAATAAAATATACTTAAAAAAAAGGTAACGAGAGTCATACAATTTAATGACAAAAATACAAACAATCCAATTAAAAAATGAGCAGAGAACCTGAACAGACACTTCTTCAAAGAGGACTTAGAGACAGCCAATAGACATATGAAATGATGCTCCACATCACTAATCATCAGAGAAACACAAATTAAAATCACAATGATATATCACCTCCCACCTGTCAGAATGGGTATCATCCATAAATTAACAAACAATAAACATGCTGGAGAAAAAAATGTGGAGTAAAGGGAATCCTCATACGCTTTTGATGGGATTGCAAACTGATGCAGCCACTATAGAAAATGGTATAGAGGTTCCTCAAAAAATTAAAAATAGAACTAACATATGACCCAGCAATCCTACTTCTGGGTATTTATCCAAAAAAACCTAAAACATTAGTTTGAAAAGATATATGCATCCCTATGTTTACTGCAGTATTATTTACAACAGCCAAGATATGGAAGCAACCTAAGTGCCCATCAATGGACAACTGAATAAAGAACATGTGGTACATCTATGATAGTATTCTATAACAACAGCAACAACAACAACAATAAGCAGCAGCAGCAGCCTTGGGGTGGTTTGAATCCTTGAAAGAAGTAATGACAGTAAAAATGCTTTATAAACTGTAAAATTTTATGACAATGTTAGGTACTGTTGTTTTCATTGCTATTTTTGATACCAATAATTTAAGTGTAACAGTAAGACCAAGGCTCATTTGCCCAGTGATGCCAACCACTGGAATAAGGACATTACTCATCTATAAAAAATAATGAAATCTTACCTTTTGTGGCAACATGAGTGGTATTATGCTATATGAAATAAGTCAGACAAAGACAAATACTGTATTTCACTTATATATGGAATCTAAAAAACAAAATAAAGAAAGCAGAAACAAATTCATAGATACAGAGAACAAAGTGATGGTGGTCAGATGAGAGGGGTTGTTAGTTTGGGTGAAAAAGGTGAAAGGATTAAGAAGTACAAATTGGTAGTTACAGAATAGTCACAAAGATGTAAAGTACAGCATAGGGAGTAGAGTCAACAATATCGTAATAACTATGAATGGTACTGGAGGTATTAGATTTATTGGGGGGATCACTTTGTAAGTTATGTAAATGTCTAACCACTATGCTGTAATACCTGAAACTAATATAAAATTGAATGTCACCTGTAATTGAATAAAAACATTTTTAAGGGTAACAAGAGACAAAGATGAACATTTTTTAATGATAAAGGGGACAATACATCAAGGAGACACAACACTTCTCAATATACATGCACACAATTTGGGAGCAACAAAATATATAAAGCAATTATGACAGACCTAAAGGGAGACACTGACAAATACAATTACAGTAGTCCCTCACTCATTGTGGGTATTATGTTCCAGACCCCCCTGTGAAGTAGGAACCTTATATTTATTCTATACTCTTAAACCTACATAACTTTAACAATATACCTATACAGTACCACAAAATCCCGCAATACAGCAAAAAATCTGCGATAATTAAATATTAAAAAAAATCCGGTGATACAGTGAGGCTGCGACAAGTGAACCGCAATATAGTGAGGGACTACTGTATAGTAGGGGACCTAATTACCCCATTGATACCAATAAATAGGTCATATAAACAAAAAATTAATGGGAAAATATTGGCCTTAAATGACAAATTAGACCAAATGGACATAATTGATATTTACAGAGCTTTCCATTCCAAAACAACAGAATATATATTCTTCTTTAGTGTACATGGAATATTCTCAAGCATATACCATATATTGTGGCACAAAACTAGTCTCAATACATTTAAAAAGATTGAAGTAATAGCAAGTATATTCTCTGACCACAATGGTATGAAAATGGAAATCAACTGCAAAAAGAAAGCTGGAAAAAACCACGAATATAAGGAGATTAAACAACATGCCACTGAACAACTACTGGGTCTAAAACAAATAAAAGAAGGGATCAAAAGATAGAAACAAATGACAATGACAATAGAACCTAAAATTTGGGGGATGCAGCAAAAGTGGTACTAAGAGGGAAGTTCATAGCATGAAGGCCTACCTCAAGAAGCAAGAAAAACTCAAATTAACAACCTAACATTTCACCTTAAACAACTAGAAGAAGAACAATAAACAAATCCTGAAGTCAGTAGAAGGCAGGATATAATAAAAATTAGAGGAGAATTAAATGAAATAGAGAACAAAAACATAATAGAAAAATTTAACAACAAAAAAAGATCTGATTCTTTAATAAATAAGATTGACAAATCTTTGCTTAGCCTAAGGAAAAAAGAAAAAAAAAAAGACTCAAATAAAATCGGAAATGAAAGATAAGCTACAACAGACACCACAGAAATACAAAGGGCTGTAAAAGAATACTATGAAAGGCTACATGCTACCAAATTCAATAACCTAGAAGAAATGGACACATTCTTAGAAATTTACAAACTTCCTAGATTAAAACATGAACAATTGGATAACCTAAATAGATTGATCCACAGTAAGAAAATTAAAACAGTTATCAATACAATAACCTCCCCCAAAATAAAAGTTCAGGCCCTGCTGGCCTTGCTAATGAATTCTACCAGTGAAAGATTAAATACCTATCTTTCTCAAACTCTTCCAAAAAATTGAAAAAGAGGGACTATTTCCTAACTCAATGAGGACAACGTTGCCCTGATACCAAAATCTGGCAAGGACAACACACACATAAGAAAATCACAGGCCAATATCTATGATGAATACAGATGCAAAAATCCCAAAGGAAATCTGAGCAAATTGAATACAACAATCCATTAAAAAGATGATGTGGGTTTATTCCAGGGATGCAAGAATAATTTGACATACACAAATCAATCAATGTGATATACTTCATTAACAAAATAAAAGGTAAAAATCATATGATCTTATCAATAGATTCAGAAAAAGCATTTGACAAGATACAACATCTATTTACAATTTAAAACACTTAATAAAATGGGAATAGAAGGAAAGTACTTCAACATAATTAAAATCATATATAAAAACCCTTGGCTAATATACTCAATGGTGAAAAATGGAAAGCTTTTCCTCTAAGATCAGGAACAACGTAAGAATTCCCATTCTTGCCACTGCTATTCAACATAATACTGGAAGTCTTAGCCAGAATAGTTGGGCAAGAGGCAGAAATAAAAGGTGTGAAAACTGGGAATGAAGAAATAAAATATTCACTTTGTGCAGGTGACATGATTCTCTATATAGAAAATCCCGAAGACTCTGCCAAAAGACTAATAGAAGCAATAAACAAATAAAGTTGCAGGATACAAAAATCAATGTCAATAATTCATGTGTTCCTATATACTAACAGTGAAATACCACAAACAGAAGTGAAGAAAACAAATCCATTTGCAATTGCGACAAAAATGATAAAATACCTAGGAATAACCTTAACAAAGAAAGTGAATAACCTATACACTGAAAACTATAAAACATTCTTGAAAGAAATTTAAAAAGACACAAAGAAATGGAAAGAACTGGAAAGGATTGGAAGAATCAACATAGGTATATGCCATTTTAACTAGAGCAATATACAGATTTTTTTTTTTTTTCTTTAAAAATTTTATTTATTAGTTTCAGAAAGAGGGGAGGGAGGGAGAAAGAAAGGAAGAAATATAGCAATGTGTGGGAGATTTTGCCTCTCCCACTCCCCCAACTGGGGCCCTGGCCTGTACCTTGACTGGGGATCAAACCGGCGACCCCTTGGCATGCAAGCCGGTGCTTGATCCACTGAGCCACACCAGCCAGGGCAGGTGTGAAGAAGTTTATTTTCATGTTCCTTGACATCTGCTCAAGTGTGGAGCCAGGCTCTGTCAGTAGGGCCATGTGGTGCCTCGTGTCTGTCTGCCTCCTGACATCTCTGTGGCCATCTCCAGAAGGCTCAGCCTCCAGAGCAGCTAAAGGTATGTTTAGAAGGCCATGTCGCCCGGGAGAGTGAGAGAGAGTTGGAGCCTAGGCTGGTAACATCAGATACATTGATTCATCCCTCAGTCCATCCTGTTCTGGCTTCAGAGAAATAGACAGTTGCTAGTGAGACGGGTGCCATTGTATGTAGTTTCTGTCCCTCGGGGGGAAGCGCTGAAACTCCCTTGTGTCACAGATCTTCGTCCTGGTCTTGTTCCTGTTCTAAAGGTTCATCAGGTTCTTTATTTCTCTGGACAAAGACCTTGGCTCTTCGATTTTTGAACCAAATTTGGACTTTTGACTCTGGAACCCCAATTTCCTTAGCGAGTTGCTCTCTGGAATAAATCCCAGGATAAGGGTTGCTTTCAAATGCCGAGATGAGGGTGCATAACTGCGAGGACGTTTACTTGGTTCGACGCCGCCTATATTCTCCACTTCGACTCTTCTCCACAGGGCAATCTTTATCTTGGCTTCCTTCTAAGTCCGCCTCAGGTTCTGATATTTCCTGGACTCCATACTTAGCTCTTCGATTCCGAAACCAAACCTGGATTCTATACTCATCTATTCCCGTTGCTAAAGAAAGCTCCTGATGCATGGAGTAAGTCGGATAAGGTTGTTGGTTGAATGCTTTGATGAGGATTTCCAATTGATCTTCTGTGAATATGATGCGGCTTCTTCTATGCTTCTTTAAGTTTAGAGGAGCGTTTTCAGCCATGTTGGAAGAGAGATGTCCAATATACAGATTTAATACACTCCCCATTAAAATTCTAATGGCATTTTTTCAAAGAAATAGAACAAAAAAATATAAAACCCATATGGGAACCACATAAGACCCTGAATAGCCAAAGCAATCCTGAGAAAAAAAGAACAAAGTCAGAGGTATCATACTCCCTGACTTCAAATTATACTACAAAGCTGCAGTAATCAAAAGAATATGCTTTTGGCAGAAAAAAATAGATACATAGACCAATGGAACAGAATTGAGAGCCCAGAAATAAACCCACATGTATATGAGCAAATAATTTTGACAAAGGAGCCAAAAACATACAGTGGAGAAAGGAAAGGCTCTTCAATAAATGGTGTTGGGAAAATTGGAAAGCCACATGCAAAAGAATTAAACTAAACTGCTATCTGACACTACAAACAAAAAATTAAAATGCATTAAAGATTTAAATATAAGACCTGAAACAATAGAAGAAATAGAAAAAATAAGTATTAAACTTAGGGACCTTGGTCTCATTGTTTTTTGTGAACTTGACCTCAAAGGCAAGGGAAGTAAAAACAAAAATGAATGGGACTACATCAAACTAAAGAGCTTCTGCCCAGCAAAAGAAAACATCAACAAAACAAAAAGGCAATCAATTGAATGTGAGAAGGTATTTGCAAATGACATCTCCAATTTGGGGCTAATATCCAAAATATATATAGAACTCATACAATTCAACAACAAAACAAACAATCCAATTAAAAAATGGGCAGAAGGCCTGAACACTTTCCCCAAGATGACATTCAAATGGTCAACAGAAATACAAAAAGATAAAAAAAAAGAAATACAAAAAGATGCTCAACTTCACTAGCTATTACATTAAATGCAAATCAAAACCACAATGAGATACTACTCCACACCTATTAGAATGACTATTATCAATAAGATAAGAAATAAGTGTTGAAGAGACTATGGGGAAAAAGGAACCCTCGCACACTATTAGTGGGAATGTAAATAGGTACAGCCACCATGGACAAGAGTGTGGTGATTGCTGGCGGAGGGAAGGGGTAGGTTTAAGGGGACTAAATGGTAATGGAAAGAAAATACAATAAAGATTAATTTAAAAAATTTATATAAACATGGGAAGAAAAACTGTACAGAGGTTCCACAAAAACTTAAGAACAGAGCTACTATAAGACTCAGCAATCCCTCTTCTGCATATCTATCCAAAAAAATTGAAAACATTTATTTGTAAAGATATGTTTACCCCTATGTTTATTGCAGCATTAATCATGGTAGCCAAGACACTGAAACAACCTAAGTGTACTTCAATGGATAATTGGATAAAGAAGATGTGGTACATATACACAGTGGACTACTACTAAGCCATAATGAATGCAATATTGCTATTTGTGGCAACATGGATGGATCTTGAAAGTGAAGTCAGTCAGACAGAAAAAGACAAGAATCATACGATTTCACTCAAATATGTGATAGAAAACAAAGTAATAAATGAACAAACAACACAAAAAACTCATAGACACAGACAATAGTATGCTGGTTACCAGAGGAGAAGGGAGGTGGGGGAAGGATGAACAGGGTTAAAGTGGGCCAAATACTTGGTGACAGAGGAGACTAGATTCTGGGTGGTGAGAACACAATGTAATATATAATGTTATTAACAAATGTTACCTCAAAATATTTAATTAAAAAACATAAAAAGACATTCCCAGTATTTTGTTGAGTGTGAAAACATTATGAGTCAGAATAGTTGCATTCAGAAAAATTAATATATGTGAATGTATTTATATATATTCACATACACAGAAAATTAGAAAATAATCTCAGTATTAACACAGTCAGTGCTTGGATGACGTGTTTTCTCTTTCTCACATTCATTGCCTAATTTTTCTACAAGAAACATGCATTACTTATAGAACACAAAAAAGTGAAGAAAAAAAAAAGTAAATTACACACATATACCCAGAATGTGCTGCTGTTAATCTGTATGATTGGCAGCAAGTATTCTGGCCATCTTTCTTCAGGTACCTTCTCTAGAGAGTGTAAATGCCAACTTGGTGCTGCCCCATGGATTAAACAATCAGGTATGCCGGTTTGTGTGGCAGTATTGTCAAAGAAAATAATCCTTACTGTGAAACATTAAGGCTTTTCCCACATCAGAGTTTCTATGTTGATGTTCCCATCTCTTCTAAACTCTGACTAGATTTGCTTTTCCATTTGACCATGACTGGTGAGGGTCAGTTGGCATCGGTTTGGTGTTGTACAGAGATGCCAGGAGGAGTCACATAAGAGATCTCTTCTGCCTATGTGGTCACTGCCTCTTGCTTACCAAGAGACAAGAATTGATAGGACTTGGCAGGATAGACTAGCTGGATTATAGAACAATACTATGCTTCCTGAAGTTCAAGCACTGATAAGACTTAAATAAATATGATATATTAAAAGAAAGGAAATAGTGGGAAGGAAGAAAAGAGACATGAATTAAAATTCTTGAGGTGTTTTAAGTATGGGATGGAACATTATTGAAAATTATAATGCTGACTGCATGGTTGAAAATTGGAGGCATATCCAGTATCCAAAAGAGGGAGAAAGTAAACCTAAGTATGCACTAATTTAATTTTTTTAACAGTTTTGCAAATACCTAGAGTTTTTAACAGGCCAATGAAAATACCACTTAGACCACCAAACTTCAGTTAGGTCATAGACATGTATATTCAATATCTCATTATTCTCATTACGGCCATGGGGATCTCGCCTGCTTTTATAACAGGCATTCCAGGGCATGTGGGTGTGATTTATTTTCATAACTGAATAGCTAAGTTTAATTTTATAACTAGTAACTAGTGGATTACTTTACACATAACAGGTGTACATTAAATATGGTAAATATGAACTTTCAATGAAAAATTAAATGATTATGTTTAAAGTTTTTCACATATAAAATATAAAAGATTTATTAGAGCAGCAATTCAAGATTTATTGCAGGTAGGAAAATCTACTATTGTGTTTATGCTGCCATTTAGGGGTACTTCTGCCTTGCTCTGTGCTGCAATGCAACACTAAAATGACAAATTCTTTATGCTCCTAGCTCTTGTGACAATAGCCAGAAGAAAAAAGGAAACGAATTATGAAAACTTTCATCTTCACAATGTCTGTTCGCAGAAATATTATCAAGTGCTTTGACATTTACCATTCTTCATACTTGATCCAATATTCTCATTTCTCTTATGGTTCCTGTTTTCATTTCTCTTTTTTTATTGCAAGTTCCTTACTTCAGTGCTTCTATACTTATTTTATCTTCAGAACAGTAAGACTACCCCAGAGAGCAGATAGGCACCTGCTCAGATAACTCAAGGTTTTCACAGCAGTCACACTGAGTCCAGAAACAGCCTAAAGCTCTGGCCCCAGAACCTGCAGTCTACTGGGCAACCTTCTCTGAGGCAGCACCATCAGAGTGGAGAGAAAAGACACGGTGCCTCCCTCTCTCTGGGTTCTGGTTTCCCAGTGCTCACCTCTCTCTATCTGAGCCCAGCAAACACACACAGTAGAAGGGAACAAAACAGAAAGCAAAGTAAGACCATCATCCCCTCCTCTGGAGGAGTGGAAAAGCCAGTGCCCTGAGGTTGGGAGGAGTGGTTTTCTGCTGGGTCCACCACACCTCTGTTGTCATCACCCCTAGGAGCCCCATTCTCAGGAAAATGGCCACCGGGTACAATGCTGTTTCTTCAGCTCTGGCACATTCCGTTCTCTCGCTCCCTTTTCATTCATCAATAGCTGAAACAAGTTTGCTCAGTGATTTCCGCCTGGTTCTCTCACGGGGATAGTACGAAGGACTCTGCACTTTAGAACTGAAGGCTGTAGATCTTTGTATGATGTTTCTGCCTCTACTCTGGTTCCATCTCTGGGTTTCTCTGTCATATTCCTAACTCACCTTCCTACTTAAGGTTTCTTTCTGCAGTTCTCCTGGACTGGCAGCTAGAGCTTCTTACAGGACTATTCTGACTAAGTTATTGCCTTCTCAAAGCTACATACTAGCAAGTAAATAAAATCCTTCAATAGCTCCCCAGTGGTTTCTCAATAACATCTAAACTCCTTATCCCAGCACTGACCCCAATCTTCCCATCACCTTCATGACCCTCTATACTGCTGAAGCCCAGCCAAGCTGAACAATCTGTTCTAGGTTTTTACCCCTCTCTAGCTTTTTCCAGCTTGCCTCCTCCTTTTCTTTCTGTGTGGAAGGTTCTCCATAGCTCTCCTGCCTGCTCCATGATCGCTACACATCTGAAGCCAAGATCCAGCTGAAATGCACTCTGTTTCTTGAAGTCTTCATTCTTCCCTGTGGTTGAAAGGTTATCTGCCTCATTCATATTCTCATAACACCTTCTCAGAACTTTTCTAGGTGTACATTTCCAGGACTCAGATTTCAGTTATGGCTCCAATACTTAATAGCTAAGTGACTGTGGGCTTGCTCACTTTACTAAATGTAGATTTACTACTCAGTCTTCTAAATGCAGTTAATTGCCCTCCTGACTTCTGTTTTCAGCAGTAGTCAAATAACGAAATGTAAAACTAACCACAGGAATACAAAAAATTATAAGAAGACATTATGAACAATTATGTGCCAACAAATTGGACAATCTGGAAGAAATGGATAAATTTTTAGAAACATACAATCTCCCAAAATGGAATCAAGAAGAAACAGAGAATCTGAATAGACTGATTACAATTAATGAAACTGAAGCAGTAATAAAAAAATTTCATGGCACACGGAAGTCCTGAACTGGATGGCTTTATAGGAGAATTTTATCAAACATTCAAAGAAGAACTAACACCTATAATTCTCAAACTATTCCGAAAAATTCAAGAGGAAGGAGGACTCCCAAGTTCAATTTATAAGGCCAGCATTATCCAAATTACAAAACCACATAAAGACACTACAAAGAAAGAAAATTATAGGCCAATTATCTCTGATGAACAGATGCAAAAATCTTCAATAAAATAACGGCAAACCAAATCCAACAATACATTAAAAGATCATACACCATGATCAAGTGGGATTCATTCCTGGGAAGCAAGGTTGGTACTATATCTGCAAATCAATTAATATGATATACCACATAAACAAAATGAAGGATAAAAATCATATGATTGTATCAATAGATATAGGAAAGCATTTGACAAAATCCAGCACCCATTTATGATAAAAACTCAGTGAACTGGGAATAGAGGGAACATATCTCAACATAATAAAGGCCATATATGACAGACCCAAAGCTAATATCATACTCAATGGAAAAAAACTGAAAGCACTTCTCTCAAGATCAGAAACAAGACAGTAATGTCCACTTTCACCACTCTTATTCAGGGAATACTGGAAGTTCCAGCCATAGCAATCAGACAAGAAGAAATAAAAGGCATCTAAATCAGAAAGGAAGTAAAACTGTCATTATTTGCAGATGACATGATACTGTATATAGAAAACCCTAAAAATGCCACCAAAAAAACTACTGGAACTGATAAGTTCAGTAAAGGAGCAGGATACAAAATAAATATCCACAAATAAGTTGCATTTTTATACACCAATAATAAACTATCAGAAAGAGCAACTAAGAAAACAATCCCATTTACAATTGCATAAAAAATACCTGTGAATAAATTTAACCAAGAAGGTCAAAGACCTGTACTCAGAAAGTTATAAGACACCGAAGAAAGAAACTGAAGAAGATACAAATAAATGGAAGCATACACTGTGTTCATGGGTAGGAATAATTAACCTTGTTAAAATGTCCATATAACCCAAAGCAAACTATAAATTCAACATAATTCCTATCAAAATACCAATGGCATATGCCACAGATCTAGAAAAAATAATCCAAAAATTTATATGGAACCACAAAAGACTCCAAATAGCCACAGCAATCTTAAGAAAGAACATTGAATTTGGAGGAATCATGCTACTTGATAACAAATTGTACTCTAAGGCCATAGTCATCAAAACAGAACCATAGGTACTGGCATAAAAACAGACACATGATAAACAGAACAGAATAGAAAGCCCAGAAATAAACCCATATCTTTAAGGTCAATTAATATTTGATAAAAGAGATAAGAACATACAATGGGGTAAAGACAGTCTATTCATTCAATAAATGGTGTTGGGAAAATTGGACAAATATTTGCAAAAAACGAAACTAGACCACCTTCTTACAAAATGAATTAAAACTTAAATGTAAGGCTCAATACCATAAAAATCCTAGAAGAAAACAAAGGCAGTAAAATCTCAGACATTTCTCCTAGTAATAATTTTTCTGATCTATCTCCTTGGGCAAGGGAAACAAAAGAAAAAATAAACAAATGAGTCTACATCAAACTAAAAAGTGTTTGCACAGCAAAGAAAACCATCAACAAAATGAAAAGACGACCCAACTGAAAGGGAAAACATATTTGCCAATGATATGGCTAATAAGGGGTTAGTTAATAGCCACAATTTATAAAGAACTTATACAACTCAATATTGAAAAAACAAATAATCCAATTTAAAATTGGGCAAAGGACCTAAACAGACACTTCTTCAAAGAGAACATCCAAATGGCCAACAGACATATGAAAAGATGCTCAATGTCACTAATTATCAGAGAAATGCAAATTAAAACCATGATGAGGTATCACCTCACAAATCAACAAACAAACAAGTGTTGACAAGGATGTGGAGAAAAGGGAACCCACATGCACTGTTGGTGGGAATGCAGACTGGTGCAGCCACTATGTGAAACAGTATGGAGGTTCCTTAAAAATTTTTAAAAACTGCCTTATGACCCAGCAGTTCCACTTTTGGTATCTGTCTAAAGAAACCCAAAACACTAATTTGAAAGACTTACATATGCACCCCTATGTTCATTGCAGTGTTATTTATAATGGGCAAGCTATGGAAGCAACCCAAGTACCCAACAACGAACAAGTGGATAAAGAAGACATGGTACATATATAAATGGAATATTACTCAGCTATAAAAAGAACAAAATGTTATCATTTGTGACAGCATAGATAGACCTAGAGGGTATTATGCTAAGTGAAATCAGTCAGTCACAGAAGGACAAGTACCACATGATTGTACTTACATGTGGAATCTAAAGAACAATATAAACAAACAAAACAGGAACAGACCCATAGATTCAGAGAACAGAATGATGGTTGCCAGAGGGAAGAGGGGTTGTAGGGCTGGCTGAAAAAGGTAAAGGGACTGAGAAGTTACAAACTGGTAGTTACGAAACAGTCATGGGGGTGTAAAGTACAGCATGGGGACTATATTGTAGTCAATAATATTGTAACAATATGTATGGTGCCAGGTGGATACTGGAAACGTTGGGGGGAACACTGCGAAGTATGTGATTGTCTAACCACTATGCTGTACACCTGAAATTAATACCAAATCATATTGAATATAAGCTGTAATTGAAAAATGTTTAAATAATTAAAAACCAAAAAGCAAAATAAAATTCACTAAAAGAAAATGTAAAACTATAAACTGCTGTACATGTGTAGGTATTACTATATCTGTGTTTATTTCTTATCTTCTCTACAAGAGCATACAGTTTTGGTCCCAGGAGTCTATTTCTTACTAGTTTCCCCACATACCATAGCATCTCAGAGTACCAGAAACAACTACTTATTTAATTTAAAAAATAGATAGAGTTTTCATGTGTCCATGAATTGGATTTTTTAACCTACAATCTTTTTAAAAATGTGAGGGACAGTTTCTGTTGGTTTATTTATATAAATCTTTTCCTTCTAAACTTAGCACCTTTGTGTACTTGACAATTTGGGGCCTGATTTTATGGCTACATTTCCATGTCTGGTACCAGCCTGACATAGGAACTATGCAGTCTAACCTGATTAAATACCATCTCAGTGACTGGCAGGAGATGCAAAACAAACCCAAGCAAACGATTTGAAATATTGCTATCTTGGGGAAGGATTTTCAAAAGGTGCTTGTTTTAAAAAATGGACCTAGTAGTCAAAAATATTATGATGTGTTTAATATCCAAGCAATGAGGCAGCATGTCAGCTGTAAAGAACTGGGAATGATAATATTTTGCCTGCTTGGGTGGAGAAGTTCAGGGTGACCTGTCCTGTGGGCAGCGAGCTTGGGAGGTTAGTCTGGGGCTTTCTGCTTTGCTTGGCAAATAGCTTTGCTCTTTCACACTTTTAAATATATGATGAAAGCCACTGGTGTCAACCTTTCCTCTTCTTTTTAAATAATTGTACATTTTTAAAAAGCTTTCTTGCCATTAATGTCTCTTGTGATGGATAGTCTTGTTTGCCTTTGCTTATTTATCTTTATGCCCTTACACTTGGTCTTTGTTACTTTAGTGTTTTGGAAATATATATAAAAAGTAAATCATCAAATTGCTTTTCCTGAAAGTACTCTGGGTGACTCCCAGATGTGATAAATGTAATGTGTGTTTCAAAATTTTCTTAATGTGGTTTGAACAAATTCAAAATTTACAGAGTATGAACACACACACAGAGCAAAGGAATCATCTATTGAAAGGAAGCACAGTAATTATATTGAACATCTTCAGAGAGCTTTATATTTTGAGAAATTATAAGACTCATCACTGTACACAACTATCTGGTAGGCGACAAAGCAATAAGCAGAGAACCTCTCCAGCCTTAGAACAGCCACAGAATACATGTCATCCAGCTTACAACCTCACTTCACCAATTCCTTCAATACAAATGCAGCCTCTACCTCCATATTTCCTGTAACAAGGAACTCATTACTTTGTGGAGAAAACCATTTCACTTTTAGATTTCCCTCCAAGATTTTCCTAATACAGAGCCTGTATTTGGTTCCTCTGACCTCTGGCTTCCACCAATGGGTCTTAATTTTCCTCTTCAGAGCTATAGACAGACTTAGCCTTATCCTCAATCCAAATGGTATTCTTCAAATATTTTAAGTCAACTTTTATCTCTCTCATGTCTTCTATATGGCTGTTTTATTTCTCCAGTTCCTTTAAGTTCTTGACTAATGATGTGGTAAAAATGGGGTCCAAAGGGGTGCTGTTTGGGTGACTCTGAAGGTAATCTCTGACTTGTCAGTGTCCCTGTGAAATGTGACCAGAACAAGACACAATATTGTACATGTGGCCTGGACAATTCAGAGTACAGTAGGACTATTATATTAGCTTCTTTATCTGGCCACATGTATGCATTAACAAAGCTATAATCTAAGGAACTTTTTAAATCCATTGCATCCACTGTATCTGTTTATCCATTCAATCAGCAAACATCTTTGAGCAACTACTATGTCAGGCACTGTGCTCAACACTGATTCGTTCTTAATGTTGTTGACTAGACTGTTGGGATAGATCTCCCATATCCTGTACTTATGCAATTTACTTTTCACTCCTAGCTGGTGGATTCACATCTTTTCCTTGTTAAATTTCATCTGACTGATGGTGACATATTTTACCAGTCTGGTAGGTCCTTATAAATCTTGATCATGGCATCCAATATGTTCATCTGTCTTTTATAGCTTTGTGCCAATTACAAACGTGATAAAATACTGACTATGTCTTTATCTAAGTCACTAGTAAGTTGAACAGTTAAGTGGCCAGGATGGAGACTTGTCAAACCCACTAACACTTTTCTATAAAGCAATTTTCCAACTAACAGTACTACTTATCTAGCTCATTCTTTTTAATATTACTCAGAAAGGTATGAGTAACTTAATAACTTTCTTTTCTGAAGTCAAGATATATTATGCTCACAGCATTTTTGTGATCTATCAGCTTAGAAATTTACCAAAAAAGGTTGACATGACTTATTTTTAGTAAATCTATTTGTCTTCAAATAACCTCAGCTTTTTTTTCTAGGTAATCATAAAATACATGAATAATAATATGACCCTCTGGGCATTTGTCCTAAAGTTCACTAAAATTCTTTCATTTTTCTGTATATAGCCACTTTAAACTTGAGCTCATTCAAGGGCACCTCATAAGAATGGTGTGAAAATTAAAAGGGAAAATGAGTGTTGAGCCTTTCACACAGTCCTGGTACATTATAAGGATTCCATAAACATTATTATAAATGTGTGAGACACCTCATTTTTTACTTATCATTGTTGGGTTCTGAATTATAGTTTTTAAACTCTTCCATCTCTCCCAAGCTACATCTCTCTTTTTAGCTCACAGCCTTCAGAACCACTAAACTATCTGACATTCCCTGTCCTTAGGCTCAGGAGCTTGACTGATTCTCCAGGCATTACTGCAAAGTCTTGGGGTTCCCTTCACTTATATAGCAATAAGTTGTTCTTCTGTGGAGATCAAATTACGGCTGTTCTTAGTACAGATTTGGTAGTTACAAAATAGTCATGGGAATATAAAGTACAGCATAGAAAATATAGTCAATAATACTATAATAACTATGTATGGTGCCAGGTGGGTACTGGAACTGTTGAGGGGAACACTTAGTTTTTTTATTGGGGTGCCATTGGTTAATAAAATTATATAGCTTTCAGGTGTACAAGTCTATAATACATCATCTGTATACTGTATTGTGTGTTCACCACCCCAAGTCAAGTCTCCTTCCATCACCATCTACTCCCCTCTTTACCCTCCTTTACCTTCTCCCACCCCCTTTCCCTCTGGTAATCACCATATTATTGTCTGTGTCTATGAGTTTTGTTTTTCTTAATTTTGAGGGGAATGCTTGGTAAAGTATATGATTGTCTGACTACTATGATGTAGACCTGAAACTAATATAATATTGAATGTAAACTGTAAATGAAAAAAAAAGTAAAAACAACAACAAAAGAAGCAGTTCTTCTCATTTGCTTTTTCTCAAAGGGGGAGCTTTTATCAAGGCCAGTCGAGAAGAATTCACCAAATCATCATCTTTGGAAGATAGTTGCTTAGAGAGATATCTATCTCTACTTCTCTCTTTCCATCCTCTCTTCTTTCCTTTCTTCTAGAAGAACCTGACATTCTTACTGAGCTTCACAGTCTAAAGAAGTTATTATACTTTATATAATTCATTTCTTGCAATCAACCTGTGAGGCAACTATTATCTCATCCCCACTTCAGAGACAGCAATCAAAACTAAGAGCAATTCAGAGATGTATTCACGGTGACAGAGTCATTAGGATTTTCAGCTGTGACTCATATATAAGATACTAACTAGAAAGTTGCCTCCATGCCAGATATTAGAAAAGCATCAACCATACCGTCTATCCAGTCAGATGGTTTCTGTACAATGCTTATTTTCATCATAAAGGTGATTTAAGGGAGAGAAGACCTAGAAGTAATTCAAGTACAAGACTAAGATTAGTGTCTCCCATAGAGATACAAAGTCAAATAAGGAAAAGTGTAAGGAGTTTGACCTAAGTCTTACATGTGTAGGATATCTCTATCTGGAGGTGATGCAGGATGTGTATGGGGGAGCAAGGGGCAAGAACAAAATGAGAGAGAAGGAACAACAGCATGGGTGGGTCCAGGGAATGGCAGTTGGTCCATCAAAATGAAAGATATGGCTGCAGGGAGGGCTGGGAAGGACGGATACACTGGAAAGCCCGGTTGGGGATCATGCAGTGGAAAGCTTTGAATGCACAGTTCGGATGTTTATACCTTATTCAGTTTGGAATGAGAAGCCACAAAAAGTCTCTGGTATTAAGCATAACTTGATCCAGGTTATGCTTTGTAAATAATAATGAGGCCACTATGGATAAGATGACTTGAAGGGTGTGAGAGTAGAAGCAGATTGCTCAGTGGCAAACTTACTCTTTGCAGGGTTCATGGTTATACTTTAGTTTATTGCCAGAGCTCTCTGAGGGCCCAGACAACCAAACCCTCCTCTTTGATACTACCTGTGCAGTCACCCTCTCCCAAATCATGGCCTTTAAGGGAGGGAAAGATGGGTTCTATTTCCTACTCAGGTGTTTTAAGTCAGTAGAGATATATCTTAATTTCTTCTGTTTCACTGTCTTCCATGCAAATCAAGAGAACAGATCAGCTGAGCCTTGCCAGTTGGGTAATGACTGGGGCTCACCTTCCAGGTGATTCTTCCCCCACTCTCTATAACTTATGTCAGGCCTGCATGGCCCATCACTGAATACCACAATGGGGAGTCACCGCTATGTGTCTTGTCTTTTCCTTGGACCTGTAGGACCCAGTGACTTTTCTTATGCCAATCAGAATGGGCTGCTGCTCCTTCCTAGAACTTTCAGGTTCACCAGTGATGGTATATCTCTGTACTTTTTCCATTTGCTCCAGTGAAACTTCTCTGTGTTACATTCTTCAACTCTCTAAACTCTCATACTACTATCAATTCCTCTTTGCTTTCTGAGAATTTTCATTTGTGGATTGTTTAAAGACTCTTAAAAAATATTTTCTAAGAGCTATTGCTCATCTCTGATAGGTTGCAGGGTGCAGAGGCATTCATTGTCCCTTTCATCGCCTCAACATGGGGATCAGCTGGGATTTACAGCGCAATCACATGACTGGTGAAATTCTTAAAGGAAACAAATGGACAACCCTCTTACCTATCCATCTACCTGCCCATGTGTCTAGCATTAATCCTGCTTACTAAACAGAAAGCATCAGTTCAGGCAAGTTGCTTCCTGTGTTTCCAGGCAACACAAACTTTCCACACTGGGTTCATACGTGCTGGCCAATTTAGAAATAGAAGGTGAGATTCAGTGAGGGGGGAAAGCTAGAAGCAGAGTTTTTCACTCTATAGAGGGCCTTTTAGCCACTAAGCTGTGTGAGCTAAAAGAAAAATCTTCCATGCATTTAGACAGACAGTTTAGTGAGAAGCTACTGATCTTTAGGTGAAGAAGCATGGCCTTTACAGATCACAACCTGAATAGCTGCGTTGCTAGAAGATGAACAGTTCCTTCAGTAGATGTCCGGCAAAATGGGGCTGATTCAAGACAGAGAGATCAGTGAAATTACCTCCAATCAGGGTTGAAGATGGGGCAAAGGGAGCAGAAATGGCTGAACCATGAACCATGTCCCCAGACTCTGTTTTGTAAAACCTTACCACAACCCCGGAGAGGCTCTGAGGCACAGAGAATGCAGACTTGTGAGTGGGGTGGGAGAAGAAAGAGAGGATGTTGGAACTTGACATGAAGAAAGGGGTTAATACCTTATTCTTTCTTGCTTTTACCTCCCTAGTCCCATGAAAGCTAAGAATTAGGAATGTCTTACAGCTTCTAATGCCTGCTGACTTCACTGTCCAATCACAATTAGAATCTAAGATTCTGGAGCACTGTAAGTATTTACATATTTTGTAAAGCGAACTGAAATAAATATAAAATCCAGCCAGAAGGACTGGTCCTCTTAAAAAAAAATTTATTAAGAGCAAAACATGTATCTGTCACATTCCTCAGTAAGCAGGAACAGGCGTTGGCCCCAGGGCATGGGTGGAAGGGAAAGAGATGAAAAAATAGTGACCTTTTTCTTTGAGAGTCATTTTTCAGTGCTGGTAGTAACTCATTTTGACAGTAAAACATTTGTCAGTAGAGGGACCAAACAGGTGACAGATGTGTGTAAACTGGTACAAAACAGGTGGAAAAGAGAGCTGTTCATTTAGTTCTACTGACTGAGGTACGGTCTTTCCTTCAAGTCCAGGAAGGTGCTTGCAGAGCTAGGAATTAGGTGTGCTAGGTGACATGCTTCCATGGGAACACAAAATGGTGTGTGTGACTGTAATGCACTGAATGTTTGTGTCCCCCTAGAATTCCTCTGTTGAAACCCTATCCTCAATGTGACAGTATTAGGAAGTGGGCCTTTGGGAAGTATAGTATTCCCTCACTTATCGCGGGTATTATGTTCTAGACCCTCCCGTGATGTGAAAATCCGCGAAGTAGGAACCTTACATTTATTTTAGTACTTATATATATATTTTAAGGCTTTATAAGCCCTTCCTACACACTTATAAACTGTTCCTAGTCCCTTATTAAACTTTCCCACTCCCTTATGAACCTTTTCCACACTTTTATAAACACTACTTATGTTCTTAAATATATTCTACACTCTTAAACCTACATAACTTTAACAACATACATATACAGTACTGCAAAATCCCATGATATAGTGAAAAATCCACGATAAATAATTAAATATATTTTTAAAAATCCCGCAATATAGTGAGGCCACAATAAGTGAACTGTGATATAGAGAAGGACTACTGTAATTTGATTTAGATTAGGTCATGAAGGTGGGACCCGTATAATGGCATTAGTGCCCTTATATGAACAGGAAGGCAAAAAACTCTCTCTCCGCCAAGCAGCATGCAATGAGGAAAGGTCATAAGAGGACACAGTGAGAAGGTGGCTGTCTACAAGCCAGGTTCCAGGTTCTCACCTAGGACTGAATCTGATGGCACATTGATCTTGAACTTACCAGCCTGCAGAACTGTAAGAAATACATGTCTGGGGACTTCCGGCCAAGATAGAGGCATAGACAGACATGCTGGATCTCCCTCCGCAACTAAGAAGGAGTACTACTACCTCAAAACTAGAGACAACCAGAAGTTCCAGAAAATCAAGCTATATAGAAGTCCAAAAACCAAAGGTATAAAGAAGAAATACTCATCCAGACAGGTAGGAAGGGCGGAGACGGGGCAGAGAGGACATGGTATGGTGGTGGCAGTGGTGGCAGCAGCAGGCCGGTAGAAAGTGCAGTCACATGCTTTAAAAAGTGGGGAGGACAGACGTGGAGTGTTCCCAGCTCCTGAACAGACTGTGCAGCTCATGGTCCCAGTGACAGGAAAATCAAGCCTCATTGCTTCTGACTGTGCGGACCAGTGGGGGTTGAGGTGGAGGAAGAAACTGCGGGCCTCTCAGCAGAATCCACTTGTTTAAAGGGACCCCACAGTCCTAGAACGTCTGCAGACACACCCACTCTGGGAACAATGGCCAGGGCAACAGCTAGAGAGGCGCCAGTCCCATACGGAAGTGGGAGAAGTGCTTGGAAAAGGGTCAAGTGCTGAGCAAGTGACATTGTTCCCTCTCAGACCCCTCCCCCACACAAAGCACCACAACGTGCTGAAACAGGTTGCCCTATACTATGAATCCCTAAGGCTCTGCCCCTTACAACGTAACAGGAGAGACAGCTCTACTTAAGACACAGGCAAACAAACACAGCAGCTTGTCAAGATGAGGAGACAGAGCAGTATGGCCCAAAATGGGGGAATGGATCAAGGTTCCAGTGGGAGAACTAAATGACGAGGAGCTAGCCAACCTAACAGACGAATTCAAAACACTGGTGATAAAGATGCTCAAAGGCCTGACAGATATGCTTGAGTATGGCAGACTCATAAGGGAAGAAGTGAAGGCTATGCTAAGTGAAATGAAGGGAAATCCACACAAAACCAATGGTGAAGGGAAAGAAACTGGGGTCCAAATCAAGGATTTGGAACATAAGGAAGAAAAAAGCAGTCAACTAGTACAGAATGGGGAAATAAGAATTGAAAAAAATGAGGAGAGGCTTAGAAACTTCTGGAGCAACCTTAAACGTGCCAACATCTGAATCACAGAGGTGCCAGAAAGAGAAGAGGAAGAGCAAGAAATTGAAAGCTTATGTGAAGCAATAATGAAGGAAAGCTTCCCAAATTTGGGGAAGAAAATAGACATACAAGTCCAGGAAGCACAGAGAGTCCCAAACAAGCTAGACCCAAAGAGGACCACACCAAGACACATCATAATTAAAATGCCAAAGGTGCAAGAAAAAGAGAGAATCTTAAAAGCAGCAAGAAAAAGTAGAGAGTTACACACAAAGGGGTGCCTATAAGACTATCATCTGATTTCTCAAAAGAAACTTCGTAGGCAAGAAGGGACTGGAAAGAAGTATTCAAAGTGATGAAAAGCAAGGACCTACAATCAAGATACTCTATCCAGCAAAGTTATCATTTTGAATGAAAGGGCAGATGAAGTGCTCCCAAACAAGGTAAAGCTAAAAGAGTTCATTATCACCAAGCCATTATTATATGAAACATTAAAGGAACTTATTTAAGAAAAATAAGATCAAAACTATGAACATTAAAATGACAACAAACTCACAGCTATCAATAGATGAATCTAAAAAAGAAAAACAAAACCCAACTAAGCAAACCAGAATAGGAACAGAATCATAGGTATGGGATCATTTGGACGGTTATCAGCTGGGAGGGAGGAGGGGGAGATATGGGGAAATGGTGCAGGGATTAAGAAGCATAATTGGTTGGTACAAAATAGACAGGGGGAAGTTAAGAATAATATAGGACATGGTGAATCCAAAGAGCTTATATGCACGACCCATGGACATGAACTAAGGGGGTGGGATTGCTGGGGGGAGGGGGGTACTGGGTAGAGGGGAGCAAAGGGGAAAAATTGTGACTACTGTAACAACATAATAAAATGTACTTTTAAAAAAAGGAAAGAAAGAAATGTCTTTTGTTCAAGCCACCAGTTTATGGTATTTGTTTTAAGCAGCCTGAGCTAAGATCGTGGCCTAATTGTCCTGGCTCTGATCCCCTCCAGAACTTGATCCAGAATAACTTGAGGGACAATGTCAGAGGGCATGTTGGCCACAGGCAATTCTTCATTCTTTCCCCCAGCATCAATTCACCCTCCCTGTATAGGTGAATGTACAATTAAAAGAATTCAGTATTGAAAACTGAAATGAATAGTAGATGGGAAGAAAAAATTGTACAAGGGAACCAGCTTAAGGAAAGTTGATCTCAAATTCTGGAATAGAAAAAAGATTTTCAAGAAAATTATTTCTGTCCATTTGCTTACCTTTGTTCAAGCGTCCCATCACAGTAAATTCAAAATATTTGCTGTTGTCAGTTGAAGAGTAAAGGCCGAAGATGGTGGCGGAACTCTTAGTCTGCAGCTTGAAGGTGGTGATCACATAGAGTTCGTTCAGGGTGGGGTCGGTCAGGATGGGCCGAAGAGCACCTGGGTTCAGCCTCTGGCTGGAGGATGGGAGAAGGTCAAAAACTGGGGACAATGGAGAAAACAGGATCATCAGTGAAAGATTTAACTTTGGGGCAAACACATTTCTTTCTGAAGGCAGACAATTTGACAGAAACCTATAAAGTAATGTAAACTAATGGAGTTGTTTTCCACACTACCAGATGCCCCAGTTTTTCTTTTGCTTACAGTGGCTAGACATTTGAACCAGAAGAAATATAGCACAATATTTATCACTAGGTGATAGCCCCCAAGAGAAGACTAAGTTTGCAAGCCCCAAATTGCATTGGACTGAAGAAGTGGCTCTGAAAATGCCCACTGGGTAAAGCACTGAAGGCTTAAAATACAGGTGACAGCACCCACACCATTGCTTTCTCAGGTCCCCCCCGTAATGAATGTCTGGTGTCCTCAGGGTTCTTCATGTACCTCTGGACCACCGCCAATTGTATTTTCCTGGGCAGTGATTAATGACACAGGGAGCGCAGCAGAAAGAATGGATGTTGGGGGAGATCAAGTCTCAGAAAAGTGGTCTGTACCGTTGTGGGCCCTAAGGGTTCCCTTTGTGCATTTACAGTTCTCCAATATTTCTCCGTTAAAAAATCTCAATGTGGAAACAAAACAAAACAATGCCATCTCTATTGCTTGACTATAACCTGAATGATGGAGTTGGTGTACAAAAACTAGTTGCCTTTTTATTTTTTAAAAGAAAGGTGAAGGGAGGGAGAAAGATGGAGAAAAACATCGAATGGCTGCCTCCCCACACTCCCCACCCCCCAACAGAGGATTGAACCTGCAACCCAGGCATGTGCCCTGATGGGGAATCGAACCAGCAACCTTCAATTTGTAGGACAATGCCCAATCAAATGAGTCACAATGGCCAAGGATAAGTTGCTTTTGATCAAGGCAGCAGCATTTTCTCTCCAACTCTTTAATATTTAAGAAAGGTATGAGAGAGTACATCTAGACTTACTTGAAAGACAACAGCCAAATTTGGGTCTTACTCACTATAAGCTACTTAGTATTTCTGTTGGTTTATGCAAATATTGCTTGAATAATTCCATAGCTGTCTCCTGGATACAATAATCTGGTTACTAAAAGTGTAATAGCATTCATAATTATAAATAGTTCTTAAAAATCAATAAAATAAGCATCCTTATTGAAAAATGGGCAAAAAACATGAAAAAGGAGTTAACAGAAAAAGAGTTACAATGGCAAATAATTATATATATACATAAATGCTAATATAGTTAGCTAATGATGAAGGAATTGCTAACATAAATTATATTATTTTCACTAAATTGCAAAAACAATAAACACAATAAGGGTTCAGGGAAATGGGATCTCATATACCGGTGGGTAAGATCTAATTAGTATAAACATTTTGAAGGCAGTTTAAACAACAGTATCAAAGACCTTAAGACATACATGCTTTTTGACTTAGCAATTCTGCTTAAAGGAATTTATCCTAAGGAAATAATGAATTTACCCTAAGGAAATAATAACATGGTAAATTATTTAGGTACAAAGATATTCACCACCAGTGGTAATTCTAGAATTTCTGTTAAGGAGAGAATTATGTCAGAATTCAATGGAAGAGGCGGGAAAACTGAAGCTCTGCTGGCACACCACTTTGTTATGGAAACAAAGTGTCCTTAGCAGAGAAAGGAGGGCTTGACAGAGATTAAGCCATCCTATGGCACTGCAGTTATTCAACAAGTTATTATTTATAATAGCAAAACACTGGGAACAGTGAAATAAGCCAGACGGGGAAAGACAAATACCATATGATCTCACCTAATACAGGAAGCTAATGAAAAAAACTAACAAAAGACCAAAAGAGAACCAGAGGCATGTAAGCAAGGAACAGCCTGACAGTGACCAGAGGGGATTGGGGAGGGGGAAAAGAGGGGAAAGAAGGGGAAGGGTTTATTCAAAGAACTAGTATAAATGACCCATGGACATGGACAACAGGGTGGGGACTGACTGTGGGAGAGGGGGGAGATGCATGTGATAGGGGAGAGAAATGGAGGAAAAATAGGACAACTGTAATAGAAAAACAATAAAATAAATAAAATTAAATTAAAAACAACAACACTGGGAACAACTTGTATTAGAGCCCTGGATAAATACACTTTGGTCCTTTTAAAAAGTGGAATGTTGTTTATTAATAAAGATAGTATAGCTGAATACTTACAGACATGGAAAAATGTTCATGATATATTAACTGGAAAAAAAGATTATAAAACTATACATATAACAGGATCCCATTTAAAATATATATTTGCATTAAAAAAGATTTGAAAGACAATACAACAAAATACTAACATGAATAATAACTACATCTGGGTTAAGGTATAATTATAAATGTTTAAATTTCTTTTTGCTTACCTGGTTTTCTATTCTTTTTTTTTTTTTCTTTTTTTTTTTAAGAACGAACAGGTGTTGCTTTCATATTAAGAAAAAGAGATAAAAGCTACAAAATAAACAGGCAATATCTGCTTAAGAAAGTCTACCCCTTTTAAAGGACTCCCTGTCTTCAGACTGTATGTGTTGTTTCTTTCACGTGGACTCAGGACCTTACACAATAATGGATTTATTACTAACAATGTTGGAAAGAAGAACATCTATTATGTTCCCTCCAGCACTCCGCTTTCCCCAAACATGAAGACTGCTGCTACTGTACTTCAAAAGAGAGACTGAATTTTTAAATTTCCAGAGAACTGAAAACTTCACATTTCCACCAGTAAGGGCAATATGTTTAGAAGTTCTATTCTGGACAAGTCATCTTCAGAAAAGAGATGTGTGTTTAAAGTGTGGAAACTGCATTTAAAATGAAACTCAGGAATTCATGATTCTTGTTTTGACTATGATCACTTCCATAATTTAGCTCAAGCTAAATTTACCGTACTCCAATCTGTTTGGTTTGTCTAATGCACTGGCTTCTCTCTCAAGAGGCAGAGTTGGTGTTAGTTAGTAATGAATTTGGAGAGTGTTTTGAAAAGGAAATGAGACTCTACGATTTTCTTTTAAAGTCATTACATCTTAGTAGTAGCATCAGGATCTAAGCATAACCTTCTAGTGTCAGAGATGAAATTACTATCAATGAGTGCAAATACCATGTTATGAGAATTGAATACATACTAATAAGACTAACAAGGCTAGCTCAGAGGAGAAAAGAGATAAGCAAATTATCCAATTGAGCTGATAATTGTAAGAGTAATTAACTTAATAAAAGAATCTATCAGAAACTCGACTTAATCAGATAATCTACGGCAACTACATTAACCTGATAATTTAGGTAGTATGTATACTTGATTTCAAGTCTCCATAAAACAGGCAGCTCTGTTGCCCTGGTCAGGTGGCTCAGTTGGTCCTACCATACACCAGAAGGTTTCAGGTTTAATTCCCCATCAGGGCACATACCTCAGTTGCAGATTTGATCTCCCCAGTCAGGGAGTAGAAGAGGCAACCAAGCAATGTCTCTCTCTCTCTTTTCCTCTCCCCCTTTTTTCCTCTTTTCTTTCCCCACTCCCTTTCTCTCTCTCTCAAATCAATAAACATATTCTCTGATGAGGATTTTTTAAAAATACAAGAAAACAGGAAGCTCTGTCTAAGCAGAAGCAAAATCCATACCTGTAGCTCACCAGCAAGTAATGTGTTCAAATGCCAAAAATTCATATAACCTAAAGTACTTTGCCTGTATATTCAAACCTGCCTAATAATGTCTGCAATAAGAAAACTCTTGAATTATGTTTAAAAGCTGCCTTTCTGACACCAACAGGAACAAGAGCAAGTCTAAACAAGTGGGTACATTAAACTAAAAAGCTTCTGCACAACAAAGGAGAGTATCAACAAAATGAAAAGGCAACTTGTTGAGTGGGAGAAAATATTTGTACATCATATATCTGATAAGGAGTTAATATCCAAAAGCAATCCAATTTAAAAGTGGGCCTAAGACATACAAATGGTCAGCGGGTACATGTGAGGATGCTCAACATCAGTAATCAAATGCAAATCAAAGCTACAATGAGCTATCACTTCATATCTGTTAGAAAGGCTAATTAAAAAGATAAAAAACACCAAGAGTTGGTGAGGATGTGGAGAAAAGGTAACCCTATGCATCCTTGGTGGGAATGTAAATTGGTGCAGCCACTATGGAAAACTATGAAGATTCCTCAAAAATTCAAAAATAGAACTACCATATGATCCAGCAATTCCACTTCTGGGTATTTATCAAAAACAAACACAAAAACACTAACTTGAAAAGATATATGCACCCTCATGTTCACTGCAGCATTATTTACACCAGCTGAGACATGGAAACAACCCAAGTGTCCACTGACAGATGAATGGATACAAAAATATGGTACACATATACAATGGAATATTATTCAGCCATAAAAAGAATGAAATCTTCTCATTTGTGAGAACACAGATGGATCTAGAAGGTATTATACTAAGTAAAATAAGTCAGAGAAAGACAAATACTGTAAGATCTCACTTATATGTGGAATCTAAAATAATTAAAAAAACAAGCTCATAGATACCAAAAACAGATTTGTGGTTGCCAGAGGTTGGGGTTGAGGGTGTATGTGTGTGGGTAAATCAGTGAAGGAGATAAAAGGTAAAAACTTCCAGTTATAAGATAAATAAGTCATGAGGATATAATGTACAACATGGTGACTACAGTTAATCATATTGTATTGTATATTTGAAAGTTGCTAAGAGAGTAGATCTCAAAAGTTCTTATCACAAGAAAAAAACTTTTGTAATTATGTATGGTGATTGATATTAATTAGAGTTATTGTGGTGATCATTGTGCAATATATGCAGTTATAGAATCATGTACACCTGAAACTATTTAACATTACATGTCAATTATACTTCAATTAAAAAAAAAGGTTTCATTCTTACCTTCCTAGAAGCAAGGTCACAATGAATAAATATCATCGACTACAGCATTTCAAATATATCAACACAGACTAAAAGCAGTACAGTACCTCCTGAAACTACACTTCTGATTGCCTGGTCTGGAATCAAAATGAGTTATTTGGTGAAATGCAGAGTTTAAATGGGTGACTACTGCAATGGAATGGGAAGGGGTTTGGGAATGCCCTCGTAGGGCTTCTTCATTCTGGCCCAGTGAGGAAGAACTTTTATCTCCAGTGTGTCTCTTCCAGCTTTATTTCCTTAGTAATAAGTCAACCTGGGCACCAATTTCAAACAGATGAAGGTCATCACCTAAGATCTTTTCTTCCTTTAATATTGCTGGCGAAAAAGTTTGGTTAGTTATTTTTCCAAAAAAATGGTTCTAGTAGTACTTAGTTGTCTTTAACTTCATTCGAAACAATTATGTTAGATTGTATTATGACAGCTGTCATATCAGAAGGCATTTTAAAAATTATCAAAATTGGTGAATTTTTGTGCAGCCATTTCAATATTGAAGATGGAAGCGACATTTTGGCATATTATGCTTTATCATTTCAAGAAAAGTAAAAATGCAACTGAAACACACAAAAAGATTTGTGCAGTGTATGGAGAAGGTGCTCTGACTGATCAAATGTGTCAGAAGTGGTTTGCAAAGTTTCTGGGTACTATTGACATTTGGCCAAGTAATTCTTTGCTATGAAGCTGTCTCATGCATTGGAAGATGTTTAGCAGCACCCCTGGCTTCTACCCACTAGAAGTCAATAGTGGAAGATAGCTGACATACTCAAAATACCCAAATCAATAAAGGTATTGGTGAAAATGAAAAATGTGTCTTTTATGTTATGGAAAAAACTAAACGGACTTTTTGGCCAACCCAATAATTTCTTCCGTTTGGCTTTTACAAAAAAAAAAAAAAAATGTTTAAGCTTAATTGCTTTCTGCCTAATGGTTATTTTCATCCTATCTCACAAAGGGGTTTGAGGTTTATGCAGGTGTCGCTTCACTGTGTATATTGAATTTTTGCTTCTTCATAGAGGAAGTTTTGGGGTTCAAGCAAAGTTAGAGCAAGAAAATCCGGTGGCATGACAAAGAGAATAATGCTGCGCCTTTCTCAGGTATGTAGGTCTCAGACCTTTGGGTGAACATCGCTCCCACCACAGGGAAGGATTTAGAAAGCCAGAGGAGAGGAGTAGGCCAGCCAGACTGAGATACAGAGGACAGAACCCGGGTTTCAGGCTACTCCAGACGGGGCATGTTAGACAGAGGTCTAGGACCGTGGTCAGCTAGTAAACCGCACTTCTTTGCATAGACTGAAACTAAGTTTTGCACCTCCAAAACCACTGTTTATGGAATTGATCTCACCTCTGGATAATGGAGTCTCAGAAAGTCTGCACTCTAACCACGGCTTCTGATCACAGAATACTTTGACTCGGGCACCAGAAAGACAGAGAGGTGCCCAGAGAGGCCCCAGGAGCCAAGCCGCTGAGCTGGTCCCACCACTCACCCAAGGGGAACGCCGGCCGGCGGGCTCCGCGGATGAGGGGTCTGGGGCGGGTCACCCCCGCAGCAGCTCTAGCCCACTTACCTTGGGGGGCCTGGGCGCCGGCCCCCAACCACAGCTGCAGGGCCAGGTGCAGCAGGAGGAAGGCGGCTCCTCCTGGTGCCAGCATATTGGCTCTTCCAGCTCCCCGTGGGCGCCCGGCAGCGACGGCAGCGTTCGTTCTGCCTCGGTGTCCTCAAGTGGCGCGCTGTGTCTGGGTGGGACCCTGGGCGGGCGGCGCAGGTGAAGGGTGCGCGGTGCGGAGCTGGAGCGGGACCGGCGTTCCGGGGTGCCGTCGGGGGCGGCGCTCGCGTCCTGGCGCTGCGCAGAGCCGGTGCGCTGTCGGCTGGGCTGGGCGGCCGCGGTCCGGTGCTTTATGGCCCGGCGGGTCCCGGGGAGGGGGAGGGCCGAGGCTGGGGCGGCCCCCTTGGCTGGGATCCCCCTTTGCCGGGAAGAGTGGGGGCGGCCGAGAGGGAGGCGTGAGTGTGGGGACGCGCAGGAGCCCGGGACCTTTCCAGTCCTCGGGTGGGCTGTAGGCGGCCTCGGATAGCAAGTGGGATTAAGAGTGGGGAGGAGAGTATGGGCAGCAGGGGGCCGGTGAGAGGCGCCCAGGACAGGGTAGAGGTGAAGGGGGAGAAAGGAGTGGAAGGACGGAGAAAGGAGTGGAAGGACGAAGAAAGCTACACCGCCCGGCTAGATTTGGACACCATCAGTCCCTCCAGGTCTTGTACTCCTTTTGTTTCAGAACATCGTTTGGACAAGCTTTTAACGTCCCCCTTGCGTTGCCTTCTGAACTAAACCTGAAGGCTCTCTGAGAACTTTTTTCCTAAGTGGTCCAGAAAGATTAATTGACTTCTTTCATTTCTTCAAGCTTTTATTGAATAACTCAAATGTTGAATATTTTTCACATCAAGTTCTGAGACCTGAACAGTGAACGTTTAAAATTTTTTGCGTTTTTTAAAAGAAATAAAACACATCTCAAGGAATCCATCCAGACAGAACAATTTCCAGGACAGTGGTGCTTTATGGAGAATTTATTTTCAATTCAGTTTCTGTCTGTCCATTTCTGTTCCACCCTCCCAAAACATTCTATGTGACAGTTTAGAGGTATGGAGGTACGTAGGGCCTCAAAAAGAGGGAAGAAACATAAGGAATTAGTCTTCCTCCTAGGCAAAGCCCCCTAAAAAATGTGGATTAACTAGAAGAAAAATATTTCAGAACAATGGCAAATTTTTCCCTCTGAAATAATCTTGACTATTGGAGAAGATCTAGCCAAGAATTTCTACCCTATCTTTATGTCTCAAAGAATTTCAACATTTAAGAAGCTATTTGCCACAAGGTGGAAGATTAACTCACCAGTTTATTTCCAAACTGTGCTAGAGTAACCCCTCAGCAATTATGATACTGCTTACAGCTAATGACTCGCAGATTTCTGAGCTATCTTCGGGGCTCTTCTCCATTCGAGATCTAATATAATTTTAATCCAGGCTTCAGTTAATACCAAATTACACTAAAGTCACTCACTGTATGGAATGAACCGTGGCATGTCTACATATGAGAACACTGAGGAGACAGAGGGCGTACATATGTCTAGCAGTGTGACCATAATTTAATGAGGTGGATTAGACTAGAGAATCCTCAGGTATCCAAACGGTCCCTAAGAGTGGCCTGGGTCAGACGGGGCTCCAGGCTGCCAACTTGTTTCAGGAACAGCTTCGCTCGTATATGTTTTATACAGTGAGGACTTGACAGTAACCAGGACTAAACTCAAGTTACTTGAAGGCAGATACCATTTTTTACTCTTTTTGTTTTTAAAGTAATTTTTGCTAGGCACCCCCAGTTCCTAGCAAATTCCCAGGAAAATAGCTTGTGCAGCTAGGCACACAGTAAATGTTGGATGAAACTGGATGACTATTAAGTGTAATTGAGCAACAAAAGAATCAAATGATTTTCTACTAGCCTAACAAGTTACAATCTAATTTTGCTTCTAAAGAATCTGCATTTTCATGAAGCCATTCACTGGTAAATCTCAGTCAGCTTTTTCTTTGTGTCCTCAGAATTAAGAGGAAATTTGGTTACAATAAAACTTATTAAATTGGCTATGAAATTTATAGTAAAGGAGGTGAAAGAGGCAATCAGTTTCTTTTCTATGCCACCTCATAGAATATCTGTTGTTGCACTTATCACACTTAATTTTAATAATATATTAGTTTGTTTGCTTACTTTCCCCCCAATATCAGACTCTGTGCACCATAGCACTATCTTGTTTATTTTTGTAGCCCCAAGTCCAAGTACAGTGCCTAGCACTTAAAAGTGAGCAGCTCACCGAATTGACTTTCCTTCTCTTAACATGGTGAAGTAGGATAGAGGTTGTGATATATTAGTAATCCATTCATGTGACAGGTTGCAAAAAAGGCCTCCATTTTGTGTTCCTCTGTATACACATCTTTTGCCTCCCATTTTGACCATAGCCTTGGCCATCTAACTAACTTGGACAATAGGACTTTAACCAAAGGGCCATAAGAGGAAACATAAAAAGTGCATGCGTGATAGGGGTTGGCTTTCTCCTATACCTCTGCCTTTGCTATGATAGCGCACATGGCTGTGCTAGCGTGTCAGAAGCTGAGAGACATGGAGAAGAGCTGAGTCCCCAGTCACTCTGGACAAAGCCAGCTGACATCAGCTGACAGGTGACTCAGATAGGTGAGTGGGTTCAGGCAGGATGAACAGAGTTGTCTAGGTGACTCCAGACATAAGCAATAAATGTTTATTTTTGTATGCCATTAAAATTTGGGGGCTGTTTGTTATGTAACATTGTAGCAATATATAACTGATATACTATTGTAATTTCTGTTGTAATACAGAGTATGACTCCATTTTTGATGTTTGCTTTTAAGCTCTACAACTCCCCTTGGCCCTACATCTGAGAAAGCTGATAAGAAAGTTTGGGTGCCCCCTTCTTTGGTGTTGGCAGGAAGTTCAAACTGTGCAAGCTCTAGAGCATGCACCGGAACCCTAGCCCCAGCCCCCACCCCCAAACTCCATGAAACCCCCAAGGCTATTCTCTGTCCCCTGCTCTCTCAAGCCATTTTCAGACCATGCTGCTCTCGCCTCATTATGTGAGTAATAAACCCTTTCAAACCCTTTTGCTGCACATGTGGCGTCATCATCGATCTCGACATCCAAACCCAATTTTGGGCGTGAGGATACTTACCCATGCTGCTTCTGCTGTTCTTTAGAACACATTTTTCACTTCAATTCTTGAAGAGACTAGAAATGAAAGATAATTATTACCGTTTAAAGATTGTGTAAAAGAACTAAGGTTTACACTCTAATATGTGGTGATATTTATGCCACGGAACTGGAAAATGTAGACTTTGGGCTACTATTTAGTTGCATGTTAATAACAAAGGAAGGTGCTTGATTAGGTGGCAGGAAAATTGCTTCTCTAGAAACTTGTGAGTACAGACAAGGGCCCAGTAAATGAAGCAGGGGGCTTTCGATTAGTGTGCAATTAAAAGTCAAAAGCTTTTTTTCTCCCAGAATTTGTAAGGTATTTTGCTTTAGCAATTAGGTACTAAAGATTGGTGAAGAAAGTGAAGTGTGTAAAATCACTCATTTTCAATCTCACTAAGGGTCTAAGTAGACTAACTAAAAACCCCTCATTAAACTTTTAAAATCTACTTTATTAAAAACTGTGTAAAAATTCCTTAGAAAAGTAACCAGAAATGCAGCTGTGAGGACATTTGTTATAAATAATAACTGTCTACCTAACTTGAAATCTAGAGAGTTTTGACAACTATCATGTCTTAAAGTAACTAACCATTAAACAATACATTAATCTATCCACATTGTGGTTCCTGTAATGTCCAGTGATAACAATAATTACTGTGCCAGAAAAATCCCCAAATTAGTGCCAGATGTTTAACTGTATTTGCTATGAAAATATGCAGAATGCAATGAAATAATAGGATATAAAGTAAACTTGCAAAATATGCAAAAATTCTATTCCTTTGGAGTTTAGAATTTGGGCTAATTTGAATTAATTGAAATCAATCTATGGGGGAAAATGTTTTGTAGACAAACAAATATTACTTGAATTCCGGGGGGACATGTTTAACCTAACCAAAAGAACTAACACATGACAGATTTTAGTGGTTAATTGTTAATAGGAAAATTGGTACTGCTAATTACAAATGAGCCCTAATGTGTTTGTAAAGCAGCTAAATACATATATATATATATATATATATATATATACAGTTTTTTCAACTCTAAATTTAAAAATTATGTGGGTTTGCTATCCAATCACTGACAAAAATGTTGTGTAAGAAAGAATATTTGCTAATCATGCATGAAATCTTAAGATTTTTTTCTCATTAATGTAGTGAGTTATCCAACAAATAATTACTATGTATCCATTTATTAATTCATTCAGCAAATACTTATTGACAATCTTCTAGCATGTGCCCAGCACTGTGTTAGATAGTGGGCATACAAAGATGAATGAGACACAGTTCTCCAGCTCATAGCCTACTCAGACAAGTAGATAATATAATAGAAACAAAATAATAAGGGCTATGATAGACATGTGTCCTAAGAAATAAGGAAATGTTGAGGAGAAAGCAGCTTGTAGTTAGAGTGAGTTAGAAAAGTCTTCTTAGAAGAGCTGGCTTTTCATTTGGGTCATGAAGAAAGGAGGCATTCTCTATGGGACAAAGTAAGGGAAGAACATTGCAAGCAAAGGGAATGCATGTTATGTGCAAGATCATGGAGGTAGATGTCAAGCTACTTGTCCTGATGTCTGGGATTCTGACCTGGGCAGCTTGGCATACTGTAGTGCCATCTCCCCAAGTTATGATTTGGCTTGGCCATGCTGAGTTTAAGGCATTGTCACCACAGTCAAATGAGCTGTCCATTAGGTATTTAGTCACATGGGAGAGAGGTTTATAGATGTGGGCATCATTAATTTGTAGGTAGCAACTAAAGCCATAGGTGTAGATGAGATTAAGAAGAGTGTAAGGTGAGGAAAGAACACCGAGGAACGTTAACAGCTGGAGACTAGTAGAGGAGGGGAAGCCAGTAATAAAGATGGGAGGATGTAAAACAAAATCAGGAAAGAATAGTGTCAGGAAGACCTGGTGAATAGTATCAATACTGTGGAGAGGTCCAGCAAGATGAGGAGTAAAAACAATACTTGGATTCGTCAACACAGAAGTCATTGGTGACTCTGTTGAAAGCAGTTTGATGGGGTGGTGTGGATGAAAGAAACACAGTGTACTGCCATTTGAGGAATGAGGATGACTGAGTAGGAAGTGGAGATAGTAAGGGTAAGAATAAAAGTAAAATAACTTGCAAGAAGCTTGCCTGTGAAGTGGAAGGTGGAGATAGACCAGGAACTATTGGGAGAGATAAAAACATGTTTCTGTTGGATGACTAGGGCTGCTAAGGACGAAACAGTTCATATGTGCTTTTTCTTAATCAAGGAGCACTAAAGGTATATTTTGTGTTTTCCTCTAATAGTTTTGCATTTTATGTGTCACATCTAACAATATAAACTTCACAAGAATGAAGGCTGTCTGTGTAAGACAGCAACAGAATTTTTATCACAGAAGTTTATCTTCTATAACAGGAAGTCCAGAGGGAGACAGTTGCAGTAGAGTTCAGTGAATTAAACAATATCATGCCTCTGGGTCAGCTCTTGGACTTCTCTCAGGGTGCAAGATGGCTGCTATAACTCCAGACATCAAATCTTTATATGACAGCACCCAAAAGTAGAAAACAAGGAAAGGGTCAGGCTTCTGCTCTTGTTCTCTCTCTCTCTCTCTCTCTCTCTCTCTCTCCACACCCACTCTTTCTCTCCCCCTCTCCCCTCTCTATCTCTCCACAAAGGAAAATTATTCCTAGATACACCCAAATAGACTTCTCAGGTCATAGTGGGTCACATACATACCCATGTCTTGTCTGCCAGGAAGGGCGGGAAAGTGTGGACTGATGTTTTCAGCCTCTATTGTGGGGCTTGAGTCTACTAGGAAGGAAGGGGGAGAAAAGAAAGGATAACTGACTGTGTTAACATGGTCAGCCACAGGCTCTGTGTCTTGTACTTTGTTATTGCCCACAACAGTTCTGGGTGCTTACAGGTGGTCTTTGACAAATGGTCCTTATTCTCTTGCAAGGTTCATAGCAAGAAAAAACAAATAAGTGAAGGTAGATGATATGAGATGTGCTGATAAATAAAATAGGAGGGAGGGTGTGAGGAGAAAATAACAGAGATAAGTGGATGGGCAAAAAGAGACAAATAACTTCAATTTCAATGGGTTTAATGTGAAGAATACGCTTCGTATAAAAATGTTCTAGACTAGGGATTGGCTCACTGGGGCCCACAGGCCAAATCTGGCCTACTGCTATTTTTTGTAGGGTCTGCAAATTAGCAATAGTTTTTACATTTTTAAATGGTTGGAAAAATGTTTTTAAAGTTTGATTTCTGACATGTGAAAATTATGTGAAATTCAAATTTTAAGGTCTATCAGTAAAGATTTGTTGCAACATAGCCATGTTCACTGATCTATGGCTCCTTTTGTGGCATAACCACCAGGTTGAATGTTTGCAACAGAGACCATGTGGCCTGCAAAGGTGTAGAATATCAACTCTCTGCTTCTTTATAGACAATATTGCTGACCCTTATTCTAGACCATACATTTTCTGGCAATTTTATCCATCATGTTAGACTTATTCATTAGGGAGAAAAGCAAATGGGAAGAGGAAACAAATACTAGTGGACTCTTTCTGTTGCTAATGTTCCAATCCTTACTTCCTATCTTCTCCTCAGACCTATGATTTGAGGAGCACAAAGCATTAGAGTTACATGTGGTTTCTTAGTACCACAAACTAATAAATGTTAAATCTACTGTTCCTCTCTTTCCTCTCTAGGTGCAATATTTTCCCAGTGGAAATACCTTAAAATGGACCAGCTTTGTATCAATCTCAAGAGAAATGGGAGGGAATTGGTCACTGACTTAAAAAAAACTATCTAATGAAAATGTGATTTCTTTTATGGATCTAGGGAAATGTGACCTGCAAACATATTTTATTGTTCCATTTGAGCATTAAATTTCATTGGTATGTAACATGCTTTATCATAATGTCAAATAAAAATTCAGCTTATATAATTCTCAGAAAGAGATTATCTTATGGAGTTCTGGCATGTTTCTTCACAAAAGAAATTCTGACTGTGGATATAGTTGCTAGTGATATTGATTATTTTCATTGCTGCATTTGGTGGGAAAGGAAAATAAACACAACAACAATAAAGTAAAAGTTTTAGCAGAAAAACCAGAGCTAAGCAAATACAGCAGAGGAATTAGGGAACAGAAAGAAAGAAGGGGGTATGAGGAAGGACCTCGGAGGGAAAGGTGAGAAGGCAGTAAAGGATCCCTTAAGGACAAGCTTATTTTGTCCAGGGGTATTGAGTGATCATTCATTTTGAAGTACTTGTCAGAGTCTGATGCCCCATGTAATACTTACATCTCTAATCCCGCCCCGCCCTCAACCCCACTCTCCCTGGAATAAAAGAGCTTGTTTCCCAGGGCCCTCTGGATGGAGCTCTGTGTCCACTGCAGCTCCCTAAAGTCGCCTGTGTGGTCACGGGCTGCGGTGCTAGTCCTTTGAGGGCTCCTTGTTCCTCTTATCTCGGTCACAGCAGGAGGCTTTCAACATTGTCTGCATATCTGAGAGTTAAGCAGCTAAAATCAGAATCCTGCAGACTTGCCCTAGCACACTTCATCAGGCTTTTCCTGTGAGATTTTGACCAGTTTTCTTTATCTTCATTTGCACAACATACACATGTGCTGCACACACATTCATGCATGCATATACATTCATAAATACACACACACACACACACACACACACACACACACACACCGTCTTTTTTCTGTGAAACTGTCTTGGCCCACATAATCATAATCAACTTTAAATATCTCAGATATAGAGCCCTGTCTTATATTTGATCTCATTTAATCTATACAACAATGAGGTAAGATAGATAACATGGTTATAATTCCCACTGTACATACTAGAAAACTAAATGTCAGGGAGGTTAATGTTCCCAAGGAAATGCCAGAGCTTGGACTCACACTCAGATCCCTGACCCCTGGCCAGCTCAGTTCCCTTCTGCTACACTGCCCTACAGAGAGTGAGTATCTGATCAGTGCACAAAACCCTGCTTCCTGGGCAGACTGAATGGATGTCTTGTTAACTTAACTTATTTCCTTCTAATATATTATGTGATTCCTCACTGGGAAATGGGAATGACACCTACTGTGCGAGTTGTGTGAGAACTAGCTCTAGGATGGCGCCTGACATATTGTGGCTCTCAATGAACAGCGGTTGTTGATTCCTGGGTTGGGGCTCTGTCTTCAGAGACCTGGGGCCAAAGCCCAGGATGCTGTGGATTTGAAACATTTCTGAAAAGGGCAGATGAAAGCAAGCAGGAATGCAGTGGGCCTGTAGCTATACCATCTGACTTTGATCCTGGCTCTATCACTGTGTGTCCTTGGGAAGCCATTCAATGGCCCTTGTTCCTTAGATTGGGGTGTCATTTATAAGATGGAGATGCTAATGGTACTTGTAGAGTGAGTGGAGGTGCCAATAGCACTTGTCAGGTGAGAGAACAAATATTTAAAATAGTGCCTGATAACAGAGCTGTTTCTTCTCTTTCTCCTTCTCCTCCACCTCTCTTGTCCTTCTTCTTCCTCTCTCTCTCTCTCTCTTTTGATGGGATTCAGGTATTTCTATTTGTAATTGACTTTTTAAATCTATTATTATCCAGAGCCTAAGTGAGAGGAAGTGGGGAAGCAGTAGGTTGCCGTGACAATCTTTCAACGAGCAGAGAATGTTCTCTGCGGGAGGCGACACCCAATCCTCTTGTAAAAAAAAAAAAAAAAAAAAAAATTGGGGAAGGACAGCAGGGCTTAGAGGAAATTTTAATTCCCTGACTACAAGCAGAATTAATGCTTTTGGCTGCCTTGGTAACATAGGGCAAAAACTGAGCTCCCAAATCAGGGCTGGGGCAGAGAGCTGTGTTATTACAAAGAGACACAATAATCCCACTCCTGGGTAAGTTTGTGTACATAGGTCCAGCTAGATATGTTGACCAACATACAGATCAGAAAAATAGAAAATTTGCAGAAGGAGGGGTGCTGGTTCAGGCTAAGTAAGGTCCCAGAGTAAAAATAACCTGTCATTGACACTAGGGAACTATTATTCTATTATAGTCAGGGGCTGTGAAATATCATGGAATGTTATGATTCTGAGATTTGCTTGTTTCAGAATAGATAGCATCTGTTTACTTTTCCTTTCTCTATTTTTCATTAATAAACATTCCTGTTTATCAGTGGAGGCTGGAGCTCATGCAACTGAGTAAATTGATGTTAATCTACTCAGCTATTGAGGGGAAAGGTTTACCCTGGTTCTTAAATGGAGGTTGTGTAAGAGAAGTGTCATAGCCTCATAGAGTAGCTTGGTCTGGAGCATCCTGAGTCCACAAAAATAAAAAAGAAAATGTGAAAGATATTTAGTAGTCTTAGGTAGTCTGTTCCTTATATAAGCAAATAAAAAGTGAGGTATTACACTTGTCAACAGGGCTATTTCCACTATTGTTATGAAAGAAAGGTATTTATAACTGACTGAAAAGGTGTTCTTTCATCATCTAGCCTCTCATTTACACACACACACAGGTACACATAATGAAATGTAGAAACATGACTTTACAATGATTTGAATAAATGAACTTCATAAATTAGGGGAAATTGGCTTGATAGAGAATTTTCCTTCTCCTTTTCTTTGTTTTTTTCTTTTTTTCTTTCATGTGTGTGTGTGTGTGAAGACAACCATATTTTCATCTGGGTAGTTGAGAGGTAAATATACTGGATTTAAAAGCAGCCAAGAGAAAAGACAAGTCATCTCAAATGGATAAAAATTTGAGTGACAGCCCTGTTTTCAACAGCATTAATGGAAGCTGGAACATATAGAATCGTTAATGTGCTGAGAAAAAAATAATTATCAATCCCAAACAATACAATTAATCAAAAAATCTCTTAAGAATAGGGGTAAAATAAAGACATTTTAAGAAAAAATTGAGTATAAAGCCTCACACAAGAAAATTCTAAAGAATATTTTTCAGACTCTGAGAAAATGAACTCAAATTAGAACCTGAAATGTAAGAAGAAAGAGTGAGCAAAGACATTTATAAATAAATTGAAACATAGGTCATATAAAACAATAACGATGTCTAATTTATAGGATTATAAATTAAGGTAGAAATAAAGTACTATAACTACAAAGTTGGAAGGGAAGCAATTTGATATATTCTTATAATGTAGTTTTAGGAGAAAAAAAAGGATTGATTAAGCTTAGATTTTATTAAATATTAAAATATTTATGCTAATCTCCAGAAGAATAGACAGAGGATGTACTGCTCAGAAACTAAAGAAGGAAGAATGATACAAGAAAAAAGTCCCTCGAAAACCACAGAATTCTGTTGGTTTGCCATTCTGTTGGCAAAATATATTGTAGGAATGTGTCATCCACATCACTGAGTTTTTCTCATATAAAGTAAGAAATTTCTTTTGGAGCCAAGTGCCAAGAAAAAGCCTTGTTTATTTTGAGAGGTTTTCTGGGTGGGTAATAGCTAATATTTTATCTGTTACCTTTTCATTGTTGCTTTTTCCACCAGGAAGCCTAGACAAACATTGGCCTACACTTTAATAATTATGTAGGAATTACTAGCCTATATATCTTTTAACTTCTCCCTCCCACTTTGATCATCTAACATTTATTTATATTTTTTCTGATCCTGATTTTCATCTTGTGTTCTTGTCATCTGTCTTAAATGCTCTGTGGAACAAATTAGGTAGAAATAAATAAATAGATAGTTGAAAGGATCAATAAATAACAATTAGATGTTGAAAGCAAATAGAAGACTGAAATCTGGAAGTGGCAACTATTTCATCTGCTCTTTAGTCTTCTTCATTGGTGGTAGCACACAGAGTATGGAATAGAGTTAACCCGTTTGAATCAGTTCATCCAAGGTTGGGATTACAAGCAGTTTGTCCATGTTTGGGTTTTTAGCAGTTGCTAGAGGTGCAAACCTCTAACAAGATGAGCAAAATCTGTTATGAAAAAGAGAAACAAAAACTTATTACCTCATAATGCAATACTTTACTGACCAACTTTTAGAGCTAGTAGTAATAAATATGTATATTTGCTCATCATTTGTGGACAGTTTCTTCTCTGAAATAAAAATTGTAATGGGGAAAGAACCTACTCTCCTTTGATATAATAATGCTGAATATGACAGTTGAATTTGTCATCTCACTCGATTCAAGTTATGCTAAAAATAACAACCTTTCTCAGAGCAATCCCACTCAAAAAATCAGTGGAGACATTCAAAAGAACACAAAAAATAAAATTGAAATGAAATAAAATGACATTTTAAGACTACAGTGTAGGTGTCACACAGGAGGAGGGCAAGAATGGAGTGACCCCGAGAATTAGGTTATGGAGCACATCCAATGGGCAACCCAGTATGTAGCCATATCTTGTACAATACAGAGACTTTAACCCATCCTGATGAAAGATTTTAACACATAGAAGGAAAGACTGTGTTGGTCAGAAAGGGAGTTGGTCGTACATTGATGGTTGGGAATGAGTAGTGTGGGATGAGTCAGTGAGTCAAAAGCTGGCAATGGATGTGTGAGCACTGTCCAGGGAAGTGTTTGTTGTCCTGGCCCTAAGCACAACCCTTCTGGTCCAAAGGAAGACAGGCCCATGGTGGAAATGGATGCATCAGGTAAATTATGAGTTGACCCAATTATACATCAGCCTTGTAGCTAGCAGAGCAACTCTATTAAATTGGCTTCCTTGTAGTTTGTCTAAGACAGTACTTGCCAGGGTGACGCTAATGGCCACCTCATAAAAGACACCTTGGCTTTTAATGACAACAGTGTCAGTCTGCTGATTATTCTTTAGCCTCCCTCACACACTGACAAGAGAAGGGTTTCCACAGCCCTGAGACTGAATCCCCAGCCTTGTTCTCTGGCTCTTTCACCATGGAAAGGAGCAGTCTGCCAGTCTTCCCTGTGACACCTGGCCTCCCCAAGGACGTTCTCCATGAATGTTGACAATCAGCAATCATTTAAGTAATGACAAGGATGATGTTGTGTCAATGAAACATGTGATTATTGAGGGCAATGTGCCAGAAAGCATAGGATGAGCTCCAGAATGTGGATTCGTCTCGTCTGTTACAACTCATGGGGGTACTTGTTATCTCACTCCTACCCCCAACAGGTGAGGCAGGCTGTGGCCCTTTAGAATGTGCCCTTCTATCTCCCCAAGGACTTGTAGACCTTTATAGAGGGTTTCTCACTAGTGACCAGGCCAAGCAAGTCCCAGAAGGGCATCATTCACCTAGACTGCACTTGACACCTGGGTCACCTCGGTGAAGTCCATCCCGGAGAGAGTCAACTCCTACTTAGCTTTTGTTGCCACTAACTCAGTACTAAGGAAATAAAAACTTTCTCCATCTCCTCTTGGATCTTTGTTTTAATCCCCAAAAGAAAACTATGATACGGTAACACCTTTCCCTTGTTTCATCTTTTCTCATCTAAATTTGGATAATGTTCTAAGGTTGAGTACTGAATGTTAATTATTTTAAAGGATGTAAAGTTTCCATTAAAAGATGACTAACCAGAATGCTAACATTTCCAAGTTCTTGGGAGTCAAACATTTCAATTGGGAATGAGTGTTAGGGAGACCTTGGCTTTATCTGAATCTGGTAGTGATGGAATAAAATCATCAAAGACAGGCCTCAGTCATCAAGGAGAACCCTCTTTCCTCCTTTCTATACATGGGTAAGCTGAGGTCCACAGATGTTCAGTTACTTCCCCCAGAGAGAGTCAGTGGCAGACCAGGGGAAAACGCAGTACTCCCGACTCCTGGTGCAGTGCTCCTTCCTCACTGAAGTACTGTGCTGTAAATGAACCTCTTTATTTGACTCCTATGAGGATCCCAGATAACAGAAGAGCACTCCATAGCTCCCCACCTAGTTTTCTCACTTTGTTTCAATTCACAGTCTTCTCTGCTTCCCTCATACCCCAAATTTCTGTACCTTGGGCTATAATCTGCACATGTTCCTAAGTAAATATGGTAGCCTCTCCATTTTCTTCCGCTCTTCCCGCAACCATTGGCCAGTACCACATGCTTGGGCTCCAGCACCACTCTTGGTCTCAATCAGTCCGAGCTGGTTGCTGCTCCCAAGAGTCCTGCTATTATATCCACAGAGCACTCATCTGATTTTTCTGGAGATACCACCAGATCTGGCGGGACCACTGTCACATCTGCTGGGGACTGCAGTCCTGTCTGTTGGAGATTATTATTCTATCTGTTGGGGACCATATTCATGTCCACTAGGTACTGTTGTCATATCAGCTGGGGACCACAGTCATGTCTGCTGGATACCACTGCCCATGTGCTGAGTAACTGCTGAGGCTTTGGATCCTGTGAGATTCCAAAGCTGTGTAGCATTTTGAAGTGAAGTTTGAGAGACAGACTCTTTCCTGGTTAGTTGGAGTATATATATTTTAGGAAATTGTGGTGGTGCCAAAGTAACAATGCCTTGTAACACCTCAAATCCTTAATGAATTGTTAATGAAAAAAGCTCTGTCCATAATTTGCTTGTAATCCCTCCATACATGATGATGAATGATTGGGAAGTTGGGCCAGGAGACAGAGCTAAGAGCTGGGCACCAATCTATATTTAGAATCTCCACTTGTGAGGTTTTATTACTGGGTCAAGTTCACTTTCTTCTTGTCTTAGGGTAAATTTCCTCCAAATAGGCTTATTTATGGGGTAGCTACTACTATAGCTGTCATTTACTGGGTGCTTACTACATTCTAGGCCCTGTGCCAAGAGCTAATTTTACCTCAATTCTTACAGCAGTTATGTGAATTAAATATTTTATTATGTTCCTATTTTACAAAAGAGGAAATGGAGGCTTGGGGTGGATACATGACTTTTCCAAGGTCACACTGCTAATAAATGACAGAGCTAAGAATTAACCACAGACCTGTGGAATTTTGGAGCCTGCTTTCTTAATCTTTATCTATAGTGCCTGGTGCAAATACGCTTTGGACAGGCCATCACTCCCACTTAGCCCACGTGCCTGGCTATGGCTAAATCACAGGGGTAGACATAGATAGGACTCAGAGTAGGTCCTTCATGGAGATATTGCTTTGTTCTTTTTTATTTTATTTTATTTTACTTTTAAAAGTATATTTTATTGATTATATTGTTACAATAGTTCCAATTTTCTCCCCTTTGCTCCACTCCGCCCAGCACCCCCCCCCCCCACGCTTTGTTCTTAAAACAACAGTATGCAGATCCTGGAACAACTCCTCTGGAGTTAAGAAATTAAACACTTTTTGGAGGGTAGGGTGGAAACCTGTTCCATTTTGAGGATTCCCTTTGGCCTTTTCTATATGCAGCTAAGTCCCCTGCATTCCAGCAGTAGTGTGTGGGAGAGGATGGGGATGAGGGCAGAGGGGAGAGGAGAGAGGGTCTTTGGCAGGGTCAAGTGCTATGTGGGAGAGTCCTAGGATGAGGGCCCAGTGGAAAGACTGCCTGGAGATTTTCTCAAGATGTCCTTTAATCTGAAGGCATTAACATCACTACTTCCGCAGAATGAAATTTCCCAAGTTGTGAACCTGTATCTTAGTTTCACCATACTTGCAGGTGGGGATGTAGACTTTCTCACTAGGCATATTTAAGTTAATAGTGGCGGAGACACTCAGATTGCTTCAAGTGATGGATCCCAGAGGTCAGGATGCTGTGGCCAGGGAAGCCCAGGAAACCACAGCCTTGGGGAGTGGGGGTTGTCTCAGTAGGAAGCCCTGAAGCTTCATAAGCTTCTTAGCTCCGCTGTGTGGCTGGAATTTGCCCTCGGAGAAGAGACCAAAGCACTTCTAGGAGCCCACTGATCATTCTAGAAGTCAGACATTTTATGGTCCCTCATGTTCCTTTATAGTTTCTATAGCTGTCTCTATAGTTCCACTATGATTTTCCTGTTCCTGAATTCTGGCTCCTCTCTCTTATTCCAACTTCATGAGAGGGTAGGTTGGTTGTTTAGTCTCATGCTATCTAATACAGTGCTCCTGTTGGTAAGAGTCTTATTACTAGGCTTCTTCAGAGGCTGCTGATCTCCTTATGTTTAGCTTATAGATGATAACTTTTACAATAGGTTCCAATCTCTGGTCCAGTCAGTGGCAGGAACTTGTCTGGCTGCTTGTTTAGAAAGAGGGTACCCTTTTCTATACAATCTCTTTGATACTTGTTATTACTTGTCTTGTTGATATAGCCATTCTAACAGGTGTGAGGTGTTATCTCATTGTAGTTTTGATTTGCATTTCCCTAATAGCTAGTGAGGTTGAACATCTTTTCATGTATCTGTCAACTGTTTGTATGTCTTCCTGTGATAGGTATCTGTTCAGGTCCTCTGCCCATTTTTTAACTGGATTGTTTGCAGTGCAATATACAGATCTTGTGTCTTGGAAACATACACTTGAAACCTATACATTCCTATGTCACCGCAATAAATAAAAATCAAAAAAAGAAAAAATACATTAAAAAAAAGAAAGGGGTAGCAGGCACTTAAGCTTTTCTTAGTTTCTTTTCCTTCCACACAACATTATTATATTGAAAAACTCAAGTATCACTAATAGAAAGTAGTTCATTTGTATTAGTGCTATCTGGTTTGTGTCTGATTTTGGTCAATACAAGTACTGTTTTCTTTGTAGTAGAATCACATTTCAGTACCTTTTATATACCACAGTAAGTGACTTGCTCTGATATGTAGCAGGTCTTAGAAAAGCATCTAATTCCACAGGTGGAAATAGATAAGAGCTCAGAGTTGGACCTTTCTTGAAGATACTGCTTTATTTGGTTCTCCTTGTGGTTTGGGGGAACAGCATGGGAGTTGTCCCTAGGAACTTCTTCCTACAGAGCTCTGGGAAATCCATGGTGGCTCATTCCAAAATCTAGCTAAGTTTGGTGTAGTCATCAGTAGTTGAGACATCACTGGATATGAGCAACCTCTCAGTTCTTACCCTGTTTCAGCTCTTTCTGCCTCTGTGCTTTGTGGGTAGCTTCCTCAACAAAATAGTTTTTGATCTAAAATAGGCAGTAAACAACAAACTGAAGCAATTATTTTCTTTCCCTGTTCCCCAATATCTATTCTCCCTCCCTCCCGTCCCCTTCATAGCTAGGTATATGGCTTCCAGCTAGAGACTGTATTTCCCAGCCTACTTTGCAGCTAAGGTGGCCATCCTAGACATTCTAGATAAGGGGATGTAAGTTAAAGGGGTTTCTGCAACTTCCAGGCTATATCCTGTCATGGCTGCTATGCCCTGCTGCCATCTAGCTATCAGCAAGCTTACTGGCTGACAACCATCTTTGGGAATTGCCTCAGCTGAAAACAGCTGACTCATCCAAGGCCATGCCCCCTTCCTGGAGCAGCTTGAAGCCAATAACAGGTCAAGGGACACAAAGGCCCAACTTCCCATCTGAACTCTAAGGGCCATCTCTGGGTCAGTGCTCCCCATTAGGTTAGTTGAGACCTTGAGACTATACTGTAGCCTAACTTCCCCTTCTGCCCAAGTAGGCTCCCCCCATCTCCCCCTCCCCCCCACCCCCACCGGCCACCACATGTGTTGATCTCAGGAGTACTCTCTGCCTACCTTTCTACAGGTTGGAACATAGGGAGGGTGGTGGTGAGCCAGCTTTGACCATATGGATAAGAAAAATGACTTACAGGGTGAAGGAACAAGATAGAGAGTACTTGGGTCAATGGATGACTTCATGGATCAAGCTCCCCATGAACCCTGAACCACTGACCACCTGTATACTTCTAATCGGTTGTGTGAGAGATTAATCAACTTTGATCTTATTTGAGCAATTCTATTTTGGGATCTGTATGTTAGAAGAGCATAGCCTTACCCTAGGAGTTGGGGAAACTGATCTACTCCTATTGAATAATTTAGAGCCTTGTAGACTGCCGTAAGAATTCTGGACTTTATCTTAAGGGCAATTGGTCTTTGCTCCATCTTTATGCATTATGTATATTGTTTGTCTAAAGAAAGAACTGTGGACCAGAACTGAGTTTCTTTGCTCTCTGAGCTTTGACATAACTTAAAAAAAAAAACAAACAAAAACATTAGTAGGGATCCATCCCTTATATTTAGTTAGAATAACAAAAAATATTTTTTGCACTATCCTCACAGAATATGAAGTTGTAGATTTCAAATTAATAAAGGCAGAATAAGAAGTTCATGTATTCTCTTTGGATTTTTCTTTGAACCACCGTTCCTTTGAGCCTCTCTTCACTGGAAGTAGATTTGATTTTTCACTCCAGTCTGGCAGTCGTGTAGAATTTGAGTGGAAAATAGGATTAGAGCTAAAAATTCCTTGGAGGGAGGAATGATTAGTGACTCTCTCTACACAACCAAAGAACAGTAATTAGAGCCACAGAGACTTGAAAGGTTAATGCTTTAAAAACTTTCTCATAATATGCATGACTGCATTACCTTCTTGGTTTAGAAAGCAAACTAAATTCATGTTTTCTTGAGGGAAATAGAAGCAACAGCAGCTAGTAAAATTCCCTGTCAAATTATTCCCTGAAATTCCCACTCTGGTTCTCCACACACCTCTTGGCAATTTTTTTTTTTTTGGACACACACGCATAATTGTTCAGCTAGGTGGTCTAGGTTGGAATTTCACTTATTGCTATCCAAATAAAACACTCCTTTTCCTGAAATCAGCAGAGTGCACTAACTCTTCTTGCAGAGCCTGGATAAGACTATGCTGGGAACCTGAGCCCTCTCAAAAGTTCTTCCTACGGCCTTTTTCTCTCAAAGCCCCTAGAGGAACAGAAGCTTCTCTAATAGCTCCTCAGATTGCAAAACAGCCCCACATTCACAAGCTCTCCCACCCCTCAACCACTTCCCATCAGTTCTCCGTTGGTGTCTCTCCCAGGAGGCTATAAAATGAAAACTACAATAAAGTATGACTTTCCCCTTTTGTCTTCAAGACTAGGACAAGCTAGTTTTCTACTAAAATATATGTAGCACACTTACTCGTGTTAAGTTTCCTCCCTCAGAACAGAGGTCTGCAATCAGGGGTAATTTTGTTTCCCCTACCCCCGGGGGTTATTTGGCAATGTCTGGAGATGTTTCTGGTTGTTACAACTGGGGGATGCTACTGGCATCTACTGAGTAGAGGCCAGGGATACTGCTGAAGTCCTGCAATACATAGGACAGCCCCACAACAAAGAATTATCTGGTCCCAAATGTCAGTAGTGCTGATGTCGAGAAACCCTGCTTCACTGGGATATAGCATTTTATTGAATTATTTTCCAAATTAATTGGCTACCATATATTTTGGATTTTATTCAGGAGTAGTATTTGGAAACAAAAGTTGTCCCTTAGACTATAGTTGCCATATTTAGCAAGTAAAAATACAGGAAGCTGAATTAGATTTGAGGTTTTTACTTATATGAAAAAAAAAAAAAAAGATCTGTTATTCATATGAAATTCAGATTAAACTGGGCATCTTGTATTTTATCTGGCAACCCTAACTTATATGGAGACATTTGCCTTAGTTTTTAACTGGTAGAACTGCTTTTATATCTTCATTTAAAGCACTGACTTTAATTAAAAGATGCTCACTGGTTTTAAAAATCTTTTATGTTAATGTGGTACATAAACAAACTAAATATCTTTCAGAAAGACCATATATTATGAACACAGCTGGAGACTATCTTTAGTTTCTTCTTTGAAAATTATATCAATCTGTTTTTGTTAATACCGATGTGATATGATAATAAACATTTTTATGCTCTTATGCTCTGCTAGGAATGGTCTACATTTATTCTGGACCTGGGCCCAGTTTGTCCTAAGATCCTACCCCAAATACACAAATCAGGGTCTTTCAACTTCTTTTCTTGCAGGATCATCTGTTGCTTTCTTCACTCTCAAAAATAAAACTAAGCAGTTATTATTTGAGAAGAATATGAATAATCAGTACTGATCATCTCAGATAAAATCCAATATACCACCCACATCACCAGAATAAAAGTGACAATAAGACCCAAACAATAATATTTGTCTTTCATAAAAATATATGCTATGTCTGTATGAGCTGGGATCAGTAGACTTGAATCCTGGTTGAGGTTCTGCCACTGGCTTACTCTGGGCTCCTCACCAATTCGCTGAGCTTCTGTTTCATTCACAGACAAATTGGGCCCTTGAAGCAGATGGACCTGAAGAAATGTGTCAATTGTTGGGATTCTAGCATTGAGGCGGAACTTGACAGAGAACTGACACACATAGTGGGTAGCAGTGGGATGTCTGCTTCTCAGGGGGGCTAACCTTGAACACCAGCTACCTGGCTTCATGGTACAGGTAAATTCCAGGAGATTCAGGGATGCCCCTGTACTAAGCTCTGCTTTTGTTGACATGCCAGTAGTAAATGACATGAAATATATTAAAAAACTACTGTTAAATTAATTTAGTTCTTTAAAACCATATTATTGTATATATCTGTGAAATTCACGAGAAAAAACATGTTTAATTACTCCCTGTTAGAATCCAGTCCCATTATGGTCAAGTCTGGGTCTGTGCATGTCTATAGGCGGCGGAGTTATGGATGAGGATGAACACCTCTTGGGTTTCACACTCTTGTTCATTGGGCATCGTCTATTCTCCCTCCTATCTGATCCCTCTGGGGCTTTGATGTCCTTGGCCTCATATTCTGGACTCTGTAAGCTCCATGAGAGAGGGAATTTTTTGCCCATTTTGTTTATTTGTGCATCCCAGAAGAGTGCCTGGCACAGAGTTGGTGACCAGTAAACATTTACTGAATGAATGACTGGCATGCCTCCTTCATTCTAAGCCAGCTTTGCAATTGTAGTCAGAATCCTCCCTTAGCCATTCCCATGTTAGATGTTTTCATTGTGGGACGTGCCAGCAGGGTGGCATTGAGCTGAGGTGGGGGGTGGGTGGGGATATTTTCCATTCCAACAGTGAGGGGTAAGAGAATCGAAGGGAAGTGGTTGAGCTCCAAAAAGGACCAGAGCAGAGGAGAGTTGACCAAGGTAGGGAAATGAGATTTCTAGATATTTTACAACTATAAGGAAAAAAAAAATGTTTCCCAATTCATTTTCTGGAAACCATTATTTTTCATGAAAACTAAAATGCATACAAAACCCTTTGCTTTAAAAATAATGCCACAAACAAAATATAAACTTGTACACAATGTTCCAGGTTATAAACATCTCTACCATGTGTGATCTCTCTGGATTCTTACAACACTCTGCCAGCAGGGAGAAGGGGGATCGGTGCCCTTCTTTACATAAAACAGGATTCTGAAGCTCAGGGAAATGAAGTGAACTGCTCAGGCCAACACGTGGCAGAACCTGGCCCAGACCCCAACTCATTAGAATTCACATCTAGTGCCAATCCTTCTGAGCCAGGCTCTCTCTTTATAAAGTTTAACGTGCTTTGTGGTTTAGGAATATTAAAATATATTAAAAATGACTTAATCACAAAACCTCACGTTTGGTAAATTAAATTTTAAAGACTAGTTAATTCGGATAACTGCCAATATCCTAATTAAATTAACCTTTAGCTAAACTTTAAGAAATCCATAGTTTATTACTTTCTGCCAATATAGAAAAGGCTGCAGAACATTGCATTAAAAATGAAGACATTTATAATTTTTGGACTTTCTGTTTAGTAGCATTGTAGCACTAAAATAAATATTCACACAAGGAGCTAAGAAAAAGAATAAGGAAACCCACTTTGTCCTAAAATATATCAAGTACAGCTTTTCCACATGAACTTTATCTAATTACTATCATTTCTGAGTTCTCATTGTTATTCTAATTTTTAATAGATTTTTATTTTTTATTTACCACAGTTGTAAAATGCTTCAAGTTGCAGCTTTGCCCCAATGGATAAACACTTCTCTAATCTTTCACCTACTCGTTTATTTCTAGATTTTCCTGAATTTCTAAGTCAAATCCACAGGCCACAGAGAAGGTCAGACTCTAGCAGGTGAGAAGCAAGAAAGCTTCAACCTGGTGGCCTGCAAAGGTCTAGCCTGCACGATGTGTCTGGGAGGATCCCAAATCTGTGCCTTGGATATGAACATGAAGAGTTGTTTCGTGTCACCAACATTTGAAAGTATTAGCCTCGAGGTACAAAGTCCTGATTTCCCCAGCCCAGTCAAATGCAGTACTGATCCTTAAAACTTTTCCATTTTCTCCATTTGGGGAGAAAAATAAAACTTTAATGTAACCCTAAACGATAGTTCAGAAAACCCAACGCCTAGTTTCAGCTCAGCCATTGTGGTTGGGGTTCCTTTTGAAAGCTACCTGCCATGGGTAGAAAGTGAGGAAGCTAAGCTGGAAGATTTTCAATGACTTCTAGTTGTAAATTTTGGTTTCCTTTATTTTCGCCTCTCTGGCTGTGATTCATTTATGCCACATTAGGAGAGTTCAATGTATGAATGACCCATCCCCCTACTTCCTATCATGTATTTCCCTATGCTCATCTGTACTTTTAATTTTTAAAGAAACATACTTGAAGAGGAATGTCTAAAACCCACAATATATGAAGAACTCCTCCAAAATCTCTCACCAATCTGTTTCTGATGATAAATGCCAGATGCTATAGAGGAAGATTAACTACGCAGACAACTTGCATGTAAATTACATAGTAATGGCAAGAAAGGGGTCCTGAGGGATATGGGATTTCATTTTGAATTTGGCAAAAGCATTTGCTTCTACCTCCAAAGGGAAGTAGTTTAGAGTTGCTTTTGGTCCATTCATACATATATGTTCATTGTTTTTTCTTTTCTTTTTGAAGGAATTGCATTTGCTGTCCATTTTTTTTCTTTTCTTTCTTTCATTTGCAAAAACTGCTTTTGTGTCTGGGTTGTAGAGATCAGAATGCCATGGGCAGCTGCTTGAGCTCATATTTGGTGAGAAAGGGTTAGAGAGCTCATTTAATCAGGGCAATAGCTGATGGGGCAAATAACCAGCAAATAGCACGGTGTGTGACCTGTAACCCAACTCTTCACACAGCTCTCTGGGTTCAAAATCATTGCTTCTCCTTTTTTTCTCTCTCCCTACTTATTTCTCCTCTTTGTCTCATCCCTTGCCCCTTTGATCTTTGTCTTGCTCCCTCTCTCCTTTCCCTAAATATTGCCTGCATCTCCAATTCACTTTTTGAAAGTTATGAAATGTTTCAGGCATGTGTAAAGCTATAAGGAATAATATAATGAACAGTCATTCCTGCTATTCAGCTAAGTTTGTTATGACAAATTATTGAAGCCCCTTCTCTATCTCTGTCCTTAAAATTCCACCCTTCATTTACCTACCAGGAATTAACCACAATACTTAACTTGTAACTTATTCACCTGTTACAGACAATAATACAAAATGTTAAAAAAAGTCAAACTTGCTCTTACTGAAAAATTACATTCCCAGTTTTTATTATAAGAGTCAGGGCATTTAATTAAATTTCTAAAAATAAATAGGAAACAAAGTTTTTCAATGAACTTTCATTCAGCTAATGTATTCTCCACCCGCCTCCTGCGCAGGAGCATGTACCAGCTAGGCTTCCCACCATCATCAGTATAATTGTGTTCAGAAGTCTTTTTCTGAATCTGTGTACATTTAATGCTCTTTCCGTTAGTTCTCAGTCTTTCCATTTTTCTCCTTCTGGACTTTTCTCAACTGTCTGATGATTCTCTCCTTTCTCATTACAGGACTCACCCCAATGACATTTACTACTTGGACAATTTATTCTGGAATATAAAATGTTCTCTCTGCTCTGCACCGAGCGATTATAGTTCACTTTCTATGCACCCTTTCTATTAAAATGATTTGATAAAAAAGGATGAAGACCATTCAAATTAGGATGGAACATAAGGTCATCCAGTGGGGTGCTTCTCTGCCCTTCTGGGGCAGTATGACTGGTAAACACAGCAGAGGGCACAGTCCATGGGCTTCTGTTTCTCTTTGGGAAATGCTAATGGTTTCGGGGCAGCAGAGTCATCCTTAGCAACTGGGCCTCCCCTGACATCCATTGAGAAGATGTCAATCCCCGATGCCAGGACAGGGGAGACCTCTGCTCCCATCAGGCACCACAGATGTGCTTTGATGGAGGTGCCCTTGATGCAAAGGTCTGGTCCCAGGTTTACATACATGTCAGGTAGCTATTGAAAGTAGCAGCTGGATGTCCAAAGAGCAGAGTGCCTGTTGTGCAGTACTCACCAAGTCCAAGTCCAGTATTAGATGTTGAAGAGTTTGCTATTTTAATATCAATTACAGTTAACAAAATCAAATAGAGGACATGGTTTTGAGAGTACGGATTGAGAGTAAAAGATGTCTAATCAATGACTCAAAGTTCAAAGAAGGTTGAAAGTTGGATTATAGCACTAGCTTTTCCAAAATAATGTTATTTAAATATTTTCCAAATATTTTTTCTTTGTTACAATATGATTTATTTATATTTGGTAAATAGTTACTTCAAGAATGTCTATGAAGTAAGTATGGTTTAGTGTAAAAAGTACAGACTTTGGAGACAAACAGAACTGGGTAAAAAATCCACATGTAATCACTTTTCAGGATAAGTTATTTACCCTTGGTGCTTCTAAGTCCCAATTCCTTAACGTGGCTACATAGGTCTCTGTGTTAGCCTTATTTCTCATCATTATCTGCTACACTCTTGGCTCTCTAGAAGTGTTAAATTACATGTAGTTCTCAAAGCACAACATACTATTTCTCTACTCCATGTCTTTACTGAAGTTATTATGTCTGCGGAGAACTCCTTCCCTGGTCAGCAGCCTGCAGGGTGCTTCGTCTTCAAGTCCTCTGCAATTCTCTAATGCCAGATGATGCTGGGTATCTCTCGTCGTCGGCAGCCGTCCGTCTCGAGAGACGATGGTGTAGCTTCTTAAGAGTCTATCTGCACCGCCGAGAATGGCTGTGCAGTCCGACTCGGGAGTGACACGGTATCTGTCTCCTCCCGTGTTGAATCGACATCTTGCGATGACGCTGGAGTGTCCTCTCCAGTGAAGCTGAAGCTACAGAGCCTGGGTATCTCTATTCACATGCTTATTTCCATCTGTAGATCCTCTCTGATGAGGTGTCTGTTTACATCTTTTTTTTCCAGTTTTAAATTGGGTTATTTTCTCATTGAGTCTTTAAAATTCTCATATTTTTGGATTGAAGTCCTCAAACACATATGAATTTTGCAAATATTTGTCAGTCTGTGGCTTATCTTTTCATTCTCTTAATAGAATTCATTATATTTTCATTATTTAACTGTATTTTTTTCCTTTGAAATGTTTTCTTTGATGCATTGATTATTTAGAAGCATGTTGTTTAATTTCCAAGTGTTTTAAGAGTTTACTGTTGTCTTTATGATATTGATTTTTAGCTTGATTATAGTGTGGTCCAAGAATATATTTTGTATAATTTCATTAAAATTTTTTGTTGATGTTTGCTTTATGACTCAGTATATGGTTATTCTACCTTGGTAAATGTTTCACAAGCTCTTAGAATGTATGTTCTGCTGTTGTTGGATATAACATTCTATAAGTGTCAGTTGGATTCTGTTTAATTTATCTAAAGCTTTGCTTATTTTCTGTATAGTAATTCTATTAATTGATGAAAGTAGGGCATAACAATAACTATTATTTTTCTATTTATTCTTTAATTTCTATCAGTTTTTGCTTCATGTACTTTGAAGCACTATAGTTTGGTTTACACATTTAGAATTGCTATGACTTTTTGGTGGACTGGCCCAATTTTTTTTTTTAAATTATATTTTATTGACTATGCTATTACAGTTGTCCTGATTTTTCCCCTTTTGCTTTCGCCCACCAAGCACCCCTACCCCCTCAGGCAATCTCCACACTGCTGTTCATGTCCACGGGTCATGTGTATAAATTCTTTGGCAACTCCATTTCCTATGCTGTACTTTACATCCCCATGGCTATTCTGTAACTACCTTTTTGTACTTCTTAATCTCCTCACCTCTTTACACATTCCCCCACAGCCCCCCTCCCATCTGGCAACATCAAAATGCTCTCTGTTATCCATGACTCTGTCTTTGTTCTTCTTGTTTGCTTAGTTTGTTTTTTAGATTTAATTGTTGAGAGATATGTGTTTATTACCATTTTATTTTTCATAGTTTTGATCTTTTTTTTCTTAAATAAGTCCTTTTAGCATTTCATATACTAATGGTTTGGTGATGATAAACTCCTTTAGTTTTTTCCTGTCTAGGAAGCTCCTTATTGGTCCTTTGATTCTAAATGATAGCTTTGCTGGTAGAACAATCTTGGCTGTAGGTCTCTGCTTTTCATGACTTTGAATATTTCTTGCCAATCCCTTCTAGGCTGCAAAGTTTCTTTTGAGAAATCAGCTAACAGTCTTATGGGAACTCCCCTGTAGGTAACTAACTTCTTTTCTCTTGCTGCATTTAAGATTCTCTCTTTATCTTTAACCTTTGGCATTTTAATTATGATGTGTCTTGGAGTGGGCCTCTTTGATCCATCTTATTTGGGACTCTCTGTGCTTCCTGGACTTGCACATCTATTTCCTTCACCAAATTAGGGAAGTTTTCTTTCATTATTTTTTCAAATAGATTTCCAATTGCTTGCTCTTTCTCTTCTTCTGGCACCCCTATCAGGTGAATGTGGAATGCTTGGAGTTGTCTCAGAGGCTCCTTACACTACCCATGCTTTTTTAGATTCTTTTTTCTTCTTCTTGTTCTGATTGGTTGTTTTTTGCTTTCTTATGTTCCATATCATTGATTTGATTCTCGGCTTCATCCACTCTACTGTTGTTTCCTGTAAATTGTTCTTTATTTCAATTAGTGTATCCTTCATTTCTGACTAGATCTTCTTTATGCTGTTGAGGTCCTCACTAAGTTCCTTGAATATTCTTATAACCAGTGCTTTAAACTCTGCATTTGATAGATTGCTTATCTCCCTTTTGTTTAGTTCTTTTTCTGGAGTTTTGACCTGTTCTTTCATTTGGGCCATGTTCCTTTGTCTCCTCACTTTGGCAGCCTCCCTGTGTTTGTTTCCATGTATTAGGTAGACCTGCTATGACTCCCTGTCTTGGTAGTGTAGCCTAATGTAGTAGGTGTCCTGTAGGGTCTAGCAGCACAGCCTCCCCTATCACCCAAGCTGTGTACTCAAGGTGTGCCCTCCATATGGGCTGAGCACACGTTCCCCTTATAGCTGAACCTTGATTGCTATTGGCTGGTCAACAGGAAGGATTTACCCAGGCCAGTCAGCTTTAAGGACTGGGTGACCACTGTCCACCAACCTCCACTTTCCATGAAGAATTAACTGTGTAGGTGCAGGGTGGTGGTTCTCTGACATGGTCTGTAGCTGGTCACTGGTTACACAGGCTCTGGGGGTTCCTGGGTGCTGCAGGCCAAGGTCAGCCCCCACCTGTGTTCTGCCCAGGGTCATCCTGCATGAGCTGTAAAGCAGTCTGAGATGGCTACTACTTGTGCTGGGCTTGGAGATTTCCAGGCAAAGTCAAGCTCTGAATCTATGCTGGCTGCTGTTAGTGCCAGGCTCAGTGAAGCCAGCTGTTGCTTTTTTAATAGGATTCAGAAAGTTGTAAGATATGAGCCAAGACCAACAATTCATATGGAAAAGTCATGATTAACAGTTTGGGTGGGCTCATAAGTTAGATGGGACAGTCTCAGGGGATCTCTAGGGCAGGGCAAACAGTGTTAGCCAGGTTGATATGGCACTAGCCTGTCAGCTCTGTGGCTCTGTGATGGGAGGGTTCAGAAAAGAGGCAATGGCCTCTGTCCACCTTTCTGTCTGGGAGAAAACTGTCCGTCAGCTCCAGCCTTGATGCCAGACACTTTAGTTCCTCCCTGTATGCCACTAGTGCCTTTCAAGCTGGTATTTGATGCTGCAGCTCAGAGGGAGTCTAAATAAGTCCATGTGTGGGTTCTTTAAGGGGAACTGCTTGTGACTCCAGCAGTTTCTTCCACCAACTCAATCCTCACTGGTTTTTCCAGCTAGAAGTTATGGGGTCTTCTCTTCCTGGCACTGGAACCCTGAGCTGAGGGGCCTGGTGTGGGGCTGGGACTCCTCACTCCTGGGATATCCCTCTTGAATCCTTATCGATCACATGTGGATATGGGAGCAGCCTATTCTGCATCTCCACCTCTCTTAGCAGTCTGGATGGATGTGGTTTCTTTAATTCTGTAGTTGTCAGATTTCCATTCAACTTGATTTCTGATGGTTGAGTGATGATTTTTCTGTATTTTAGTTATAATTTTGATGTGGTTCTGCAAGGAGACGAGCTGGGTTTACCTATGCTGCTGGGTTTTCTTGACTGAAAAGTACAGAGAAAGGCCTCCCTTTATTGTTATGTAATATTCCTCTTGTCCCTAACAGGTTCTTTTTTTTTTCCTCTCTGAAGTCTACTTTGTCTGATAATAACATATCAATTCTTACTTTTATTGTCGGATTAATGTTTATATGGTACAGGTTTTTCATCATTTATCTTTAAACAGTTTATATCATTATTTTTGAAGTTCCTTATAGATGGCATATATTTGTCCCCCCCCCATTTATTCTGTCAATCTGTCTTTTAATTGGTGTATTCAGACCACTTACATTTAGAGTAGTTATTGCTATTGTAGGGTTTAAGTCCGTCATTTTATTATTTGTTTCCTGTTTGTTCCCTGCTAATCACTTAATTATTCATTTTTCTCTCCTTTATGTAGGTTATTTGGACATTTCTTAGACACCTATTTTGATTTATTTAGTGTGTTTGAATATATCGCTTTGTATAGTTTTCTTAGTTGTTGCTCTAGGTATTAACACCATGGACATATAACTTATATGATGTTTTATCATTTTGAATGAAGTATAAAACTTTATTTACATTTAGGATGCTTTACCCAGCCTCACTTTTAAAATATAATATTCCTGTTTTTATGTAAATTGATCACTATGTCAGAAGATATTATTTTTGTTTCATTTAATTCTTTCTAATACAAAACACAGACAAAAGGTTCACTACGCTGGAGAAGCAAAATGAATCACTTTTAATATATATGACTGTCTGGTAACACTGATACCAAATGAACCCGGCTCCCCACTTAAATTTATGGACAGCAAAGTACCATTGGAGGAATCCACACAACTTGCTGCCTAAGCTAGACTAAAGGTGGCTGAGCCCCACTGCTGAAATTGTAGGTTCCATCTTCTTTCAATTCCTAGGGCAATTCCCAGGACCCTTTCCTCCATCCACTGCATATCATTCTCAGGAGGAAACTTGAAGGGATTCTAAACCAAGGTCATTACACAGAACTTCTAACAGACATAATTGATAAAATGCAAATCAATCTGTCACATTCTCTAGCTAACTTCATTTCCATTAAAAAAAAAGGATGAATAAATATTTAAAGAATTCTTGTTCAAAAGGGCACCTAATTATTAGCCTGCCCATGGCTCTCACTTGATTTACCTCCTTCATACTAATTTAAATTTAACCTTTGCCACTGTCAGAAATTCTTCCATTCACTTTTTACTAACTCCCTGGTACATTTTCTAAATTGTTTTCTCTCTTTTCAAAGCTCAAAGCTCAACTCTCTTTCTCTGAGGCTCCTTTGATTTTTTTCCCTAATATAACAGGGAAATTTGAAGGTAACTGATTTGAGCTAACTCAGCATTCCATGTTCCCCTTGAAACTTCCTCCAGTGTCAGAAAGAAAGCATGTCTCTCACTTGACTTGGGCTTCTGTTATATGTTATTGACACTGAACACACTCCTCTCGTTTTCCTTATACCTGGCCCAGGTGTTGTTCATGGTAAGTGCTTGCCTAGTAATTACTGAATTAATTAAAATTGTAATACTGTCACACACAAAGAAAAGCATGTATATTATTGTTCATGCCGGTTCCACTGCTCAAGCTACTGATCTCAGCCTTTCAACTCCTAGGGTAATTTCTAGGACCCCATCCCTCTTCTCTCTGGCATCTTAAGCTTTTTGCTCACTAGTAGCCAATTTTGCCTTCATAAGTATGTAGATTTATCCTGTCATCTCCTTCAAAAACTATCTTGGGTATTCTGCTCCTGTCCCATTTCTTTCCTCCCTTTATCTGATCTGTGTCATATTCTTCATGATCTTATACCTGTTCCTACTCCTAATACAAATTTCTTCAGTAAGCCCTTACAGTTTTTTTCTTTTCTTTTCTGGAGGAGAGAGCAGCTGTGGGATCCCTTGCAGTTTGATTTCTAACAACCCAGTCAATGAGAAATGCTCAGTGCAAGAGTGCCAGATGATTTTTTTCTAATACTCTTCAGCAGCATTTCCTCACTTTATTTTTCACAACATTTTGCTTAATTTAATACAATTTATGGGTTCATAAAACCCTTCCTCCTATGGTGTCTATGCAACAATAGCATTCCATCTTCCATCCATGACAATGTGAATCCATTACTCTTATATTTAGACTTTTTTACTTCCTCAAAAATCCATATCCTCAGGCCTTCCAATATCACTAATTCTCCTTCTCAAGTTAGTCAACCAACAGTCTTTCTGATCAGTCTCCAACTTTTAATTGAATCCAGTATCCATTACTTATCTTTAAATTCTTTGCCATAGTCATTCCATTTCTATGCCTTGACTCATGTAGCATAGTCCATGTGGAATGCCTTTCTCTGTGCCAGTCTAAATCCAATGTACCCATCCTTCAAGGCCAGCTGAAGTCCTAAGTCTTCCATTAGGCCTTTATCAAACATTGAGGTACATTAAAGCCTTTGTCTAAAACCACACTAGACTGGCATTCTGCTTGACAAAATGGTACCTCCTAATCATCTACTGTTACCGCAAATATGTAGACTTCATTTTACCAACTATCTCCCTGAAAAGCATAAACATATATTTTTATTCCCTGACAGCTTAGCAGTGTGCTGGACATACAGACGTTGCTTCATGAACTTGTTTAATGGCTTAATACTAAACAAGTACTATTGAAACAAATAATGATGGCAATACAAAGGCATTGATAACCCCAGTTTGAGTGGAACAAGTATTTTTAATCGATGACTTAGAAGGCAATAGGCAGTATGATATAGTGGTTAAGAGTATAAGCTGGGTTCAAATCCTGGCTCTATCGCCTATTGGCTAAGTAAACTTGGGAAGGTTAATTGATGTCTTTGTGCCTCAATTTTCCTTCCTGAAAATACAGGAATATAACAGTACTTACTACATGGAGTCATTATTAAGATCCAATGAGTTATGTTGGATACTTCAAATAATTTCTGGCATATAGAAATTGCTCCATTAATGTCAAATATTATTATATGCTCATATGTTCATGACACATAGAATGATAGCATCTCAGAGCTATAAGAATCTTTGCTTTATAAGTGAATAAGTTGAGGAATAAAGGTAAAGTGATTGGCACAAGGTCATATAGGTAATTGGAGGCTCAGTCAGGAAACCAGCTGTCCTGACTTTCATTCAGTGTTTGAATTTTTCCTCCCCAAGGATTCTACATCTGAACATGGAGTTGAATTATAGAAATTTAGAGTTGAAAGGGACATCCAAGGCTCTCTAGTTCAACTTTCCCTTAAGGGATCATACTACATGATTACTTGTCACAAACCTTTCATATTTGCTCACAGCACTGTTTCACAGATGCTTACCCACCCAGATATGAAGATCCTAACAGAACCTGTACTGTGGCTCCCAAGTTAAGAAATACATGAGGGGCAGGAATAGATGCCAAGGTCAGGTCCCCTGAGTTTAGATGACTATCACTACATGAAGTCATTTTTACCCATCTTTTGAAAAATAATATTTCTTTTTCAGGGAAAACATTGTCTGGAATACTCATTAAAAAGCTGCGATTCAGGTTATCCCCCACATACATGAATGTTTTGCAGATAGTATGCTTCCTGGTAGAAATATGAAATAATTTTGATGAACTCTGAACAATACTCTTTAGCATCCAGAAAAAGAAATAGGAGCCAACTACCCATACCAGGCATAATTCCTGACGGTTTCAGCTTTCTGTGTGGTTCTCTGGAACAATATTCAGCCTGGTTGTGAAATCAGCTGCACTAGGGTTTTAAAATTCAATCTAGCAAATACAGACTCTCAAGAGGAGTTGCAGCAATACAAGATTGTGATTAAATAGGCACAAATAAACCTGTGAGAAGAATTTTCTCATCAGATGCAATAGCATGCTATTCTCTGTCTTAATTCAATGCTAATAGATTTAATTTCTCTTTAAAGCAAATGAAGTTGCTATATGTAACAGCAGCAATAAGGAAGAAGGCTGAACTGAAGAATTATATGTCCATAAGAATGTGCACCCAGTTTCAAACCCCATCACCCTACAAACTAGACTCAGGGAATCCACTCTCTGTGTATAGTATTTAAAATGCCTGATTATAGTATTTGGACTCTGAGTTTCATGGCTTGGAATTTTAACCCTTGAACAGGGAGGTCCCATTATTTGAATCTGAAAGTTGAATTACCTTCTGTTTATTGAAAACTGAACTGAAAACATCCATTAATCCCACAGAGGAGGCATCGTTCATGCTCTGTGCTTCCATAGAATTTTATTTCTCTCTCTAACTTTACTCATGATAATCTGACTTATTACACCTGGAAGTAAGTCTCCTTTGTAGACTATAAGCTCTTGAGAATGGAATTCATGTTTTATTTATCTCTTTATTCTCCCAGAGCTTTACAGTGTCTTGAAAACAGAAGCTACAATAAATGTTTTGATATTTAATTTTAATAATACACATATTAAGCATTTTCTAATTACACAGTATTATTAATGGAGCCCCACCTTTGACATACTTTTTCCTTCCTATTTCTGAGAACTCTTGCCTTTGAAACATGACAAAAGCTTTTATCAGATTGACAATGTAATTTAGATGGATATGTAAAGAGTAAGGGGTGCCTAAGAATTTTTTGTTGTTGTTGAATTATAACTTCATGAACATTTGCAGAGGTTTCTTTTGAGCTCTCACTTGTTTAAGGGAACCCATCTATCTCAGTGGAGCAGAGGAAAGGAAAAAACTCAAGAGGGATGGCTGAAAAACTACTGTGCCTTCTAGAAAAAAGACACAGCACTTAAGTCCTTACTCTAGGACCCAGTAAGCATGTTCAGATCATGACATTTCCAAGACCTACCTTTTAACAGTCTTTCTTAGAAATTGTCAGTTTGATGTTTAAGAAACATTTAGTTCATGCTTATTAGACCCACAGACACAACTGGTTTAGTGATTTGAAGGGCTCATTTGAAAGTAGATACGCAGAGCCCTTTTTACAAAAAATTATTAAGAATTTCAAGATGATAACAGCAAGTGTGGGCCCTTTTAAGCACAGGGCCCTATGTGACTGCACAGTTCTCACTTCTGTGAAGCTGGCCGCATCCCGTCTGCGAAGAGCTTCCTGTAGTGAAAGGCAAGAGGACTGTATCTAGGAATAGAAGCTGCAATTCAAGTATGTACAAGGGGCTGCAGGAACCTAGAAGTTCCTAACTTTGTAAAATCACCCCAGGGAAGGTGAGAGTTGAGGTCATTTTTGAGGGAGCAGTGGTAGGGAAGAAACATATTTCATACCAAAGGAAGGCAGGATTCACCTGTCAAATTTCAGGAATAGGATTACTTTCAAGAAGGGTAGAGCTAATTATCATGAGGATGACATAATTGATATTGAGAGTGCAAAGAGTCAGAAGCCAAGTATACGGGGTTGGCCAAAAAGTCCGTTTAGTTTTTTCCATAAAGTAAAAGACACATTTTTCATTTTCACCAATAACTTTATAGATTTGGATAGTTTGAGTATGCTGGCTACCTCCTGCTATTGGCTTCTAGAGGTTGGGGGTGCTGCTAAACAACTTCCAATGCATGACAGCCCCACATTTGGCCGAAATGTCAACAATACCAAGAAACTTTACAAACCACTTTTGACACATTTGATTAGTCAATGCACCTTCTCCATACACTGCACAAATCTTTTCTTTTTTCATTTCAGTTGCATTTTTACCTTTCTTGAAATAGTAAAGCATAATATGCCCAAATATTGTATATCTTCCATATTCAATATTGAAATGGTTGCACAAAAATTCACCAATTTGTATAAGTTTTTTAAAAATGCATGCTGATATGACAGCTGTCACAATACAATCTAACAAAATTGTTTTGAATGAAGACAAGCATTGCTAGAGCCATCACGGGGAAAAAACTAAATGAACTTTTTGGCCAAACCAATATATGAGGGGAGAGGTTGAACAACTATTAAATGCCTACTGTATGTCAAATTTGTTTTCTCCATGTCATAATTTTAAACACAACATTCTTGTAAATAAACTGTCTTACCTATTTTACAAACAGGTAAATTTAGGCCCAGGACTGTAAGGTTCAAGGGGTTTGGGATACATTAGGCATCCACTAAATATTTAAGGAATGACCGGTGGGTCTGACTTAAAGCCCAGAACTCCTAACCCCTAGGCCAAGCTTACTCTAAGCGTGTTTTTAACTCACCAGCGGTCCTTTTTGCATCTCTCCAGTCCAAAGGTACCCACCCTGCTCTTCCCTCGCCCCGCCCCTCATTCCACCTGCCGGAAATTAGGCGGCAAAAGTACTTCCGGGATAGCAAATGTTGGCCCGGGCAAGATGGCGGCCCCCTTGGAGCTCAGTTGCTGGGGGGGGGGCTGGGGGCTCCCATCGGTACACAGCGAGTGTTTGGTGGTAATGGTGAGGCCGCCTCTAGGGCCAGGGACGGGAAAGGAGGGGCGGGGCCAGAGGCGCGAGGTTAGCCGGCCGGGTACCCCCGGCTTGTAGTGGTTCCCTGCCCGGCAGAGGTCAGCCGTGGCGCTGCTTGCTGCACCGCACTGGGCTCCCTGCAGTTGATGAGTTTCAACCTGGCTGTGACCCCCGCGAGGCGTGGCGGGAGACCTTTCGCTTCTCTTCTTTGCTTTATTATTCTCAGCTTTGCAAAGCTATTTGGGCGGTCAAGTGAAAGTCTGAAGCAGGAGACGCTCGCGCGCCCTGCTCTGCATCCCCCAACCCCCGATCCTTTGGGTAACAAGGTTCCTGAAAGCCGGGTAGTGGCGCGCCTGCTCCCCTGGCTAGACATAGGGGAAAGGACGCGCCCCCTTGTCAGGCGTTTCTGTCTTCGGGGAACCGGGCTGTGAAGTAAAGCAGCTCTGCAGATTTGCATTACGTACTCAGTCTAAAACATTTTATTGCAAACTCTGTTTCAGGCTTACGCCAAATTTTCTGGTGCACCCTTGAAAGTCAATGTCATAGATAACACCTGGAGAGGTTCAAGAGGTACAGTGTAAACTTTAAACACCCCTTCTAACCCCTTCTGCCCTCTATAAGGGCCTCTCTCCTTCCCCCTTTAAAGCTCTGAGGCATATAGCCTTGGGATTTTAGTTTCTTTTTACCATGACCTTGGCTGTGTGTTGCTTATGGTTTTATCATTATGAGTAATACTCAAAGTACAAGCCAAATCAGTGGAAATTATGAGAAATGTAAATGTTCTCTAGAATTGCTCTTTGTGAAATTGCAGAAAACTAAGGTAAACTTATTCATTTCTCTCCTCAAATGTGCAATTGGTAGAGTGTTTAGAGTATTGGGATCTTTTAAGAGGAAATAGAAATGTTTCTTTGTATGTAAACTGTTTTTTGATTATAGGAGATGTACCAATTTTGACAACTGAAGACAACATTGTTTCTCAACCAGCAAAAATACTAAACTTTTTAAGAAAACAGGTGGGTGGTTCCTTTTGAAGGAATAGAATGTTGATCCCTGCATGTTGCTTAAAACAAAACAAAACAAAACATTGTAAAGTTTGTGGATTTTTTTTGAAAATTCTTTTTTGCCATGTCAGTAGACAGTTGGAAGATTTTCTTTCTTTTTTCATGGGGAAAAATGCAACCAATTAGAACTTTTTCCTTATTGTTAACAAAAATAATAATAGCTTCTATTTATTAAGTTTGTATTAAACTGATCATTAACAATTACCAAAATAGTAGTAGAGAATAAAAAATCATAACAATTATAGACTTTACTGTGTGCATGATGCTGTGCTAAGTTGCATTAAGCAGCATTTGTCACTAAATTGTATTTCTCTTTCCCCCTTTTGATATCAGGTTTGCTATTTTTGAAGAAGAATAAGTAGTAATCATAACTTATTTAGCTTCACTGTTTTGGGATGCTCTTGACTTCTGAGGAGCTTTTTGTTGTTTTATATTTTTTTTAAATAGAAATATAATGCTGATTATGAACTCTCAGCAAAACAAGGGGCAGATACACTGGCTTACATTGCTCTCCTTGAAGAGAAGCTTCTTCCTGCAGTGGTGAGCATTAGTGAATATTATAATATTTTAATGATCTACTGAAAATGTCCTTAGTTTGTTTAGAAGAAAAATGATTTTAAAAAAGATTAAGAGAGGAAATTTCATGTATGCATTAATCTTGATTCTTAAATTTTCCTGTGACACTGGATTCTGTTATTCAACTAGTATGCAAAACAATAAAGTGAAAGATAATGTCATTTTGGAAATGAAAATTTTTTGTGGAAGATGGAGTTTGTTGCTCCATGTATAGAATTGGGTGAACTGTAATCCATTCATCCGGCAAATATTTATTGAGCACCTGCTGTATGCTAGGCCTTGTTCTGGGTGCCTGGGATATAGCAATCAAACAACTCATGTTTAAAATTTGTTTAATCCTTGAGTCTTTCTAACTGGAAAAATTTGTATGAAGTCACTTTATACAAAGATATTTATGAAAAACTTGCACATTGAGTGATCTTTCTTTTAATAAAAGAACATCCTTGTAGTGTTTTTTTCTCTTTTTTTGCAGCTTCACACATTCTGGGTTGAGAGTGAAAATTACTTTTCTGTGACAAAGCCATGGTTTGCTTCACGAATTCCCTTTCCCTTGAGTTTGATCCTTCCTGGAAGAATGTCTAAGGGAGCACGGACTAGGATTCTCCTGACCAGAGGACAGCCTCCCCTCTACCACCTCCGAGAAGTGGAGGCACAGGTATGGTCCCAATTACTGTCAGAGCCAGGGCCCTCCTGAGGAAGGACCAGAGAGATAGCAGCGATGAATTTACTTATAGTTTCCTGCCTAAAAAAGGAGTTCAACAGCATCTTTCCTACCTCTGAGATGTAATGTCATCTTTATTAGATATACAGAGATGCCAAGGAGTGCCTAAACCTTCTGTCAAACAGATTGGGGACATCTCAGTTTTTCTTTGGAGATACGTGAGTGCATTCCCTTAAAAATCATTTTGATATTCTCTGTGCATATTTTCAATGAGCAACTATTTAAAGCAAGTCCCCTTGTCTTCGTCCTTCCCCAATGAGTTTTTTACTTAAAAAATATTTAATGGATTTTTACTATGGGAAACTTTCTGTTCGTGGTAATCTAACATTGACTTAATATACTGCATATGTGAGTTAAGAACATCTAAGACTATTCCCACCCTGTCTCCAGTCTCTGTGTAACACTTGTGAGTAAAAATTAATCTTTAATTTACAATGGAATTTTCTTCTAAATAAAATAAATGGTTAGAGTATTAAGAAAACTACTGAGTAAAATCCTAGTTGCATCATATTATAAACAAATGGGTAGTAAACATTTAAAAAGACTATCCTGTATACTTCAGACTTCACTAATAATATATTTGAGAATTCTTTTTAATAATGCCAAGTTAATGTTTTCTTATGTGCTTTTAAAAAAATGCTGAATTTATTTTTAGGCCTTCTACCTTGGATGCCTATGTGTTTGGTTTTCTTGCACCTCTGTATAAAGTACGCTTCCCTAAAGTTCAGTTACAAGAACATTTGAAACAGCTCTCCAACCTGTGTCGCTTTTGTGATGACATCCTAAACAGTTATTTTAGGCTTAGTCTTGGAGGTAAGCTGGCTCCTCTTCAACTAATCTTTGTTTGTAGAGAATAGTATTTGCATATTTCCTAAGGAGGTAGAAGCAAGATTTATTAGTTATTAAAGAAGTTTGTGTATTGTCTTTAAATGCTGATTTAACTTTATTTTTATTTGTATATTTTAGTTATTTAGAGAAATGAATATTTACTTTTTGTATCTTCTTTTGGATTTTATACATTTCTTGCTTCGTGTTTTTCTTTAACTATTGCCCCTTTGATGTGGGTCATTTTCTTCGAAAAGACTAAACCACAGGAATTTATTGAGATATTTATTAAGATAGCATTTTTCCTAATGCAAATGGGCAGTTACTTTAAATGTTGCTTCTAGCATTTTCCTGCATGAACAGAAATCAGTAGCAGATTGATTTTGGTGAGGTACACCCCATGACTCCACTACTTGAAAACTGATTGCATCAGCCTGGAGGTATAGTAAACAGAGGGCACCTGTCATTTAGGATATGATTCATTGGGAGCGTGAGGCCTTGTGCTTAAGTGACTGGGGTACTAAATTTGTATTGGGAGAATTGGCAGAAAGTGTCCTTTTAAGAAACAGAAGTTATAAGGATAGCTGGCTGAGTGAGTTTACTTTTTATGGGTGGTTATGTGTTTTGTATATAGGGAGGTGTTAGTATTAATAGTTTGAGAGTCATGAAATTAAGTAACGTTCATTCTTATTTCTTTGAAGCAGTGGCTGGCAAACCTTTCTACAGGACAAATATAAAATCTTGGGTCCTATATTAGATTCGTCAACTTAGAGTTTCATAGGGATAGATCCCAGGAATCTATTTTTAAAAGTCCCTCCAAATACTTTGGATGCCACATGGATACCCATTTGGGAGTCACTGCCTTAGAAAGCTATCTAAATACTTGTAACTAAAGATCTATTCAGAATGGGTGGGGGAAAGGCACAACTTAAACTTGAGAAAGAAGTGAGGACTGCTGTGCTCCCTTACTAGTTACTTTGGCTAGCTACGTCACACTTGGCCAACAGGTTCTACTTTTGTGGACAAATTTAGTGCTTTTGTCTATGGTTTGGTTTTGGAGCATTACTTTCCCAACTAAGTTTGTCTTTGCACCCAGAATGGTTTTTCTCTTTGCCTTTTTTTTTTTTTTGGAGGGTTGTCCATGTGGGAGGGTAGACAGACTCAAAATTCTTTTAATTTTAACAGCTTTAAAGGCTTTCAAAATTTCTTGTCTTTCTGATTTCTGTCCCTGGCTTCTTAGGCATCTCTCCTGCTGGACAAGAAACAGTAGATGCAAATCTGCAGAAACTCACACAACTTGTAAATAAGGAATCCAACTTGATTGAAAAGGTCAAGTTTACTTCAATCATTTTTTAATAGTAATTGAGTATTTTCCTTTCTGCAATTAATATTGTAATTTGGGTTATGATTTAGCTTTACCATTTAGTTTATTTTTAAATAGTTATTTTTTTCAGGAAGCTTTTTAAATATACACTTATCAAAATTGTATAGTATAATCCAGTATTTTGAAGCCAGAGAGTCCTGATTGCTTTGGGGAAAGATCTGTTAATGGCACTGGGTTCACTTTTACCACACAATTAGTATTTTTCAAGTTAGGAAACCCAAAAGCCTGGCTAAAAAAAAAAAACAAAAGCAGTTCTTGCTTGCTTGTCTGCTTCTGTCTCTGAAGGTTAACATTTCTTGAGATTGGAAGCATCTGTGCTTATCCTGTCTTGTTAATTGTATTATGACATATTGTTCTTTCTTCCACATGAACCATTTCATATTTTCTCCTTCTTATCTTTCTCTTTTAAATGTTGTCCACAGTGTTTTATCAGTGTGGATATTTTGCCATTTTGGTGGTATTCATTTGGTGAGAGAGAGATTGAGTAACGGGGTAGAGGAGAGCCAACAATGGGCATTTTAAAGGTGATTCTAATTGGAAAAATACAAGGGAATTATGCATTTTTCCCCAAATGTCTGGTAAACTTGCTTTTAATACATAATTCCTTCACAGACTAGTGGGGCCATGTAGCCTAATAACACTGGCTAGCAATAACAGGCACTGCATTGTATGACCTTTTATATGAGTTATCTCACTTTATCTTCACAACAGCTCCATGAGTACAGGTCCTCTATCATCCCTGTTTTACAGATGATGATACTGAAGCTTTGAGAGTAGCTTATGTCCCCTACCCAAGGTCATTCCAGGGACAAGAGTTTGAGAGGTTATTTGAACCGTAGAAATTGGACTCCCGCATGGGCTTTGCAGTTAATCAGCCATCTAACTCATGAATGAGATTATGTATCTATTAGTAGTAGTACTAGTAGCCAGTATTTTTTGTTTTTAAAGATTTTATTTATTTATTTTTTTGAGAGAGGGGAAGGGAGGGAGAAAGAGAGGGAGAGCAACATCGATGTGTGAGGGGAAGGGAGGGAGAAAGAGAGGGAGAGCAACATCGATGTATGAGAGATACACTGATCATTTGCCTCTCGCACACCCACAGCTGGGGACCTGGCCTGCAACCCAGGCATATGCCCTGACTGGGAATTGAACTGACAACTTTTTGGTTCACAGGCCGGCACTCAATCCACTGAGCCACACCAGCCAGGGCTAGTTGCCAGGTTTATAACTGCCATTCTCTGGAATGAGTGTTCTATTCCTTTTTATTGTATTTCATATGTTGTTAGAACTTGAGAAGTGAAAGTGAGCAGTAAAATTGTAAGAGTCCATTATTAAAGTTAGGGTAAACTGAATAAAAGCCTAGTTTGTTTCAATTCTTTGTCCAACCAGTAAACCTCATGAGAGGAAATATATAGTGTTAAGTGTGGATAATGGAAAGATTACTTAGACTATTTTAGACACTTATCTGCTAGATGAAGGCTAGCCAACATAGTTTCCATTTTCTATATGTGGCAAATTCATGACAGACATGTAAACAGAACCATGAAATACCTACACATGCAGAAAGTGAAACCAAGATGCCCTGTCACCACTTTGTACACTTTCCCTGTCACCATCAATAGATGAAAGTTTTCCAACCCTGTATCAGTGTCCCCCAAGCCCCTTCAAACTTGCTCTTCATTTTGGTTCACTGTTTGCTATAAGACATTAGAGCAACAAATCCTAATGGCTACTATTGCTCATTGTTTGGACAGAAAATTTAGAGTTGAAAAAAAATAGTTATGTTTCAGAAACTTAGTTTGTGCAAGGGAAAAAAACACATCAACACAATTGATGCAAATAGTTCACTGGATATACTTGTTTTCATTGGCAAATTACAAGTTAATCTTTTATTCTCTTTCCTTTCCTACAAATCCTGTGTACCTCTGCTGAAACATTTCCACTCTGCTTTATAAGAGAGTATTTTGAGAAGATAAGGGAAAGCTTTGTTCTGCACAAATTCAAAACTAAAAAAACAAACGTGCATACCAAGTGTGTAAAAAGATGTTATATTCTGTTAGTTTTGGGCCTTTGATCGCGGCTGCTTTCAAGTCTTTATGAGCTCAGCACCAGGATCTGAGTATTTTGCTCTGTTTGCAGGATGCTCTTGATTAAAGGTAGTTTTCTAAGGTCTGACTCAGTTCTAAATAATCCCTCTCCTAGTGCTCCAGGAATACTAATGTATCCTTAGGTAAATCTGAAACTCTTGGACCTATTCTCAATCTGCTCCAAATTAGTTTCTCTAGAGCAGATTTAAAACTGAGACAGTGTTTGGGATGCCTCTCAATTAGGGCTAAAGAATGTATCCTTGTTTAAGTCTTTTCCTAGTTTCCCTTGGGCTAAATACTCTCAATCTAAAAGAGCTGGTCTTTTTGAGTGGAGTACAGATAATTTTCATTGAGGCAATGAGGTATAGTTGAAAGAATAATAGTGTTGGAATAAGGCCTGGGTTCAAATTCAGCTCTGATACTAGCTTTGCAACTGAATGCAAATTCCTTAACCATTTTGAGCTTCATTTTGCTAATCTGTAAAATAGGGAGTGATTGTATCTGCTTTTTTTTTTTCTTCACAATGGTGTTGGGAAAATCAAATAAGGTATTGTATGTGAACAAGCTTTGTAAACTGTGGAACTTAGTATAACAAAAGAAGACTTCTTAAACCAAGTCATCCTATAATTGATTTCAGCAGAATATTCATTTTGTGGAATAACTAATTTTGTGAAGGCATCAAGAATGAGCCATGTTGCTTTTACACATATACTGAGTCAGCTGGTATTTGAGGTATGACATTTAGAATTCTTGAGAGATTATCTGCATGAAAAAGGTTTCTCTGGCAGTCCTAGAAACATATGGTTCTGTGCTGCTCTAGGCTCTAGTTTGGATGGGGAGGCCATAGTCCACATAAGCAGTGGCACAGCCTATTAGTCAGATGTACCTTTTGTACTTTCCACAGATGGATGACAATCTTCGCCAAAGCCCTCAACTTCCGCCTCGGAAACTGCCAACACTTAAATTGACTCCAGCAGAAGAAGAAAGCGATTCCTTACAACGGCTCTCACCCTGACAGACATGAGGCTTTGTGTCCAAAGTCATATGATCATTGTAGTAATCTACTAAGGCAAAATGAAAATGCCATTAATAGGTATAGGAAGACTCTAAAGCAAGAAAAACTTTTTATGACATCTATTTTTTTAAATTAGGAAGCTTGTATTTTAGCTTGGCAATGCACTTTAAATACTATCAGAGTAAATACTAAGTGAACTTGGGGAGAAAAAGAAAACATATTGTACTGTATATATTTAAAAAATAACCTGCCTTAATCATGGCAGATTTTTGCCTTTGGTTCCCATGTTGCTGACCAAAAGCTACAATTCTGTTCTGAATGTGCACTCCTAATTTATTCAAGCTAATTTATTAATTTAGTTTTCTTAGACCAGTATGAATATCTTTGGCTGAGGCCTTTTTCCTCTGTTTAGAAATTTGATGCCTATTTTAGACATTAGGAAAAATATAGTACCCCAATATTCTATTTATTTCCATAGAAAAGCCTATATAACTAAAAAACAATGAGGAATGTGCTTTTAAATTATGCTTCTTAAAGACTAATCTTTTGGGGGGTTAGTACCATCTATAAATATTAAAGGTGGTTATATGTAATATTTATCTGAGTATATGCACTTCAATATTACATTAGTATTTGCTGATGTGTTCAATCTAGTTTAGTAAGGGCTCTTTTAGTTTATTGGGTGAATGTGCCAGCTTTAGACCTATGTATTTGTAGTATATCTTTAACTCTGGTCATCTCTTTCTTGGATTGATTTCAGGAGAACTGAATGTGTTGGTCATTGTTATTATGCCAGGCTATAAAGTCTTACTGAAACTTGCCCCATTCTTAAACACAAAAGGAACCTCCACCAGAGTAATAGAAGTACCTACTGTGTGTTAGTCCAGGCTCATTATGCTTAGCTCATTCCAGTGTTCTTTCATAAGAAGCATATCATGTAGTCAAAAGTTTTATGACAACCATTTTTTTATGTAGATTAACTGTAGTTGAAGGGTCCAATGGAATAATCAGGAATACCAGTACATTTTTAAGAATATTTTCTATGTATTGGTTGCTGAACTGTTAATGGATTTGCTGTGCAAGTAATTTTACTTAAAATAAAATCTTATTTTAGTGGCTGAGGTGCTTCTGTTGTCCTAAAACCACTTCTGGGATTTTTAAAATATAGAACCATATTTTTGATTAGTGTCTTAAAAGATTACTATGGTGCTCAGCAAATCTTATCACGTCCTGCAGAAACCCACATGTTAAGAAACAGCTTTGTAGTCCAGACTCGTCTAATTTGAGCTGAGTGGAGCTCAGCTGTGTTTGACCTGCATCCTCTCAATTTGTTCTGTATTTAGGTAGCTATTTACATAGGTATCTTTAAGTCATTGTAAATATTTCTTCTTGAAAGTGAGAAACAAGGTGGTCTTCAAAATCTTGTTCATCTGTTTAGATGCATTTAGAGAAAATATAATTTCTGCAACAGGTGGGAGAGTGTGTATGCATGTGCTATGCATTAATCTTCTATTAATTTCCAACCATCTGAAATCCATATGAATATTCTGTATTGAAAATCTTGACCAGAGGATTTTATTGTCCTTGAGGATTGGTGTATATTGGAGGTGGTTGGTTAGCACATTAATCAGACATCTGTTTATGCTTCAGCCAGGGTTAGTCATTTTTAGTTATGATTTGTATTAAAACTTCCAAAAAGCATTTGAAGTGGCTTACAATTGTCAAACACATGTAAAACAGGACAATTAAAATTAGTTTCAGAGTGGGAGAAAGAGCTATACCAACTCTTACAGATTATAAAATTGAATGGTAAATTTAATTCTAAGTTCCTCAATAGGCAAAGTCAAAAGATAATACTGGATTATGTAAATTTTTCTGTCAATACAACTACTAATGTCCATCAATAAGATTAGTGTGTTTAAGTTTTTATAAGAATGTGGGAGATCATGTTCTTACAACACACATACTTCAGTCAATAAGCACACTGTAATGTTTCATGTGTTGAAAGTTTAATCAAAAGATGTCATCGTAGAATAACAAATATTTGTCTTTTTTTAGTAGAGAAGATGACTTGTAAATATGATTTATTTCCTTTTGGTCATTCCTGCTCTGAACTGCTGGTAGCCTTATACCACAAATGCCATGATGCTTCCAGAATGCAAAATGTGGTTTAGACATGTGAAAATTTGTGTGTTGGTGTGCTTAGCTGAGCTTTTTTGGTATAAGTTATAACTGAGCACAGATCACTGCAGAGATGCACTCTTGAAAAGGAATAACTTTCCAGATTGGACAGAGAGCTTATGATCAGCCTGTCAGGATGTGCTTTGTATAAAGTTTGAGTTTGTTGAGATAAATGGTCCAGTCTTAAACAGAATGCTATGGCCTACTTTCTTTTGGAGGTGATGGTGGAGGATAATATACAAGGGACTATGTTAGTGTTTATATTTGTTTGTGGCATAGGATTAGAAAATTGGTCAGATAATGCCCATGTGATAAAGATCTTACATCAACTGTCATCAGTCATCCATAAGACTGACTGTTTTCCTAAAGAAACTGTAAAGAACTGTGAGGATGGTCATTGTTCATAGTGCTCCTCTACTCCCACCACAAAGGTAGGCACTGACAAGTAAAACAAATTTCAATTTAGGTATGTTTGTATTATTTTGGGGGTACTAGAGGATTGGAGATTTTATATTCAAAGCATCTTGATTTCCATTCGTAATTTTTATTCATTTAATATTGCTAGATATGAGGGGGACTCCTTAAGGCCCCCAGAATTTATTGATAAAATATTGTGTATTCTTACATGTTTAAACGTCAGCCACCTTCAAAGTACTCTCCATTTGATGCAATACATCTATCGAGACATTTTTTCCACTGCTCAAAACAGTTTTGAACTCATCGATTTTGATGCCTTTTAGTGCTTCTGCCATTTTTTGTTTCACCTCTTCCACATTGGCAAAACATTTCCCTTTGAGGAATTTTTTTATCCAGGGAAACAACAACAAAAATGTTCGCTTGGGATGAGATCAGGTGAATAGGGAGGGTAGGGCACAGAGGTCATACTGTTTTTGGTCAAAAACTGCTGAACAGTCAACTCGGTGTGGGCAGGTGCACTTGTAACTCATCCATCATGAAAATGGCAAACGAGTTGAAAGAGTCTTTGGGAAAATAATCCACTGAAGCTGAATGCAGCCTCTCACAACACCACCAGTTGGTACAATGATACAGATGGGTTCCTAGGACACTCACCTGGTGGGGGAAGCCTGTATACTACAAGGGACATGCCTCCAGAAGATAATTCTGGGATTTTTTGGGTCCCCCACCTCATATATAAACATGAAGGAATAGAGAAGCTTATTTCAATCATAGCCAAGTTACAATTTTCAGAAGTCTGCAAAAATGGAAAAAAACTAGATATCAAAAATAGGCAAAAATTGGTAAGGGTGATAGTATTTTAGAAAGCCAATTTTTTTAAAGGTAGCCTCATGTGATAAAAGTTTGAAGTCAGTAGTATGTTTTCTTAGAGCCCCTTCCAAGAATATACATTTACTAGGTCTATAGATTTTTTGACAGTTTTTCATAAACTGCCAAAAATGTTAACCCTTTAAAACCAAAATATAAATGCTTAAATGCAAAGGCAGAAAGCTGAGTGATGGGTACACAGGATTTTGCTGTACTGTTTTTGCAACTTGTGAATCTATAATCATTTCAAAATAAAAGGGTTTTAAAAAGTAAATTCAATAGAGCAAATATTTCATTATCTACATAAACTATGATTTAAAACTTAATGCTGCAAAGATAGTATCCAGTATTCAATTCCAGATGAATAAATACATAATATAAGTTAAATATAATTTATTTCATATTTGAGTTTAAAGAAACAAGCAACTCAGGTTTGTAACAACTGATTATCTAAAGATCTGTTTTGCTTTACTAGAAAAAAACAAAAACAAAACAACCTCAACCAAGAACTCCTTTTCTGTATGATATAAAAAATTCTACGATTTCATGTTTGTAATTATATCTTTTCCTTCCTAGGGTATCTGGGTACCTGGGTTAACTCTTGAGGATAAAATATTTTGAAAAAAGTTCTGTGTCTCCAGGTGTTAGTCCTTGGCTTCGCATGTGTTACCTCTCTTAACTGTACAGTGTGACTAGAAAAACACTGGAGCCACGCTTTAAGGAAGGTGCAGCAGGCTTGCGTGTATTTTAAGTTCACAGCGATTTAGTAATTGACTTGGTCTTGGTTTGGTTATTTATATAATTGAAATCCTGAGCAGAGCCACAGATTGCAGTTGGGTTGTGATGATGGTCTTTTGTATATGTTGTTGGTATTAAGAATTTTATCTTTAGCCTTTTTTCTTGTTCAGCTCTGTGGAATTTACATTTACTTTTCAATGCTTTCATATTTCCTAAACAGATCATTAAGAAATTTGTTGTTAGTTACCTGAATCAAAGGTTAGTAATTCTATCATCCTCAAAGGTTTAACTAAAATTTTATTAGCTCTTCAAAAAGTTGATTTTCACTGAGCTGTTAAGATGTAGTGTTTTTTAAAGGGTTTAGAAAATAATTTAGTCCAAAACTGTGGGCATGTAGTGTTTCCTAGGAGCCCAGGCTACCTGCCCTAGTCTTAAACTATTGTGATTGAAATGGAGAGCAACTCTCAGAATCAAAAATATACAGCAATTATTTGTTCCAGGTGAAGAGGCCAATGATGAGCATTAACACTCTTGAACAATGACTGTAAGAAGGGGTGACTTTGACCTGAACATTTTTAAATAGAGAAGGGAATGGGGACTATTTTATGATAGAAGAGTATTCAGAGTAAAACAAAGTAGCTTCTTTATTAAAAGTACAGAAAAGTAAGTCTTATTATATCTTCATTATTAATTTGAAATTATACTGTAAGATTTAAAAAATCTTTTAGTTCATTTGAGAAGTAGTTCCTAAAGGTGAATTTTGGTAGAATATATTGGTATATGAATAGAGAACCAAATAAATTTGGAAGGAGCTGGGTTAGATAAAATTAAGTTACTGCAGGCTTTTCAGAACCTTTGATATGCTGTTGTGTGGTTTCAGTCTCCAAGAAGGACCTGTATTTTATACAGCATTTCCCTAATTTATTTTTATGTGGATTTTTTTTTATAAGTAGGCGTCTTAATAGATTTGTGTTCTGAGAAATACACTTAGGGAAATGCTGCCCTATAGTGTTTTTGCTTGTCTGTGCTCATTGCAAAGGCTTCTCAAATGAGTGGCCATAAATGGGAAGAAACAGGTCAGGACTCCCTTGGACCATGGAGTTGAGAGAAAAGTGTCTACAGGTGTGCGAGGTTGGTGAAATGGGCACATGTGAGCCCCCTGGTCAGTCCAGCCCCTTTCCCTAGACTCCAGTCAGCTTGTGAGCTGGTGGTTTCAGAGAACTAACCAGTCTGTAGGCATCTAGGAGACAGGGAACAAACTTGGAATTCCAGAACAATCTTCTAAACCGTTTTTGACTGTGCTTTAAAAGTGCCAAAAAGGCACTGAGTATTTATAGCACTAAAGGGTGCTTTCGTTTGTCTTCTGTACATTTGTAGATTTGGAACACTATGCTTTGGATGTGCATTTGATAGAAAACTTGCCTTTGGGTTTGAGTTGTGTAATGGTGAACCTCTAGCCATGTGAAAAGCAGCTGGACCTTTGTTCTGATTTTTCAGTTTTCCTCATGCAAATTCAGAGAAATGCCTTTTATTTTTTAAAACTATACTCTATTGATTATACTATTACAGTTGTCCTGATTTTCCCCCCTTTGTCTCCCCTCCAGCCAGCACCCCTACTCCCTCAGGCAGTCCTCACACCATTGTTCATGTCCATGGGTCATGGGTATAAGTTCTTTGGCTTCTCCATTTCCTATACCGTACTTTAAATCCCCGTGGCTATTCTGTAACTGCCTATTTGTACTTAATCCCCTCACCTCTTCACCCATTCTTCTACACCCCTCCCATCTGGCAACCATAAAACGCTCTCTGTATCCATGATTCTGTCTCTGTTCAGAGAAATGCCTTTTAATCATTGAGTTTATATATCCCAGATCCTTGGAAGTCGAGAAAAATGAGTTGCCAGCATTTGCCTAAGTGCTTTGCAAGTCATGTACTATAGAGAAGGCTGTGCTGGCCGTTTGTTCTGTGGACTGCTGCCTCCTTCTCCTGCAAGCTGGCGTCTCTATTTCTTGACAAAGGAAGGGTGAACTCTAGCTTTTACGTTAATTGCATAAAGATGAGCTCTATTTTCTTTTGACGGTATGTCTTATTTTATAAAATAGAAAATAATGTCTTTCCATTTCCCTATTTATTTTGAAGTGGATATTTGAGGTTCTTGGAATGCAACTTTAGCTTTCTGGAAGCTGGACAGCAAAGAAGATAAATAAGAAATATATGTTTATACATATGGTGGCTTTGTTCCAGCAAGCCTGTCTTTGACTGGTAAACATTTAAAAATCTGTTCTAGTGTACAAATACTATAGATTTGTTATAAACAATCTTAAAATAAGAAATTTTGGTCATAGTTTCAACATTCTAGTGTTGTCTAGTATGAATATATTTTATTCAGAGACTATGTATGAATACCCAGAAGTGGTGATGATGATCAATGTTATAAAAAATTTATTCTGACAAATGAAAAACTGTATATAATGTCAAAGGAGCTGTTTTTGCAATAAAATCTCAAATTGCCTGCATGTTTTTTAAATTCTCATTTGATGTTATTTATTCCTTGAGGTGAATTTTTGGATGGTTGAAAACAGTTATTTAGTGTTGGAATTGAGCTAGATAGGTGATTGTTCTTTTTAAAAAATAATTAATTAATTAATTTAGAGAGAGAAGAAAGGAGAGAGAGAGGGAGAGAAACATCAATGTGTGGCTGCCTCTTGTGTGCCCCCAAATGGGGACCTGGCCCACAACCCAGGCATGTGCCCTGAGTGGGAATCAAACTGGTGACCCTTTGGTTCATAGGCTGGTGTTCAGTTTTCTGAGCCACACAAGCCAGGGTGGGATTGTCCTTCTTAAAATGTTCATTCTTTCTATGATGCATTGAGATCACTTGTGCTCTTTCTAGCCCATGCTAAGGGAGGTGGGAGGCCTGCTCCCGAGGCCACTGGGAAGTGTATGACCTGACAACTCACATAACTTTTCAGGGCTACAGTCATCCCTTGGGCTCTATAAGTTTTGGAAAAGTTTCCCTTTTGCCCACTTGCATAGTTCAGCAGTGTTCCATGTAATTGAATGGAAGACATACACTGAGAAAAATAGTGCATTTATAGTGAGGGGGGGAAGATGTGTTTTTTTGCTGCTTTTTTTTTTTTTTTTAATGGAATAGGATATATGGATATAGAGAACCCCGTTAGAGCTGTTAGTCAAGTAAGGGCACGGTCCCTGAGAGGATGAGTATCTTTGTTAGAATTTATTTTTTTAAATTAAGGTATAATATACATACGGTAAAATGCATTAGTCTCCCAAGTAGGACTGTTCAGGTAAGTAAGTACTGTGTTGCAGCCACCCACTCACGGAAGGATAGCATATTCAGTAGTTATCCAGGGGGTTTGAGCACCCAGAACAGTCCCAGACCAAAGTCAAGCCTCTGAGGTGAGCCACTAATAACTAATAGTTAGTAGGCAAACTTAAGTTTTTCCATATTGGGATCTTGTCCTAAGTGAATCTCCATAGGAGAAAGATTGAGATAAAGGGAATCAGTAGATCACTGATAAATGATAACCAAGAAGCCAATGTGTGGGTGCTGCCTGGTATGTCTGAGATAACTGGGTATGAGAACAAGAAGGAAGTGGTGGGGAAATGTAAGGATATGCCTTACTCAAGACCATTTGTAATAAAGTTCCTAGTTGTAGAGGAAGGGAGAAACTAGTCCCTTCTTGATCTAACTGATAAGACTTCAGAAGAAAGGATGAGAAACTATGGTCCATTCCCTAGGCGCATTAGTCAGCCTCCTGCAATTCATTAGACACGTGTGATTAAGAAATGGAGACAGCTTTGCATCATCAAAGACATTTCTGATTTCTAACACTGCCAACTCAAGGCTCCAAAAGTACTCTTCCCAGTGGGAGAAAGGCTATTATACTTATCCTATTTTTTTGAGAAAGCGAGTGAAAAGAATAGAGAAATGTTAACATTTATGAATACAATTAAGGATTAGTTCCTCATATCCTAGTTTGGGAAAGGGGGTCTTTTAATTCTCATTTTGAAAAAGTTAAAAAATCTTTTTGTGTAGAAGAAAGCATGACACTTTCCACACATCACAGTTAAGACCAAACAGATTTCAGTTTTATTTTAAATACAAGAAGCAAACTGACTTATTTGAAGACAGTCAGATTGTGCCTATTCTGATATGGGTTGTCCCAGTTTTTCCATGAGGGGGAACATTGCCTCTTTGTCTGTCTAATGAACATGTTCTACATTTTGTATTACATATAACAATTAATTCATATGGTGACTCCTTAATGCTAAAATGGTTTAGAAAAAGGTGAGAAGGGCTATAGGAGGTGTAGAAATTAAGAGGAAAAAGAACCAAAGAGGAAGAACTCTAGAGATGATATAATTGGAGCAATGGTGATGAAGAGTGTCATATAGAAAGACAGTGGATTCTAGAGTAGAAAGGCAGGCTTAACACAAGAAACCAAAATGATGATTTTGAGCAAGATACTTGATTCTTAGTCTGCGTTACTGTTCATTGCAATGCAGTGGAATAACTGAATATGAATGAATGAACATTTTTATGTGTTTGGTTTTTTAAAACTATTAAAATTTAAAAGATATTAATAGAAATATAGGGGCATCAGATATTCCCTATAATAAGTTGCAGAAGTCTGCTAAATATGCAAAAATGTAGGGGCTTCAGATGTTCTCTGTAAGAAGTAGCAAAGGCCTACTAAAAAGCCATAAAAGGGAGGAATGTTACAGCCACTCGGTGATTTACAAGCTAAGAGACCCCAGCTCAGTTCCTTCCCATGGTGGCCCTATCTCCTTCTATTTGCTTGTGACTTGTTTATAACTCTTGTAAAGTTATGTCTTACAGAATGCCTAGCCTTTTTGCAAAATTAATTGGTTTACAAAGAATTCAACCTAACTAAGAGGCTGCAGCTGCAGGCTAAAGATAACCTTATAGCCTTGCAAATTTCTGTTCCTGTTACTGCCAAGACATTCCTGCAGCCCTGCCCAGCCCCCACTTCTCAGGGCTGCTTCCTGCCAAAGGAGAAACAAAGAAGCAAACCCCCTATGTAAGCCCTGCCCTAAAACCCATTCAACGTCCGCGTCATTTTGGAGACTTGGTCTCAGCCCCAACTGCCGGCAATAAACCTTATTGCTTACTTTATACACTGCTTCAGAGTGTTCAATCTCACCTATGCAGCTGCAACAGAAAGGGCCCCATTCTACCTCTTATGAATAACCTCTGTTAACATATTGGTATCTATGCTTCCAGTCTTCTATTGTCTACCCACTTACATACACAAACAACCCTGTATATATTGTAATCCCATAGTACATACTATTCTGTAATATTCTTTTTTACTTAGTATTCAGAAAATCTTGTAGGTCATTACATACTCTATATGATTTTTATTTTTTATTTTGTAAAGATTTTATTTATTTATTTTTAGAGAGAGAGGAAGGGAGGGAGAGAAACATCCATGTGTGGTTGCCTCTTATGCGCCCCCACTGGGGGACTTGGCCTGCAACCCAGGCATGTGCCCTGACTGGGAATTGAACTGGCTGCCCTTAGGTTCACTGAGCTACACCAGCCAGGGCTCTATATGACTTTTAAAGGCTATATGTAATTTTATTGTATGAATGTAGCATTGTTTATTTCATTCCTTTGTGATAAAACATTAAAGTAAGTTCTTGTAACTGTTCTTGTTACATATTATTAAGTTGTTTCTCAGGAAGATTGAACCTTTTTGTATTCTCTGCAGCCCTGTGCAGAAGAGCCTGTATTACTGCAACCCCACCAGCTTCACACATTCTTTCTCACTTCACCAACTTCATAGGTAAAAAGAATAGTATTTTTATTTACTTAACATGCATTTTTTTGATCATCAGTAAGGTTGAATATTTTCCCCCATATGTCTGTCGTTCATTTATATTTCTTCTGTGACTTGTCTATTCGTAGTCTACATAAAAGGCAAATGACTGGACTTCTCTGAAACCCAGTTTTCCTAGCTGTAAGATGTGGCTTTCCTGTGGTCTAAATGGGACAGCGCACTGCAGATCCAGAAAAGGCAGGTGCCAACAGTGTTATTTCCTTTATGTTCTCTTTATGTTCTTTCCTGGATTAAGAACATCATAGGAGATGGAGTCTCTTTATTGTATTTCCACACATAGCACAGTGCTTGGAACATAGAAAGTGTTCAGAAAGATTTTGAGGAAGGAAGATTAGGTAGGACTTGAAAACATTTTGAGTATATCAGGAAAAGAAGTGAGAAAAGTTGAAGCCAAGATCCAGTGAATCAGCAGTGAGAAAGTGGTGGGTTCATCAGAAGCTTACTATTAAAAGAGAAGAGTTTAACTGTTATTCTCAAAACTCTACTAAGAAACAATTTCTTATAAACTAAAGTGGCTAAAGGACATTAAATACCTATATTCAAGGCTATAACTAGCCTTACAAAGTTGAGTGATTTTATTTTGTAAGCTGAAGAGTAAGGGTACGAGGAAATGTGACTAAAGGCACTACACTTTTTGTAAAGTGAATAACATTTAAAAAATGATTAATTCTGATTTGCACATATTAGATTTGCATAGACTAGAAGCAAATGTGTAATATAATCATATTAAAAACGGTAGTAAATTAAAATTACTTAGAGCTTTGGTGCCTCAAATGGAAGGAAGAGAACTGATGTTAGATCTTGCTTTATTCAACATGTCCTGTGATCATAAGGGAGAGGAGTCAGTGGTTTGCTAATGAGATTTGCAGATTGTTTTAAATTGAGAGGTATTGTAAACAGGAGGAATGACTGAGAAATGATACAAGAGGAGCTGGAAAGGTTAGGAACATGGACAGGAAATCAAATGATTCATCCTGGAGTAATGCAAGCCAATCTGACATCTGGGGCCCAATAAGAAAAAATACAGATGAAAGAGACAAACATGGAACATAGTCATCTCAAAGGAGGTTGTGGGGGGCGGGAGGTGCAGCTACTTGAGGAGAATAAGAGAGGTAGGAAGCAGGAACTAGTGGTTGCTGAAAGCTTCCTATGTGTCCACAACTATTATTTGGTACTTTCTGTGTTGATTTGTTTTTGACCAAGGTTAAATTCAGTGCTGTGTAAGAAATGGAGTTTTTGAGGACTCATTATGCCCAAGAGCCCAGAACTTAATGAAACAAAAGCTCAGCCTTACTCTAGTTACTGATCCAAATCATTGTTAGAGTGTTATCAGTCTAGAGAGCTTTGTAGAAGTGGCCTGGAATGTCCAAAAAAGCTCTGGCAGGAACAATCATTTGCCCCATTTCTACATGGGCATTTCTCATTCAGTGGGTGTTGCCAAGAGTTCTCAAAGCAGCTGGCTCCAGGCTGTCCTGGTTGTCAGCAGCACTATGGCAGCCCCATAAAACCTTTGGTGGGTTAGCATAGGCATCCACCTTAGGACAAAATAAGATGTGTGTCTCATAATTGCTCTTCCATGAGATAGTCCATTTCTTCAATCCATGCCCCTCTCCTTCTCTCTTCCATTGCCTTCATGTTAACCTCTAATAACACAGAGCTCCCATCCCAGCCTTTGGTGTGGGTGTTCTACTATCACTTAGTCTTCTCTCTTGATGTCAATAAACTCACTCAGATTTATTCAAGGCTATAGATTTGGGCTAATTTAGGATACTCCAATTTTTTTTTTTTTATATGAACTTGAGGAACTGGGTCACAGTGAGGACCCCACAGAGATAAGGAGGAAGAGGACCAAATTATTCTAGGGAGGACAAACCTAAGCAGGTGACATTGACTGTATCTACTCCCCGTCCTGGGGAGAAGAACAGAACACTGGCACAAAGAAAAAGTTGAAGGAGTGAGCTGGAAAGGAGGGATGTCAAAGACGTATCGCTCGTAGTTCCAGTTCTAGCTTTTATGTTAGCAGCTCTTCTGGAAGCTTGAAGCTGAATGTGTCACTTATCCCCAATAATAGGTATTTGCCTTGTAACAGGAGCCCCTTATGGCTAAAAAATGCATTCATTGATTCAGCAAGTATTTACTGAGTGCCTCCTATGTCCCAGGCCCTGTTCTTAGTACTGAGGATACATCAATGAACAAAAGACACTTGTGATACTTAAATTATAGCAAGGGGGATAATTAATAATGAACCTAATGAATAAGCAGGTTCATAATATAGTAGAAAGTGATAAGTACTATGGCAAAAGAAAAACATAAATCAGGCTAAGGGGGACTAGGAGTGTTGGGGTTGGGGGAAGGGGACAGTATTAAATATGGCAGGGTAGACTTCACTGTGAAGATAACACTTGAACAAAGACTTGAAAGAAGTATTGGATTGGCCTTGCAGATAGCTAACAAGGAGCCTTCTAGGCAGAGGGTACAGGTGGAGCGAAGGTCCTAAGGTAGGGTTCTTCTGGTATGCCTGAGGAACAGCAAGGAGGCCAGGGCCTCTGGGGAAGAGTGAGCAAAGAGGAAAGTAAAAAAGATGAGGTCAGTGATCTAAGGGCGGGGAGCAGACCAGGTAAGAGCTTGTAGGCATTTGTAAGCCTTTGGCTTTTACTCAGAGCCATTTCGAGGTTTTGAGTAGAGAGGTGATATCACTGATTACTTTTTATTATTATTTTTTGCCTTTTAAATATTGTTGTTCTTGTACAGTTGTCCCAGTTTTTCCCCTGTTGCTCTCCCTTGCCCTCCCCTCCCCGCTTGAGTTATGGTGCTGAGGATAGGGTATAAGCAGGAAGACAAGTTGTGAGTATATTATAGTACCCTCGCTAAGGGATTGCAATGGCTCAGGTGGATTAGAAGTGGTAAGAGGGATTGGATTCCAGACGTGTTCTGCAGTTACTATCAACAAGATTGCTTGACTAATTAGATGTGTGTTATGAGAGAAGGAGATACGTCAAGGGTGACTTTAATATTTTTCACATGAGCACTAGGTGGATCAAGTTGCCATCATCTGAGATGGGGAAGACAGAGTAGAATAGCTTTTGAGGGGGAATTAGGTTGACTTTGTGATGTCTCAAGCATCCAAGCGGATGTTGAATAAGCACTTGAGTAGACAAGTCTGGGGTTCAGGAGATACAAATTTGGAGATACACATTGAAGAGTCATAAGGATAATGATATTATTTAAAACCATGAGCTAGAATGAGATCACCAAAGATTAAAGTCATAGAGAAGAGAAGAAAACTACAAAATGAGCCCAGGGAAATTGTAAGCACTGAGAGATCAGGGAAGGAAGCAGCAATGAAGGAGGAAAATCCAAAAGATGTCATGTTCTTGAAGCCACATGAAAATGTGTGTCAAGGAAGAGGAAGGGACTGACTGCAATGCATACAGCTGGTGGGTTATTTAAGACAGGGACATGATGTGACTATTGGATTTAGCAAAATGGAGGTCCCCTGTGACCCTGATGAGCAGTTTCAATGGAGTGCTGAATAGGAACGGGTTCATGAGATACTAGGAGGAGAGGAACCAGGAAGTACGAGAAGGAAAGAATGATGAATAGGACAATTGTAAACAGCATGACAGACCTGGGAAAGATACCTAGAAGTAAAAATGTCTTCTCCAGAGTCCCTGAGCTCCCAGCAAGGAGGCAGCCATCTCTTTATTTATGTATATTTATGCAGAGCTGCAAATCAAGTCAGCATGCAGTCAGAAGTGTTGGGCTGGATCATTAGAAAATCTTCCCCATTAATAGAGATCTGAATGGGTTTAATAGAATTTTTCAAGGGACTTTTTATTTATTACAAAAATATTGCTATTTGAAATACAGGCTTTTTCTCATAATGATGAGCTAAATTATTTTCTTTTATAAATAAGGTGTAGCATATTAACACTTTTATATTTTGTTAAGCCAAATGGTGCAGAGACCAAGTCAATCACTGGAGTATTTTCCTCTTTGTCTGGAGGATTTCAGCTTCTGTGGTTTAGGTAATAGAATTTGTTTCCCGTACCCAGGCCCGAGGCCCAGAGAACTGAGCCTAAATGAAGTAAATCTGCATGTTTATTTTCCATTTGAGCTACTTAATGACTGTGTGCATTCATCAGGGGACAGGATGTGAGCATATTTGAAAATTAAAGGGTTATCGCTGCAGAAAGCATTGAGGAGGCTGTGTAAGGCATAAGTACATTTGGGAAAATGTTTAAAGGCATAGACCAGTCTGAAAACAAACCGGAAGCCTGGTGTCATCTACCTTCTTGCCCTCTCTACCTACTCAGTCACCTCATCCCTTGTGTCCTCACTGTGCTCGTCCCTCCAGCGGGAAGCCCTCATCCCTTGTGTCCTCACTGTGGTCGTCACTGCAGCATGATGGGCTCCTCTGCCCCAACAGTCTTTTCTGTCCTGGGTCGCTGCTGCAGATACACCATCGGTCTCCCAGCTTCTGGGTTTGCTCCTTTCAAACCATTCTCCACTCTGTTTAAGAGTGATTTTTCTAGAATATAAAATGATCATGCTTCACTCCTGTTTAATACCTTTTAGTGACTCCTTGTTATCAAGTCTAAGCTCCTTAACAGAGCTTATAAGACATTTTATCATTTGGTTCAAGTTTAACTCTGTCCTGCCTTTTCCTCACCACCCCCTTGAGGATCCAGCCACCAAAAGCACCCAAATCTCCAAATGCCCCATACTTTATTTTAAATCTTTGAATGAAGAGACTCCAATGAGTATTAGAAGAAGCCACAAAACCAATTTAACAACACTAAACAGAGAATTAGATTTTTTAGGCTCCATTAAATAGAAATGGAAGTGAGATCCTTTGTTTCAGCACTCCTTGTATTTCTATTTCCACTGGTCTAATGTACATGCGTGAGAGCCCTGTGCATAAGTCATTTGTTGGCCTCTTCTCTATTCAGCTTTGAGAAGTGTCATGGCTCAGTCCTTGGCCCTGTCATTACACTTTACTCACTCACTTTACACACTCTCCTTTGTTGGTCTTTTTTAGTCCCAGTCTTTAAATATTGCCTATCCTTTGAAGTCTCACAGACTGACATCTTCAGCCTGGGTCTCTTTTCTGACATCAGATTCCTATCCAAAGATGACCAAACTCATGTCTAAAGCTGAACTCTGGTCTTCACTCTGCCAAAATCTCTTTCTCTCCTTGTCTTTCCCAGCTCCATAAATGTCACCTGTGTTACTCCAATGCAACAGTCAGAGACCTGAGAATTTTCTTCTTTATTAGTTTGTAAGAAAACCTACTAATATGCCAGGCAATGCCTGAAATGTTGTACATATAATAACGGGTCTGTTTTTTTTTTTGTTTTTTTTTTTTTTTTTAAACAGATCTGTAAGGGAGCTTCTGTTATTATCGCCCACTTTGTAGATCAGGAAACCAAGGCACAGAGAAGGTAAGTAATTTTCCCAAGGTTACACAGCTTCCTGATGGTGGGACTAGGATTTAAACTCAGATGATCTGACATCAGAGTCCACGTGCTTAACCTCTGCACCAACTGTTTTTCTTGGCATCACCCTCTGATTCACCCTGCCACCCAACTTACCAGAAGTGCAAACAGTTCCATCTCCAAAAATGTCCTGAACCCATCTACCCCTTTCCATCACAGTGGCCAGCACTCTAGCCTTTTGCTGAGACTGCCACAATAATTCCCTGACACTTCCGATTCGGCACTTGTCCACCCTTCCTCAACTCAGCAGTCCACAGTCATTCTTCCCAAAGAAGCTAGGGCTTAGCTTCAGTGTCATTTTTCTCTGAGAAGCCTTCCATGACCCCAGTATCTAAATCACATCCCCCCAACTATTTTCTCATATCACCCTATTCTTTTCCTTCATAGTAAATTTAATAATTGTTAATTATATATTTGTGACTTTATTTTTTAAAGTAAGCACCATGAGAGTGAGGATTTTGTTTTATTTGCCATTATCTACCCAGTAGATAGCACCATAGCTGGCACTCATTAATATTTGTGACTGGATGGATGAGTGAGTTACTTATTAAGAAATGATTACATAATTTTTATTTTATGTATTATAACAAAAGTACAGTTTTACTTCTCAATAATGAACTAATGGGAGGAGGCTGCATGGATTAGGAAAAATATACAATGTATGATTTAAACATAAAATACAGTTTTATTATTTCAGCAAAGGACACTATAATTCTGGAAGTATGCTTCCATTGTTCCTACCTCCACCCTCCTTTCTGAGAGAGTCCATCCCTCTCCTCACAACCTCATTGTAGCTCATTTGACACTGACCCCAGCTGGGTTGATGACATCCTCCCTGTTCATCTTTTAGAATCAAGAAACCGAGAAACAGATTTTTAAGGTAACTGTAATTATTTATCCTTTAAATATTTATTGAGTATCTAGAGCGAACTGATTATTGGGGATATAATGGAAAAAAAAAAAAAATCTCTCCTTGGAGGTATTTGCAGTTCATTGGAGAAAACTGATGTAAACCTGCTATTGCAATGCCTCGTGTTAAATGCGGAGACATGGGCAGTACCAAGGAATACTTGGGAACACATAGGAGAGGTGCCTTAGGTAGCCCCAGGAAGGCAGAGTAAGCTTCCAGTGGAGGTGATGTCCTAACCAGAAGCTTAATAGATCCAGGAGAGAGTAGGGGTGAAGGGCAAGGGTATTCTAAGCAGAGGGGACAGAAGAGGCAAACATAGTGCATTTGGTCTGGTGTGCAAAAATAGAGGAGATTATGATGAGAGATGAATGTGGTCTTCATCACAAAGGCCCTTGTCAGCCTCCACAAAGTTTGGATTTTATCCCAACAGCAGTGAGAGTCTAAACTAAGTGATGTCAGCCAGGGAATGACATCTAAGATTTGTACTCTAGAAAGATCCCTTTGGTCTCAGGCTGGGGTGGGGGAGGGAATGTATTAGAAGCAGATGTACCAGTGAACAGGTTGTTATAGAAATCCAGACAAGAAATGATGAATGCAGGAATAAGATGGTGACAGTGGGAAGGGACAGAGTGAATGGTTAAAGTGAGTGATGTTTAGGATAATGATGGGGGTGGGGCAGGATTACAGACAGTGTCCAAGTTTAAGGTTTAGGCTAGCAGCAGATTGTGAGGTGACCCACTGAGAGAGCAGACATGTGAGGGAGTGTAAGGAAGACATCAGGGCTGGGAACCTACACGTGAGCATTCTCATCAAGTAAAGGCTCTGGGGTTGATGTGACCCAGTGAGTCTGTAAATGGCGAGAAAAGAGGAGGTCCGCAGATGGAATGCTGAGTCATTGCAGCAGCTCAGTAGGTGGGTGAGGAAGACGAGCCTACAAAAGAATTTGGGAAGATGTGTCCTGAGAGCTAGTTGGAAACTAAAGGAGGAGTGACATCAGAGAAACTGACCATGAGACCCTTTCCAGAAGGATCTAATGAATTTCAGTGCTCTAACAAAAAGACCAAAACACAGACAACTTCAAAGTAACTATGGTAATTGCCTGGGGGATAGCTAAAAAACATTAAAATGTCTCTTAATGAAGTTATTCTTAACAATATTATTTACAGCATTCATCTGTCTGTTCAGAAGAACACTAGGATAAGCTTCCCTGTAGTCTCCTAGGCCTCACACCGTGCAAATTCTCTAAGAACAGTGCCTGGACTCATGAAGGTTTCCTGAATTTGGTTTCACATATTATTACATGTTGGTTTGTGATGTGCACTTGAATGTCAGAGTTGAGTATGTGGAAAAAAAGTAGACATAAGGGAGGTTTATTTAAAAATTTTTTTTCAACGTTAAGAAAAGCATTGAATAACCCACTAAGCTTAGCATTTCATGTGTGTTTATGACCAGTCAAAAGTGCCAGCACTTCACTGGTGAGCAAGAAGAAAAAGACGTTGCCTGTTTGTCATCTCTCAGGGCGTCCAACTTCTGAAGGCCACTTCGCAACCCACAGAGAACTTTCCTTCATCAGTGGACGTATGTTGAAGAAGAGAAACATTAGTAACAGGATCCAGGCCACGCAATGTTCATTAAACAAATAAATGCTGCTGCCAGTCGGTAATCGCTTTTTTCCATTTTATTTTCAACAGTCTGAATGTTCCTAAGAGGCTTGCATGGGCCTGGATCTGGAATTTTAATCAGAATTTGAGTGTATTTTCAGTACTGGTAACATCTCCCTCCCTCCTACTTACAGTGAACAATAGACCCTCCTGGGTCTGATTTGTGTTCCTTCTTCTGAATGTTTAGTCAATTTAATATACACAGTGGACATATTCTGGAAAAAAATGCTAGGCTGCTCAGCAGAGTCATTTTAAAGATTAGGTGTTGTTTAAAAACAAAGCCGTACCATTCATCACAGTTACAAGGCAGGAAATACAGTGCTCGGCAAGGTTTAATTAGAACTTTTCGTTATGGACTCTTGTTTTCTTGGCCTTACAAGCGCGCAGCTTCTCTGAAGATGATTTTGTGACATTCCTCTGAAGTTTAAGGTCCTGGCAAAACTCAACAGTGTTGACTGAATGCTTTCCATTTAAAACTATTTCCCTGAATTATTTATTATTGAAGTAGAAAAGAAAGCACAATATGACAACATTTATGGTCGGGCTACTTATTCTTGGGTCCAAGACAGAAGGTCTGAGTTTCACCAAATGTTGGGGCCAGAGGGTGAGACAGCCCCTTCTCTCCTGGGTTAACATAAGAGGTGCAAAGACAGATGATGGAGGTCGCAAGTCCCAGTCCCTAGTTTCTACAACAACTTCATTTCTAATGCCAAGATCTTGTTTCTCCTGGCTGGCAGAAAAACAGACAAACAAACAAACAAAAACTGTATAGCCTGTCTTTCCCAGGGTGCCCTCCTTTCGGTGGTGTATGCCCTTGTTTCTGGAGTGGACACAGGCCTCTGGTGGGTGTGGGGCTGGTCCTCCTCTCTGCATAATTCCTGTCTGTGACAGCGCTGCCCTTACCTGACCTGCCTGACCTGCATGCCCCCTTGGCCTGGCCGCTTCGTGTGCTGCTAGCCACGTGGTGACACACTCCTGCCCCTCCACTCTGCCCCCCAGCATCTCTGCAGAGGTGCCTTTGATCCATGCTGATGTCACTCTCCAGGAAACAGGGCTTACAACTTCTCTCTGTCACCTTCACCTTCGCCTCCTCCTAGCGGAACAGAAGATCTTTCTAATTTGGGGAAATCGCTTCCTCCCCTGTTTCTTCAGGACACACTGTCTTCTTTTTAATTTTTTAAAATTATTTTTGAACATCTTCTGTTAAGGGCTTAGGCTTTTGTTTCCAAAGCCCGGGAGGAAAGTCTTTGCCTGTGCCCTACCACAAACCTCCCACCGGGCAGGAGCAGTCAGCTATTATTGGCTTGAATGGGGGAGGGGAGTGGAGCAGGAGGCAGAAAAAGAAGGAAACAGGATTAAATCATGGTAGATGGATACTTCAACATATTATTCAGCCCAGACTCATGCCTCTCTCTTTCCCTCCTGAGAATTGGACACCCAGCGTGTTAGGAAATACCACCTCACTCCCTCTGGCCACATTTCCTGATTTCCATTGGCCCAAAAGCCTTTGGTTCATATGCAGACATGTACACAAATTACAGGGAAGAACCAGGGCCCTGGGGAGAAAAACTTATCTTTGACTGAGGAAGGAGCCCTGGCCCCGCTGACTGAGCACAGCAGCTACTACATGAACCATTCTGATCCTGCCCTGAGTGCTTATATGGCCTGGATGGGAGGATTGTATGGAGAAACAGAAAGAACTAACTCCAGAGTTGGCCAGGCAAGGTACTGTACCTTCCCACTCCTTCCCACACAGGTGAAATGATACACATGAGAGAGCAGGGCACAGAAGGTTGAGCACTCTCCCTTCCAGCCAGAGGGAGGCCTGGGGGTAATCAGAGATACCAAGGGGCCCCATGAGCCACTGGAGAAAGGAGGGTGGGTGGCCTGACCTCTATTAGAGGTCACAGACAGGTGGTTTAGTGCCACCTGAGAACTTGGGCAGGTCTGCAAAAGTTACAGGCCACATCACATAGCTGGTAAAGAGACAGCACAGAGGATTCAAAGGGCAAGAAGTAGTGTGAGTGATGTGTTTTAACTTCCACTGCCACCACTTGCGTATTCCCGGAAACACAGAGGAAACACCAAGGAAAGAAGTTCTGTCTTTATGCAAGTGGGGACAGGCTGGGGAAGTGGGGATTATTTCAGCAGAATTGAGGTCAGACTGTTTAAGAACCTAGCAAGGATCTGCAAACTAGAAGGAGCCAGGACAGTTACACATACCCACATCCATGTCTCTGTGTCAAAATTTTAATCCATGAACCATAGTGAAATAAGATGAACCTTTTCTCCAGGGGGACCTGGGTTTAAATTCCAGGTCTGTTATTTCGTAGATGTCAAGTTCTTTGGCAAAGTACACAATCTCTTTTCCCTCATCTGAAAATAGGGGTAATAGTTTTGTTAACACGTTATGTACCGGGGAATTTAAATGCCTTTAGAAATGACGAGAATTCTTGCCACCCATATGCAATGTGTTAAATATCTAGCATATTACCTAACATATAATAAAGACCAAATAAATGAAAATTACTACTGTTGTTATTGTTATTATTATTATTACCTCATTACTATCATCTGACCCCTTGATTTTACTAGTGGAAGACCAGGGCAGGAACCTAGAGGGCTTTAGACTCTCCTTTGGGTTCTTGCATTTAAGAGCCTGCATTAGACCAGCTAAGAGAAGTGAGTATAATTAAGTATCCAATGGGTGACTTCTGTGAGACTTTGGACAAGTGGTCACTATTTGTTCATTCATCAAAGCCATACACTTGGGTCATCATAAATTCTCTGGGGGTATTGGGACCAAGTCTGCAAAATGATGGCATTTGCTGAACCTAAGCTGTGAACAGCTGTTCTGGGCTAGAAATAGCTTATCAAACGATGACTTCCTTTGCCAAGTGAAAGGCAAAGCTCACAGTGGGCTTGGAACCACAGAAACATTGAATAGGAGAGGTCGCTTTTTCAGGGTGCACCCAGCAATCTTTCACCTTCAAAGCAGGGACATAGGCAACTTCTAGAGCATATTTTTTGGCTGGTTTTGGAACAAAGACACCAGAAAAGATTCAGGAGAAAGAGAAGTCTCAGTAATTTATTGAAGTGAAACAGGTTCATCAACTCAAAATCCCAGCAGAACTGTAAGTTATAGACCTTTCAAAGCTTCTGGCTCCCACATTCTCTGTTGCCTGTTGTCAAAAGCATTTGTGGATGTAATAGCCAAGTTGATGTCCCCAAAACCCAGGCCAAATAAAGAAAGCAATGCATTTGGTGGAAAAGACATAAAAATAAAGACATCCTAATAAAGTGGTTGGACTATTCTCATTGTGTTTTGACCAGAAAATGGAGCAATGGAAAGTTTACTTCATCATCTGTGATCTAGTTGCCATAAAGTCATAAATCATAGAATGTTGGCAATAGAAGGACCTCAGAGGTATTGTACAGTCACTCACCTCTGCCCATGGGCTTACAGCTAATGTATGGCAGCTTCAGAACCAGAACTCATAGCTCCTAACTCCCAGCCGGAGACCTTTCCACCATCCAGGATGATGTACCAGAGGTACAAGAGCACACCTCTTCAAAAAGTACTCTCATTGATGTCACTTAAACATCAATTAATACAGGGACAAGAATAACACAGCATGTGAATCCAAAGGGACCAGGAGACCAGTAAAAATGCAGGCTGCCTTCCACTTCTGATCAGACTGTGCTACAAATTCATTTTCAAGTTATTTGTTTGAAAATCATATATATTTCCAGACAGAAACAATGGGATAAATGCTTACATTTCCAGATCAGCCTAGAGAAGCTTATTTAACATTGTATGCAGGACACATAAAATTACATTTTTTGCAAACCGTGCATAGAGTGCCTTTATCTTTAATGATAACGATGAAGAATACATTCTAAGAAAATCAAAGTTTCATAAAGAAAAGTCCAAGTAGTTTTCAATTTATAGTGATTTTACAACAACAAAATTTACACACATATTTCAAAAAATCTCCCACTCCCATTGTAATGTGCTGGCACTAAACACCTGCAAACAATGTTAATACTAATATATAATTACTTGAAGTACATGATTATTCCTGCTATTCCACCTATAACAAGCCACTGTTTTATAAATTGGCTTTATTCACAGAAAAACAAATTCCAGGTTCTAGCTCAGAAGGTAGCAACATATCTCCTCTCTATTCCCATGGTAGTGGTTTCTGTTCCAATTGCATGTGATGGGTCTTGGGGTCAGAGGACAAGGCGGGAATTCACCCTTAGGCCTTAGTTACTTGCTAACTCTTCATGCTGCTGACTCTCAAACCCAGCTCTTGGAGTGTGCTGGTCACAGGCAAAGGTCTCACTGGTCTAAGGTGAAATAGGGCAAATGTCTCACCGGTCTAAGGTGAAATACAACATTTAAGCCCAGCACAGAAAGTTTATCACAAAACATTTGACCAGAGTAGCTAATTATGGAATCTGACCTGACACAGAAAACTGGAGTCCTGGGCAAGTCCCCGCTGGGACCTGAGGCTGTGTCGTGATGTCGTAGATGCTAGTTTTCAGAAGTCTACTCCTTTGCAAGGTCTGTAGGAAATGGACAAATGGACGGGGCGAGGATGGGAGGATTATCCTACAGTGGTGATTTCTGGAATGGAGTATGGTTTGGGGTTCCTTGGGGGGAAAAGGGTGGCCTATGTTCATTCCAGTCTTATACACCTGAGGTGGGCATGGCTTCCAGCACCAGCCATGTCACCCAGCTGACATTTGAGATAATGAATATGTCAAAGCATCCTGATTAGAGCAGGGCTAGCTTTGTCTTAACTGGTGAGACAGGCCTGCATTTTAAAGCCCTGTTCCTTGGGGTCCTTCCCTGCCTTTAGCACCAACATAATCAGGGTCCTTCCCACTGCACCAGGCCTCCTCCATTAGTTAGTTGAAAGCAGATAATCAGTTTCTCACCCTGACTGGTGTGGCTCAGTGGATTTGGTGTCTTTCCACAAACCAAAAGGTCACCTGGTTGGATTCCTGGTCAGGACACATGCCCAGGTTGTGGGCCAGGTCCCCGGTTGGTGGGCATGCAAGAGGCAGCCAATCGATGTTTCTCTTGCACATCAATGTTTCTCTTCTTCTCTTTCTCCCTCCCATCTCTTCTCTCCAAAAATACATAAAATTAAAAAAAAAGAAAGAAAGAAAGTTGAACAAAAAAATAAAAAAGAAAGGAAGAAATTCAGTTCCTCTCGGGTTTGCTTGTTAACCCTGATTGCGAACCATCTAGTCCCAGTGTTTTCCCAGGTTGCAGACTTAATCCAGGGAAGATGGAGAGTTTTGCAAACTCTGCAGCTATTAGTTTCCCCACTGATCATATTTTGGGATAGTGGGATGTTTTTCTAGTGGTAAACTTTCTTTAAGCTTGAGTCATTTAAAATGTATTAGTATCAGCGATGTTCAGAGGAAACATTACAGCTGACCAAGCAGGAAGGTCTCTGGAAGCCTCTTTGCCTCTGCTCTGTTACCCCATTGTTCAACTCTCCTTGCACGCAGAAAGAATTTAACCTTTAGGAAGGACGGTCTGGAAATTTTTTGTCTCTTATCAGTGATTCTACTAGATGCAGTTCTTGCCTCCCGGCAGGAGATACATGTTTTAAGTGCATCTGAGGGTGTCAAGGAGGATCCTGGACAGTTTCAGTGTGAATGAAGAACAGACAAGGTGCGTCCCTCATTCTGGGTGGGAAGAGCTACCTACCAGGAAGCTCTCATTACTGGTCTCATGGCTGCCTCCTGCCGTGGTAGAGTACCTGAGGCTTTCTCAGTGTGTGTCAGGAGGGAATTTGACCACAAACTGGTGCATTGGAAGATTAAAATGTTTGTATATATATATATATATATATTTTTAATTATTATTATTTTTATTTTTATTTTTTTAAGTATATTTTATTGATTGTATTGTTACAATAGTTCCAATTTTTTCCCCTTTACTCCCCTCCACCCAGCATCTCCCTCCCTACACTGTTTGTTTATTGATTGACCACCTGTACATTATCTTATAGATGTTTTTCTACTGGTTTGTATTTTTCAGGGAGTATCTCTTGAGCAAGAGTCAGAAGACTGCAGCCTGCTAGCTAGATACAGCTATTTTTATAAGTAATACTTACTTAAAACATGCCGATTAGCTTATGAATGAATGTGCTGCTTTCTGTGCTACTAGGCAGGGTCAAGTATTGCAACAGAGGATGAATGGTCTAAAATATTTATTAACTGGCTCTTTACAAAAAGAGTTTGCCAACCGCTGCCTCCGTGGTTTGATTCCTTCTTGTAAGAGAACGCCTCAAATTGTAACCACAAGGAGATACCATTTCACATACCCATCAGGTTGTCATAAAGCATAACGCAAGAAAAGTGAGAAATGGTTTGGCTCAGTGGATTGAGCGTCGGCCTGCGAGCTAAGTGTCGCTGGTTCGATCTTCCAGTCAGGGCACATCAGAGAAGGAAAACTCTGATTCCAAAAAACCTCTGCTGCCTTGTGGCATACCTCTTCAGGGGAAAGGCTAAGGGAGTAAATCCCGACAGAAAATCTGGAGCCGGAGTCCCTAAGGCGGTTTGACGTTGTAGTCAACACCGGCAACTCCTGCGGCGCACCTGAAGCCAAGCTGTATTGACTCCGTCTTTCCCTTGGATCTTTCAGCTGCGAAGAGAGGGGGGGTCTGCTGCATGGTAGCTTCAGCTTCACTGGAGAGGACACTCCAGCGTCATCGCAAGATGTCGATTCAACACGGGAGGAGACAGATACCGTGTCACTCTCGAGTCGGACTGCACAGCCATTCTCGGCGGTGCAGATAGACTTTTAAGAAGCTATACCATCGTCTCTCGAGGCTCTGTAGCTTCAGCTTCACTGGAGAGGACACTCCAGCGTCATCGTAAGATGTCGATTCAACACGGGAGGAGACAGATACCGTGTCACTCCCGAGTCGGACTGCACAACCATTCTCGGCGATGCAGATAGACTCTTAAGAAGCTACACCATCGTCTCTCGAGACGGACGGCTGCTGACGAGACAGGATTAACAAAGAGACATGTTACAAGTATGTTCACCGCAGCATTGTCAGAATTTTAAGCTTGGGTAATTTTTCACCAGGAAAAAAAATACAGCTTTTGCTATATGCATATAGTCGAATATGTGTCTTGAGATTTAACATGGTTATAAACCTTCAAAACATAAATTGAGGGAAAAAATGCCCCCCAGCGATTTGCAGAATGACACATACAACAATAGCACACAGTTTATATAAAACTTGAAAATATGCTAACTTAATCTGCTATTGTAGATGAAGGATACATAAGGAGCTAGACTAGTCTACAAAGACAGGTCTAGGCTGGTGGATGGAGAGATAGGGTGAGATGACCCCACATTTGTTACTACCAAGGCTACATGAAGAAATCAAGGCTACACGGAGGTGAGAGGGGAGTCTCTTCCCCAGGCCCTCAAGAACAGGTGCTTGAAGCTCTGTGGTCTCAATAGCCCTCAGAGGGTAAAGAAACCTTGGGGCAAGAGACACCTTAACTGTGGACCCACTGCCTTTAATATACCCATTTAGTCTGGGGGTCTATCATACAGGAACTCCTTGTTACACCACAGCTACAAACACCTATATTTTATTTATTTGTAGAGCATAAGGCCTCTTCAAGGTTCAAGTACAATGCTTTGATCATATCTTGGATAAAAGCATGTAAATATAAAAGTAAAAAATTCAGGAAAGTAGTTACCTCTGGGGGAGGGGTACAGAAGAGAAGGAGATCAAGAAGATATCCTAGTGGATGTCATGTGTCTGTAATGTCTTTTTTTTTATAGCACAGGAAGTAAGTGTGACAAAATGCTAAGATTTGATTAAGCTGGGAGAAAGCAATGTGTAAATCTATAGAATGGAAAGAAGTGAGTGGATAGAGAACCAGAGCTTCTTGGTTGAAAATGAGAAAAATAGTCAGAACTGCCACCCAATCTAGGTTGATATGCCTACTGTTCTAAATTTTGTTTATTGGTTTAAGAAAGAGAAAGGGGGCAGGGAGAGAGAGAGAGAGAGAGAGATGGAAATATCAATTTTTTGTTCCACTTATTTGAGCAGTCACTGGTTGCTTCTTGTATGTGCCCTAACTGTGAATCAAACCTGCAACCTTGGCATTATCATGACAATGCTCTAACCAACTGAGCTACCTGGGCAGGGACCTACTGTCTATATTCAACAAATATTTGTTGAATGCAGGTATCCAACACATTCTCATTGAGCATTAAGTCCTAGGTACTGTGGGCGGGATCCTGAGATGATAAGACATGGTTCCTGCCTTGCAACCACTTACAATTCAATGAGTGAGAAAAAGTTTATGCCAAGGACTAATGCTCCTGCAAAGCAGAATGGAAACAGTAGCACAAGACAATCACTTGCTATGGAAATGCAGGGGAAAGAGATCAACTTGGGGAGAGGAGGAAAGGAGCAGAAAATTCTTTAAGCAAGAAGTCTAAACTCAACTCCTGAGATACGAAAGGCGTCTTTGGTGACTCTTTGGTTTGCAAGCTGGTGCTCAATCCACTAATCCACCCCAGCCAGGGCACAAAGGGCTTTCTAAAGAGGAGAAATTAGAAAGGGAAACAACTGAGGGAATCCTTAGGAGGTTGAGCTAAGCATAGCCTTGGTGAAAAGCACGTGATGTGCTGAGGGGACAATAGAAAGCACAGCTAGAGAGAGAGCAAGAAAGAGAGAGAGAAAAGGCCAGCCCTAGCTGGTGTGGCTCAGTGAATTGAGCACCAGCCTGTGAACCAAAGGGTTGTTGGTCTGATTCCCAGTCAGAGCACATGCCTGGGTCGTGGGCCAGGTCCCTAGCTGGGGGTGTGTGAGAGGTAACCACACATTGATATTTCTCTCCCTCTCTTTCTCCCTCCCTCCCCCTCCTTCTAAAAATAAATAAATAAAATCTTCTAAAAAAGAAAAGATATTAAGGCCAGATGTAAGGGTTGGGAAGGCTCTCGCTGCTTTTCTTGGTTTGACTTCCTTCCTTTGGCATGGGAAGCTACTAAAAGTTAGTAAGGTCAATGTGACTTGACCTGCATGCATGCATAATTATCTCCTGAAATGGGAGGGAGGAAGGAAGAAGGTGAGGCAGGGAAGCCCGATAGAAGGCTGTTGACATACATCCAGGTGACCCAAGCCTGTGCTCAGAGAGTAGCTTTGGGAATGAAGAGGTGGAAGAAACCTGAGGAGGTGAGGAGAGCAGAGATGTCACAATCACTCTGAAGGTATCACTCCCCAGAGGGGCCAGCCATTATGGCAGCTGGTCTTCCACAACAGCACCTTGGGCAGAAGTTGAGAGCCAAGAGTTGGACCCACGTCCCTGGGGCTGAGATAGCACTAAAGAATAACAAAAATTGGAGCCTATGACATATTGAGAAATGGAATCTGAGTTCTTGTGAGGACAAATACAAAATTAGGAATTATTCATAGTGAAGGGAAGAGCCTTTATAGGTTTCCAAAGGAGCTTCAAACCCAAGCATGAAATGCAGGTTCTGGTGCCAGGCATGACTGGGGACATGGAGAAAGTCATTTGAATCACCGCATGTCATTTGATCCAAGGCTACAGTTCCAAGGTCATGAGGCAGAGCAGCATCATAACCTAGTCCCACTAAACTTTGTTTCTGAGGAGATAAAGACAGCTCATGGCTACTCATTCCTTAAAACAGACTCGAGTGAGGGCATGATTAGGAAAATATGAGAGGAGGAGGGCATTTAGGGATGGTGACTCAAAGCATAGTTAGGAAGGAAGCAGGGCAAGGATTGGATTGAATGAAGAGTTCTGGTGCATCCACCCTTTACCACCGCCACTCACCAGGAACAAAATGTGAAACTGCCATGTTATGCTGTCATGGGGAAAAGGCTCTATTTGAAGTTCTTTTCATCAGGTAAGAGGCAGATCTTCTCTACCTTAACTGATAATCCTTATACACCGCTTTGTCCAATGTGTGATCCAACTTGGTCTACAGACACTTCATTTTGACCTGATACCCAAGGATGGTCCTTGGATGCCTAGGATCACTCAGGATGAACAGAGAGAATAAAATAGGTGGGGCTTCAAATTTGATTCAGAAGTGAGCAGTGGAAGGAAGCCAGAAGCTTAGGTAAACATTATGGAAACACCGAAGACACCTAGAATGTGTAATAGCTTGGCTGGCTGAGACCAAGAGCTCTATACTGCTAATGGTACCCCTAGGTTAACCCCGCTAAGTAAGTACATGGTCTGTCTGGAAAAAGTGCAGCCATTATAATATGATGAGAATGGTTTCTATGACATCAATATAACCTGGCAGCCAAGGAAAGTGGACTGGAATGTGTGAACAATGATGACTAGTCAGTGGGGGCGGTAGACACTGTTAAGTGAGCATGTGTACCCTGTGGCCATTGCATTCAAAATGACTGAGAGAGTAGAGTGACAAATCTGCATCAGATTTTGCATTAAGCTTGAACACTCCATGGAAACTATTCAGGTGATTCAGAAGGCTGCAGCTATGGGTAACTAGTGAATGGCAACTTCATCATGACACTGTGCCTGCTCATGCATCATGTCTCATTCAGAGTTTTTTGGTGAAACATCAAATTACCCGGGTGACTCTGCCCTGTTACAGCCCATATTTGGTGCCTTGTGACTTCTGGCTTTTTTGAAAACTAAAGTCACCTTTAAAAGAGAAGAGATTTCAGACCATTGATGAGATTGAGGAAATTATGATGGGCAGCTGATGGATATTGGGGAAAATGTGAGGTTCCATGATGCCTATCTTGTATCTTCCTCAATAAATGTCCATTTTTCATAGTACATGGCTGGATACTTTCTGGACAGACCTCAGATATGGTAAATTATTGTTTAAAGATCTTATTTATTTTTAGAAAGAGGTGAATGAGGGGAGGGATGAAGAGAGGGAGAGAAACATTGATGTGAGAGAGAAATGTTGATTGGTTGCCTCTCAAACACACCCCAAGTAGGGACCAGACCTGCAACCCAGGCATGTGCCCTGACCAGGAATTCTACTGGTCTGGTGACCTTTTCCTTTGTAAAAGGACACCCAACCAAATGAACCACACTGGTCAGGGCTGTATATGGTACATGATTGTTGAAAATTTCTCCTGATTGTCAGTGAGATTGAGCAAATTTTCTTAAGCTTATTTTTATTTTCTCTTATGTAAATTGCCTATTCACATTTTTCTTTCTTTTTTTTCCTTTGCGGGGTGGGGGTGGGGGGTGGGGATAGTTTGTATGAGCTCTTTATATGTTCCAAATAATAATCCTTTGTCATCTATGTGCATTGCAAAAATCTTCCCTCAGTCTTTGTCTTATTTTGTAACTTTGTGAATGGTGTCTTTTATACCTAAGTTTTTTTAAAAATAGAGCCAAATTTATTCTTCATTTTCTCTATGTATTAGCTTCTATTGGCTCAATAATGTTTGGGGATTTGCATTATATATTTTGTCTTTTACTTTTTCATCTTTCTTATGCCTGCCCACCTTACTAATCTCAGCGTGCACGTGCAGCGCAGACTTGGGGAGACTGTCTGGCTCATCACTGTTCTAGCACACGTCCCTTAAATGTACTGAAACCAATTCCAGTGCCCAGCACCAATTTCCTCACTACAGAATTATGAAAAATCAACTCTTGTTGAAAAGAACTAGGCCTTTGGCTGGGGTTTGAAATTATTTATGGTTGTAGACATTCGTCTTTGTAACATCTTAGTTATCTTTAGCTGTCCATTCCAGAAAAATAAATCTTACTGTTAAGCGACTAAACCCATCAGGAGTCCTGGAAACAGAGAAAAAAAATAGAAGGAAAAAAAAAGCTCTTCACTTTCCATTCAGGCCCGCATTCATTCATTCCTTTCTTCAGTCAGTTAGTCAACGCATATTTTTTTAAATGCCTCCTACGTGTCACATACTTGGCTATCAGTTTGGGACACAGCCAAACAAATATCTCTGCCCTTGTGAAGCTGACATTTTAGCCACATAGCCCTCTTATTTGTCTCAGCGAATTGGTATCAAATCCCCCTTGGAGAAACCCCTGGGAACCCCATCTCTGGCCACTTTGACCTTACTTCTGTCTATGGTTTACTGGTCATTTTCTCTTTTGCCCAGGATCCCAGCTCAGGAATCATCCCAACTGTTTGTTTTTTCCTCAAAGGGGGCAGAATTTTGAGAGCAGCTTTAGTTTCTTCAGGTATCTCCAAGCAAAACAACCACAGGCAAACAAGCATTTTCATTATTACTGGTGGTTGCTGCCACCTTCTCTCCCTTCAATATGTTTCAAGCCACCCTGTGTGTCATACTTTGTTAGAATAGCCCTAAGAAATGAATACACTATTGAAAGTAGGAAAACCCCCGATCTTGGTATTTCCTACCCCTCTTCCTAATTTATTTTGTTCATCACACTTGTCATTGCTAATATTCTATCTTATTTATTTAGCTCTTGCCTGTATACCTTCCATAGAATGAAGCCTCGTGAGCTGGGATACCGAATCCTGAGTGTCTAGAGTAGTGCTTGGCATATGGCAGACAGACACTCAATCAATATTGGTTGAATGAATGGACAGATGAGGATGCATCTTCTTTTTTAGCATAATTCTGGTGGATAGAATGTCAACAGATTCACAATCACTTTTCTCTGCCTTACTAAAGGCCTCCTTTGTCATCGTGGTTTGATAAGGACAAGGCACCAGAAGGAGAGTGAGGAAGTGCTCTACTTCCAGGGTGGGATGACAGAGATAGAGGAACTTGTATTTTTTAAAAGCCTGTATGATTTCGAGTACGAATTTAGGGTGAATCTGTGGCTATCAGAATAAGGATATCACAAGTGTGGAAACCTCCAGGCTAGGTATTTGAACCGTGTCTTTAAATATGTTACAGGGTCTGTCTGGAAAAAGTCCAGCCGTTGTTAATATAATGAGAATGTTTTGCATGACATTGATGTAACCTGGCAGCCAAGGAGAGTAGACTGAAATGCACATGTGTGAACAATGATGACTTCACTGTACCAGTCAGCGGGGGTAGTAGACACCACTGCGTGAGCATGTGTGCTGTGTGTCCATCACATTCAAAATGACCTAGTAGAGCAACGAATCTGCATCAACTTTTGTGTTAAGCTTGAACCCTTCACTGCGGAAACTATTCGGATGATTCAAAAGGCTTTCAGGGACCATACAATAAGTGCAGTGCAAATAAATGCTTCAAAGTCACAGCAAGATCAAGACCATGTTAACTGTGTTTTTCTAATGGGAAGGAGTTATTGATCACCCGTATACCCCTCTAGGCCAAACAGTTAATAAGAAGTACTACTTCAATGCTCTTCATTGGTTGAGAGGTGCAATAGGATGAAAACAGCTGCAACTATGAGCAACTGGTGATTGGCAGCTTCATCATGACATCACACCCACTCATGCATCACGTCTTGTATAGAGTTTTTTTGTAAAACATTAAATCACCCAGGTGACTCAGCTCCACAACAGCCCAGATTTGGGGCCCTGTGACTTCTAACATTTCCCCAAACTAAAATCACCTTTGAAAGGGAAGAGATTTCAGACTGTCAATGAGATTCAGAAAAATAAGATGGGGCAGCTGATGGCGATTCCAACAAAAGCTTTTATAGAATTTTGAACAGTGGAAGAGACACTGGAAGAACTTTGTAAGGTCCCAAGGTGACTAATTTGAAGGAGACTGAGGCATCATTGTCTTATGTACAATGTTTCTTGTATCTTGTATCTTCTTCAATACATGTCTTTATTTTTCATATTACATGGCTGGATACTACCTGGACAGATCTCATCACTATTCTGGGCTCTTACATTTGAAGACAAAGTTGAAGCCACTTATATCTTCAGCATGAAGTCACTGAGTCTTGGGATCTAATGGAGTCACCAGCACTGCAGTAGCCCAGACATCTTGTTGTGGCTCAGATACCTACCAGGGGAAGGACTACATTTATTTTTGCCTTTGCCTCTGCTAGGATTTCTTACCACTTTGATCTTTTCTAAAGGCTTTTGGGATGTTCTGAGAAAAGAAATAAAAAGTTTATAAAAAAGAAAAAAACTTTGTTTATAGACTTCTGTGTTCCCTAGTACTGTCTGGATAGATGCTACTCCTAGCTAACAAATTGTACTCTGGGGTACAGCAACATAAAGACATATTAAGCAGTAGTTATTGAGATTAGATCTATATATTCTAACCCAGGAAGAGTTCACAGAAAAGCACACTCTAAAATATATGAATTATATGACTCTATTTTGAAGGACAAAATAACAACCCTGAGTTAGTGTGTGTGTGTACACATGCACACATATGCACAAAGGCCACCTACATAACAAACATAAATGCCAACCAAATGCAGTAATGTTGTTGTGGGGTTTTCAGGGTGAGGGGAGGAATGGATCATGGGGGATAGTTTATTTGTTGAATACATTTCTAAATTATCTGAATGATTTATAATTTAGAATATGCTATTCTATAATTACAAAAAAATAATTTGAAAATATTTCCTGCAGCTTTGAATGGTCAATTAAAAAAATTATTTTTATTTTTTGGCAATACCTAGATTCTAGAAACAGCAATGGGCTTCTTGGGGCACTCCTCCCTGACCTCAGACCTGTCCATTCTTACACTTTCCCTAGTTTCACAGGATATGAATAAAAGGACATTATTATATTATTATAAGAGACACTAAGTTAATATTTTATAGTATTCTGTAGTCCACAAAAAGGTGTTTCCTTTTTAAGAATGGATTGAAATTATTCAATTTTCGCACTATTCTAGAGAGGTAGAATCTGACATCTCCATTTTACAGATCAGGTGAGGAAACAGGCTCTGAGAAGCTAATTTTCCCAGTGTTATTGTACCCCTGAGATTTCTGTCCTGCTAACAATCAACCACCTTCCACAGAAACTCGTTTGGGCCCAGCCCTGTTTGTCCCATGTCGCTGTTCTCCAGAGCAGGAGCGGAAACCCAGCCTAGGCTAAGCCAATCAGATGTTCTTTCACAGGAAATTGAATTTGGGAATGATAGTCACAATACAATGCAGGGGTTCAGAACAGGTCTCCTCAAATTATGCCACTTTGGCCCTGGACGGGTGGCTCAGCTGGTTGCAGTGTTGTCCTATTGCACCCAAAGGTTGCAGGTTGGAGTCTCGGTCGGGTGTGTATGGGAGGTAACTGATGGATGTTTCTCTCTCCCTCTTCTTCTCTCCCTCCCTCTCTATCTCTCCCTTCCTTTCTCTCTCTCTCTCTCTCTAAAATCAATAAACATGTCTTTGGGTGAAGATTTAAAAAATATGCCACTTTGGCATATAAATTATTTTGAGTTGAAGGCAATCAATACCCTTCAGGTTCATGAGAAACTTTTCCCTCCCCCTTAAATAATTTAAATTTGGAACTTTGCCTGTAATAAGGATTGTCAGCAGAAATAAATTTTATGACCTATCTATGGGGCAGGGCAAACTTCTAATTACTGAACATCTGCTCTTCTTATCATCCTGCAATGACTTTCCTCTCCTCTGAAGCCCCAAGGTTTCAAAATGCCGTAGATGCCTCACTTGCCCTTTCTGTCTTTGAACCTCTCATGTGTGTGGAGCCTCCGACTCTCTCATGTAGAGGGGGTTCCATATGTGCATATGTATTGCATTTGATTAGTTCCTCTTTCTTAATTTGTTTCCTGTCAATTTAATTATTAGTCCAGCTGAAAGGACCTAAGAGGAAAGTTTCTCTTACAGCGTGAGCTGTAAGGCAGCCATCTCTTGCCTGCCTGGTGGGCAGGGGCTGGTGAATCAAGTCCAGCGAGAGGCAATGAGGTAAAGCACAAGCAAGCCTGCTCTTTCCTGTCTGCTCCTGACAAGCCTCCTTCTTGAGGCAAAGCTGCAGTCCTACTCTGGGATCCCATGAGACATCCCTGTATCTTTACCTTGCTTGATCTTGGAGCCACTTACTGGAAATCAAGGAGTCCCAAGACTGAACCAGGAAGCGACAGAACCAGAGCTCAAACTCAAGTCACACATTGCATAAGTTAGTCCCTCTCCTGTGCTGTCTCCTGTGCTGTCCCCTCCGCCACTGGAGTAACTAATATATTCATTCACAAATGCTGTCACTAAGCCTCAAGGCACTAAGGCAGATGGCTACTGAGGGTGGCATGGAAGTGCTGCTATAACAACACAGCTGTGGAGGACCGGGGACAGATGTGCTGCTTGAATCAGATGTACTCGGCTATAAACACTTAACAGATTTTAATGTGTGGGTGTGAGAAGTACACCTTCCTTCATGTAAACAGCAACAGGGGGCGGCATCACCTCTCCATATCTTGAGGGATTCCTGAGAGGTGTTTGTCGTTATTTATTACTAATTATGGGCAAACACACCCATCCTGTTATGTGGATTTCATGGGTCTGTCTGTTGGGGGATCGCAGGTGTGTAGTAGGGAAGTGAAAGGAATAAAAAGTGTTGTTTTTAAGACATCTGCCTTCCCTTCCCTTCTCTCTCCAGATTCAGAATCTGTCTTAATAGAAATCTCAAAAGCATAGTGCAGTAGATTGATTGATTTAGTAGTCCCAATCCTCCACCTCTCCCTGTATCCATATCCTCTGCCAGGTAACTTTGCAGCACCCCTCCCTTTGATTCTGGGCCAGGTTATGTGGCTCACTTCAGCTAATGGAATGTTGGCTAATGCAAGGTCAGCTGAGGCTTGTAAAAGCATTTGTGCCTTTCCACTCACCCCCTTGGTCGGCTGCAGTCACTATGAGAACAGGCCCAAACTAGCCTAGATGACGTAGGGCAGCAGAGGTGAGTGGTCTCAGTCAAAACCATCCTGGATCAGCCGACAGCCAGCTGAGCTGTGGAAGAACCATGTGAGTAAGCTCAGCTGAGGCCAGAACTGCGCATCTGAGCACAGCCTAAATCACCTGCCTGCAGACTCTGAGCTATATAAATGCTTATTGTTGTATGCCCACTGAGGTTTTGTGGTTGTTTTTTCTACAATATTACTGTGACCATAGATAACTGATTCATAGGACAAAATTTATATCTGCATTGGTGACTGTGATACACTCTTTGGGAAATTAATTATCTGGTTAACTTTTAAAACAGTTTAGGTGGCCTGCCAAAGCAATCCCCTTACACACCTTACCTCACCATCATTGCTCAAGGAAGAGAAAGTGCAAAATCCCCCCTTTTCTCTGACACTACGTGCAGCAGAAGTGGTCAGCTGTGGCTTTGTGGTTGTGGTCTGTCTACCTCCCAAGAGCTCAGCTAATATCTTTGTAAACTCCAGTTTCAAAGAATGCCTAATGATTGTCTGCTCATAAATGAAAGATAAAGATCACATGGCCTTCTGATGAATGAGTTATGTGGTGAAAACTTAATGTACGTTTTGGGTAGATAAAGAGTCTCTCAAGGGCATGGTTATTGATTGAGAAAGTCCTGTTCAGCCTCAGAGCAGCCATGACTACTCTCCCAGCAATCCCACCATAACCTGCTGGAGGCCAGGCCAATCCCACCAGGTCTGGCTGTGTGCAGAGTGGACACAGCCTGGAGAGGGCGGCTCTCAGGAGCAATGGGGAGTGAGGGGCTACAGAGGAAGGGGACAGAGAGCAGCTCTCCCAATGAGCTCACTTC